>NC_043754.1:15415430-15772930 GCF_902148845.1 Salarias fasciatus
AATAAACTTTGATTTGATTTGAAAAGTAAACACACTTTTTCTGAGCAACACCTTGCTCCTCCCCGCTCCTCTGTGCTTCCTCACTACTCCTCCTCATTTCAAAAATGATTTTTTTTTCCTATTTTTGCTTTCATAGAACCATGTGTGTCACCCAAAAATATATTATTATTCATGATGCTGTACAATTTTACTAGTATCTAGCTATGTAAAATCTGGAGAAGCTGATTGGACACACACAAGCACATATCCATGCAACCATACACACCCCAGCAGATGCCCACACATTCCTCCTGCCTCTGAATCCAATGACCTTCCTTTATGTCTCTATACCACTTGTCTCATGTAAACAATTCAGGGCTGACAAAGCTGTGCATAAATGAACAGACTATCATTCGGCTGACTCACGGCATAAAATGAACTTCATTGTACACACTGTTCCCTCAACCAAAACCCCCTCAGCTTCAGCTGAAAGCATTGCGGATCATAATTGTTTATGTCGTATTATGCAATCAGCGTGCCATTCACAGAAATGACAGCATAAATTAAGCCGTCAAAACATTTTAAGACTGTCCAATCAGGGCATTCACGCCTGCCACAATACACATTACAATAATGATTGAATCTATTTTGTGTGTCATAATAAAGACACAAATAGTTTGTGGTTAAAATTGCAGGATTAGAGTTTGATCGAAACGATTGACTGAGCAATGAACTATGTTGATATCAGTGGCATTGTTAGGCCTGTTAAAATATTCTTAAGCCCCTCTAAATAATTTGGTATTGTTTTATTCAATTTTTCTTCTTCTTTTCCCAAAAAATGCCTTACATATTCAACATAAATCGGCCGGAATATCAGTTTCAATGAATGATGATACAACCGTTCATCACTTAAATATGATCGATAATCGGTCAGTTTCCCCTCACTTCAAGCGTCACCTCAAGAGAGCCCTTCAGTGAATCTATTCCACTTGTTCGTATAGAGAATGATCACATCACTGAAAATCTAGTCCAGGTTTTCCCTGTGATTTTACAGTCAGTTGGTACCTGCATGCGTGTGCCTTTGAAAACGCATGTAGCCGAATAAAACAGAATTAAGAGAAGGACGTGGACGGATGGAAGAAAAAATGAATATCAGAAAGGTTTTCAAGAAAGTAAGTATTGATCATCGCTGCTAGTAACAGCTATTTAGGTCCAGCTAACAGCAGAAAGTCCCACGTTATTAATAAACCAAATGCTGGGTGTCTGACAAATAAAAACCTGGATTCAACATTATAAACCAGGGTTCTTAAAATTTTGGATCCAGGGGCCTCTTACAGAGGAGAACATTGTTCAAGGACTCCTCATAATCCTCATGTTAATTAAACACAATCTGTCTTTTGTAACCCCAAATGCCAAATGAATTAATTAAGATCTGTGGAGTAGAAATTAACTTAATTAAAATAAGTTTGTAATGTCAATATAATTTCTATAATTTCAAACACAGGTGAAGTCTCATTGAAGCTACATTTTCACTTCACAGCATTTAGAATTTATAGCTATTCCAGCTTTCACACATTACAGTGTTGTAATGTGGATGTTATGTTGAAGTCAGACAGGTCAAAGGTCAGTACACATGAGAGTGTTTTCTTCATCTTCAAGTTACTACAAACGGTATGAACACTGACTCAGTCCTGATGAAACCATTTTGTTGAAAAACCAGCTCAAAGCCTTCTGAAGTGGTTCAACACTTATGGCCACTCATTTGAATCAATGGCAGAAAACTTACAATGATAACGGAGTCATTCAGTGAATATATGTAACGAAGCTTACCACACACAACTCAGATGTGGACATATACTATTTTTTTACTGATAGAGCATCGTTATTAATTTGTTATCAGTTTATTTGAAATTTCTTCACAGACCACAAAGCGATGGCTCGCTGATTCCTGGGGGTCTGGCATTCCAACTTTGAAAACTGCTGCTGTTACTCTGCAAACCTTTATTTGTAGTTGTACTGAATCAGAAAAAACACTGAAATATCAATGAATAATTTCCCAGTCTTTGTTAGCTGTTTGTGGAGTTTTGTGCTCATGCACTTCGTTTATGAGGCTCAACATACTGATTTTTTTTTTTTTCTTGAAAACAACTTGAAAGCGTTAAGTGCAGAGTTTCTGAATTCTGGTCCTCAGGCATGTTTTAGATGTTTTCTTCTTCCAACACAACTGATCCAGATGTTCTCCCCATCATTAGGCTCTGTAGAATGTGTTGGAAGAGGGGAACATCTAAAGCATCTTGGACGGGAAAGTCTGAAGACTGGAAATGGGAAGCTTTTCTCCAGGCGCCTTTACAGAGAAAGCCCAACAGTTTCACATGCAGATGACAACATCAGATCGAGGTGTGCTGCATAAGAGAAAGATCTAAAACATGTAGGAAAGCAGCCCTCAAGGACCAGAGTTGGACACTGTGATGTAACATAATAGCAAATTACTAAGTTAGACATATTTTATTTTGAAGTTGGGGCTTTTATTTTTTAACTTCCTCTTACAGCTCGAAGGACATGGAATGTCACCTCGTTGGGGGGGAAGGAGCCTGAGCTTGTATGGAAGGTTGAGAGGTACCGGCTACATATAGTCGAACTCACCTCCACACACTGCCTGGGCTCTGGAACCCAATCTCTCGAGAATGGCTGGACTCTTCACTTCTCTGGCGTTGCCCGCGGTGAGAGGCGCCGGGCTGGTGTGGGTCTGCTTATAGCCCCACAGCTCAGCTGCCATATGTTGGAGTTCTCCCCAGTGAACGACAGGGTCGTATCCCTGCGCCTTCGGGTCAGGGATAGGTGCCTCACTGTTGTTTCAACTTATGGGCCAAACAGCAGTGCTGAGTACCCGGCCTTCTTTGAGTCCCTGGGAAGGGTGTTAGACAGTTCTCTGACTGGGGACTCCATTGTTCTACTGGTGGACTTCAACGCTCACGTGGGCAGAGGCAGTGAGACCTGGAGGGGGGTGACTGGATCGTACGGCCTCCCTGATCTGAACCCGAGTGGTGTTCTGTTATTGGACTTCTGTGCGAGCCACAGCTTGTCTATAACAAACACCATGTTCGAGCACAGGGGTGTCCATAAGTTCATTTGGCACCAGGACACCCGAGGTCGGAGGTCGATGATCAACTTTGTTGTCGTGTCATCTGATCTCCGTCTTGGACACTCGGGTGAAGAGAGGAGCAGAGCTGTCGATCGATCACCACCTGGTGGTGAGTTGGATTCGCTGGCAGAGGAGGAAACCGGACAGACTTGGCAGACCCAAACGTGTTGTGAGGGTCTGCTGGGAACGTTTGGTGGAACCCTCTGTCAGCATGCTTTTCAACTCCCACCTCCGGGAGAGCTTCTCTCCTGTCCCGAGGATAGGCTGGGGACATTGAGTCCGAGTGGACCATGTTCTCCACCTCCATTGTCGAAGCAGCTGCCTGGAGCTGTGGTCGTAAGGTCTCCGGTGCCTGTCGTGGCAGCAACCCCCAAACCCTGTGGTGGACACCAGAAGTAAGGGCTGCCGTCAAGCTGAAGAAGGAGTCCAACAAGTCTTGTTGGCCCATGGGACTCCAGAAGCAGCTGACAGGTACCGGCAGGCCAAGCGAACTGCAGCCCAAGTGGTTGTGGAGGCAAAAACTCGGGTCTGGGAGGAGTTCAGGGAGGCCATGGAGGAGGACTACCGGTCGGCCTAGAAGAAATTCTGGCAAACCATCCGGCGCCTCAGGAGGGCAAAGCAGGTCTCCACTAACACTGTTTACAGTGGAAGTAGGGAGTTTCTGACCTCAACTGAGGATAGTATAGGATGGTGGAAGGAATACTTCGAGGACCTACTCAATCCCGTCGCCACGTCTTCCGTGGCGGAAGCAGAGGCTGAGGTCTCAGAGCTGGACTCGTCCATCACCCAAGCTGAAGTCACCGAGGTGATTGGTAAGCTCCTCGGTGGCAAGGCACCGAGGGTGGACAAGATTCACCCTGAGCACCTTAAGTCTCTCGATGTGCAGGGACTGTCTTGGTTGACACCACTTTGTAACATCGCGTGGCGGTCGGGGACGCTGCCTCTGGATCGGCAGACCGGGGTGGTGGTCCCCCTCTTTAAAAAGGGGGAATGGAGGGTGTGCTCCAACTATAGGGGGATCACACTCCCCAGCCTCCCTGTGAAAGTCTATGCCAGGATACTGGAGAGGAGGATTCGACAGATAGTCAAACCTCGGATCCAGGAGGAACAATGCAGTTTTCGTCCTTGTTGCGAAACACTGGACCAGCTCTATACCCTCCATAGGGTGCGAGAGGGTTCGTGGGAGTTCGCCCAGCCAGTCCACACATGTTTTGTGGACTTGGACAAGGCGTTCGACCGCATCCCTCACGGTTCCTTGTGGGGGGTTCTCCGGGAATACGGAGGCCAGGGCCCCTTGTTAAGGGCCATCCGGTCTCTGTATGACCGGAGTAGGAGTCTGGTCCGCATTGCCGGCAATAAGTCGGATCTTTTCCCGGTGCATGTTGGACTCCGGCAGGGCTGCCCTTTGTCACCGGTTCTGTTCATAATTTTTATGGACAGAATTTCTAGGTGCAGCCAGGGCCTGGAGGGGGTCCGGCTTGGGGACAACAGGATTTCATCTCTGCTTTTTGCAGATGATGTTGTGCTGTTGGCTCCATCGAACCTGGACCTGCAGCATGCACTGGGGCGGATCGCAGCCGAGAGTGAAGCAACAGGGATGAGGATCAGCACCTCCAAATCCGAGGCCATGGTCCTGGACCGGAAAAGGTGGCTTGCCCTCTCCAGGTTGGTCGAGAGACCCGAGCCCAAGTGGAGGAGTTTAAGTATTTTGGGGTCTTGTTCACGAGTGGGGGAAAGATGGAGCGTGAGATTGACAGACGGATCAGTGCAGCGGCCGCAGTAATGCGGTTGTTGTATCTGTCCATTGTGGTGAAAAGACAGCTAAGCCGAAAGGCGAAACTCTCGATTTACTGGTCAATACACGTTCCCACCCTCACCTATGGTCATGAGCTTTGGGTCATGACCGAAAGAACAAGATCCCAGATACAAGTGGCTGAAATGAGCTTCTTCCGTAGGGTGGCTGGGCGCTCCCTTAGAGAAAGGGTGAGGAGCTCAGTCACCAGGGAGGAGCTCGGAGTAGAGCCGCAACTCCTTCACATCGAGAGGGGCCAGCTGAGGTGCTCAGGCACCTCTTTAGGATGCCTCCTGGACGCCTCCCTGGGGAGGTGTTCCGGGCATGTCCCATCGGGAGGAGACCCCTGGGAAGACCTAGGACACGCTGGAGAGACTGTCTCTCGGCTGGCCTGGGAACACCTTGGGATCCTCCTAGAAGAGCTGGAGGAAGTGTCTGGGGACAGGGAAATCTGGGCATCTCTACTGAGACTGTTGCCCCCGTGACCCGGTCCCGGAGAAGCGGTGGAAGATGTATGGATGGATGGATGGATGGAACTTCCTCTTTAATTGGGCTTCTTGTCAGGCAGCAATTCTGTTGTTGGAAGAATATGGTGCATGCTGGTGAAATTGAGAATTGGGAATTGGGAAACAGCTTTTCTCGAGATCGTAGGGGCCGGGTGCAGTGTGGATTGGGTGGCAGCCAATGGCTGGGTGCCCAGCGACCCGATCCCCGGACACAGACACTCGCCCTAGGGACATGAATGTCACCTCGTTGGGGGGGGAGGAGCCCGAGCTAGTGAAGGAAGTTGAGAGGTACCGGCTACATATAGTCAGGCTCACCTCCACACACTGCCTGGGCTCTGGAATCCAACCTCTTGAGAAGGGCTGGACTCTTCACTTCTCTGGCATTGCCCACGGTGAGAGGCGCCGGGCTGGTGTCGGTCTGCTTATAACCCCACAGCTCAGACGCTATGTGTTGGCGTTCACCTCAGTGAATGAGAGGGTCGCATCCCTGCGCCTTCAGGTCGGGGACAGGTACCTCACTGTTGTTTCAGCTTACGGGCCAAACAGCAGTGTAGAGAACCCGGCCTTCTTTGAGTCCCTGGGAGGGGTGCTGGACAGTGCTCCGACTGGGGACTCCATTGTTCTACTGGTGGACTTCAACGCTCACATGGGCAGCGGCAGTGAGACCTGGAGGGGGGTGATTGGATCATGCGGCCTCCCTGATCTGAACCCGAGTGGTGTTCTGTTATTGGACTTCTGTGCTAGTCACAATTTGTCCATAACAAACACCATGTTCGAGCACAGGGGTGTCCATAAGTGCACTTGGCACCAGGACACCCGAGGTCGGAGGTCGATGATCGACTTTGTTGTCGTGTCATCTGACCTCCAGCCGCCTGTCTTGGACACTCGGGTGAAGAGAGGAGCAGAGCTGTCGACCGATCACCACCTGGTGGTGAGTTGGATTCGCCGGCAGAGGAGGAAACCGGACAGACTTGGCAGACCCAAACGAGTTGTGAGGGTCTGCTGGGAACGTTTGGTGGAACCCTCTGTCAGCATGCTTTTCAACTCCCACCTCCAGGAGAGCTTCTCTCATGTCCCGAGGGAGGCTGGGGACATTGAGTCCGAGTGGACCATGTTCTCCACCTCCATTGTCAAAGCAGCTGTCTGGAGCTGTGGTCATAAGGTCTCCGGTGCCTGTCGTGGCAGCAACCCCGAAACCCGGTGGTGGACACCAGAAGTAAGGGCTGCCGTCAAGCTGAAGAAGGAGTCCTATCAATCCTTGTTGGCTCATGGGACTCCAGAAGCAGCTGACAGGTATCGGCAGGCCAAGCGAACTGCAGCCCAAGTGGTTGTGGAGGCAAAAACTCGGGTCTGGGAGGAGTTCAGGGAGGCCATGGAGGAGGACTACCGGTCGGCCTAGAAGAAATTCTGGCAAACCGTCCGGCGCCTCAGGAGGGGAAAGCAGGTCTCCACTAACACTGTTTACAGTGGAGGTGGGAAGCTGCTGACCTCAACTGGGGATAGTATAGGACGGTGGAAGGAATACTTCGAGGACCTCCTCAATCCCGTCGCCACGTCTTCCGTGGCGGAAGCAGAGGCTGAGGTCTCAGAGCTGGACTCGTCCATCACCCAAGCTGAAGTCACCGAGGTGATTGGTAAGCTCCTCGGTGGCAGGGCACCGAGGGTGAACGAGATTCGCCCTGAGCACCTTAAGTCTCTCGATGTGCAGGGACTGTCTTAGTTGACACATCTCTGCAACATCGCGTGGCGGTCGGGGACAGTGCCTCTGGATTGGCAGACCGGGGTGGTGGTCCCCCTGTTTAAAAAGGGGGAATGGAGGGTGTGCTCCAACTATAGGGGGATCACACTCCCCAGCCTCCCTGTGAAAGTCTATACCGGGGTACTGGAGAGGAGGATTCGACAGATAGCCGAACCTCGGATTCAGGAGGAACAATGCGGTTTTCGTCCTGGTCGCGGAACACTGGACCAGCTCTATACCCTCCATAGGGTGCTCGAGGGCTCGTGGGAGTTTGCCCAACCAGTCCACATTTGTTTTGTGGATTTGGAGAAGGCATTCGACCGTGTCTCTCGTGGTTCCTTGTGGGGGGTGCTCCGGGAATATGGAGTCCGGGGCCCCTTGTTAAAGGCCGTCTGGTCTCTGGATGACCGGAGTAGGAGTCTGGTCCGCATTGCCGGCAGTAAGTCAGTCCTGTTCCCGGTGCATGCTGAACTCCGGCAGGGCTGCCCTTTGTCACCGGTTCTGTTCATAATTTTTATGGACAGAATTTCTAGGTGCAGCCAGGGGCCGGAGGGGGTCCGGTTCGGGGAACACAGGATTTCATCTCTGCTTTTTGCAGATGATGTTGTCCTGTTGGCTTCATCGAACCTGGACCTGCAGCATGCACTGGGGCGGATCGCAGCCAAGTGTGAAGCGACAGGGATGAGGATCAGCACCTCCAAATCCGAGGGCATGGTCCTGGACCGGAACAAGGTGGCTTGCCCTCTCCAGGTTGGTGGAGAGACCTTGGCCCAAGTGGAGGAGTTTAAGTATTTTGGGGTCTTGTTCACGAGTGGGGGAAAGATGGAGTGTGCGATTGACAGGCGGATCGTAGCAGTGGCTGCAGTGATGCGCTCGTTGTATCGGTCCGTTGTGGTGAAGAAGGAGCTGAGCCGAAAGGCTAAGCTCTCGATTTACTAGTCAATACACGTTCCCACACTCACCTATGGTCATGAGCTTTGGGTCATGACCGAAAGGACAAGATCTCGGATACAAGCGGCCGAAATGAGCTTCCTCCGTAGGGTGGCTGGGCGCTCCCTTAGAGAAAGGGTGAGGAGCTCAGTCACCAGGGAGGAGCTCGGAATAGAGCCGCTACTCCTCCACATCCAGAGGAACCAGCTGAGGTGGCTCGGGCATCTGGTTAGGATGCCCCCTGGACGCCTCCCTGGGGAGGTGTTCTAGGCATGTCCCACCGGGAGGAGACCCCTGGGAAGACCCAGGACACGCTGGAGAGACTATGTCTCTCGGCTGGCCTGGGAATGCCTTGGGATCCTCCCAGAAGAGCTGGAGGAAGTGTCTGGGAACAGGGAAGTCTGGGCAGCTCTACTGAGACTGATGCCCCCGCGACCCAGCCCCAGATAAGCGGTAGAAAATGGATGGATGGATGAATGGATGGATGGATGGAAGAACATGGCGCATGCTGGTGAAATTGAGAATTGGGAATTGGGAAACACAGCTTTTCTTTAAACGATTTTACAGAGAAAACCCAACAGCTTCAAGTGAGCAAGCAAAAGTGAATGTCGAAAGGAAAAATGTCAATTTTAAAAAGAAGAAACCGTTGCAGAACCAGGCTCAGAGGTGATAGCTTTCTGCTATTCCAGTTAGGGCAAGGAAATAGAAGGAAAGAAAGACTAGACCAATGACGTATGGGAATACTAGACCGCTCACTGCCCCCTCAGAGATGGCAAATAGGAGCTAACTTCCGGTAGTGGCAAGAAGCGGATTCAGAGTGGGACGCCAGCACGGTATGTGACTTTGTGCTTCGTGATTTACCAAGGTACAGTAAACTTCTGTGTTGGAATCAAGTCACAATGCTTGAAATACGTTGTGAACACCAGGCCAGGAGACCCTAGACCAGCACTGGCCGGGTTTTTCAGTGACTGCAGCTGAGCAGATTCTCCTCAGGAGAGTATTCATATGTCAGTGTGCTCTTTTTTCATTTACTGCAACGTTGATCTGTAACTGTAACTTTACTGTAACTGTTTCATTTACTATTGACGTTTCTATTTTTTGTTGCAATTACTGTATTTCATGCTTTCATTTTTTCCATTTCTTGTCTTCCTTTGGCTGTTTCACTCAATCAGTTTTAATTATTCTAGAAATGAGTGTCCATTGTATTAAATGAACATCTTCTGGTTAAATTGACTTTTTTATTACAGTACTTTACTTTTTACATTTTACTCTGAAAAACCTCTGTGTAAGTTAAGGTATTACATAAATAATGTGTGTGTTCTGACTGCAAGAATTGCTCCTCGAGAAACTTTTTATGGCCATTTTTGTGGGAGGAAAAAAACAACCATTCCAAGGTATGTGGATCTGAGCAGCTGTGAAAGTCCAACTGAATAATTTGAATTGGAGAAAAATTGTTTAAAACACTAACTTTCTTATTTGGCATTGTTTCTGTTTTGGCAGAAACAATATTGATCAGCAGCTGGGAGTGCTGGGGTTAAGGGACCGTCTACAATTTACAAGATGCTGCAACAGTGAAGACAAATGCCATATCCAATAAATTTGATAGGAGACAAATGAAGGTTGTAGTGATTATGGTGGCACTGCAGAAAATCCCAGTATTACTTTTTTTTTTTTTTTCGTTTTTTTTTTTTGTTTGTTTTTGTGGTATTTGTCTTCAGTGTTGCAGCGGCTTGTAAATTGTAAACGGTCCCTTAACCCCACAGCACAACACCAGCTGTCAGTGATCAATATTGTTTCTGATGCTTGATAGACAGATACTTTTAATAAAAATGAGCTTGTAGCATATTGTCCACCTCACAATGATGGGATGCAAGTGCCCTTTGTATGTTACTGGCGTTTTGTTTAAGAGTTATTGCGACTGAAAGTCCGTATCTGTCAACTCGAAACATGCTTTGCTTTTTCTTGTCTGTGAGGGCTAAACAATGCTGTGATTGCTATGACAACGTGCCTAGGACAGAGATTTTACTGTCTGCTAACAGTAAAAGCCATAACATAACACATATTGTCCCATCAGTGATGACAAGCAGGCCTTGAAGTCTGTGTATTTACACAGGATTACATAGCGCCCCACAGCTTCTTGCCACTACCGGAAGTCAGCGCCGATTTGCCATGGCGCCGCTGTTGTCCGCTGAGCAGTGAGCGGTCTAGTATCTATATACGTCATTGGACTAGACACTGAACAGTAGGTGGGAAGTGGTCACAGTGAGCTTGTTCTGTCTTTTTTTTAAACTACTTATTGTGTTTTCTATTTTCTGTATACTACAGGGGTGAACAAACTCGGTCCTCGAGGGCTGGTTTCTCTGTGAGAGCTGGTTTCTTTCAGCTACAGCGCAGCTGATTCCAATGAGGGACTCCTTAGTGGGCTTGACTATGACATTAACATTAGATCGAGGTGGAGCAGGGAGAGATCTAAAACATGTAGGAAGTCAGTCGATGAGCATCGGAGTTAAACACCCCTGGTCTACTGTGTCTTTCTAGTACTTCACATCTTCCCCTCTCTCTTCTTGGCAGCCTCTTTTCATGCTTTTTACTTTGCCCTCATCGACCCCACCCCTCAGCCCATTCCTCTTTTTTTGTATTTTAGATTTCGTCCCCCGCCCCCCAAGACCCTCCACTACCGCCCCCCCATCCCATTCTTCTTCCTTTTTGTATTTTAGATTTCCTCCTACACCCTTCAGCCCATTTTTCTTCCTTTTTGCATTTTAGATTTTCTCCTACACCCCTCAGCCCATTTTTCTTCCTTTTTGTATTTTAGATTTTCTCCTACACCCCTCAGCCCATTTTTCTTCCTTTTGTATTTTAGATTTTCTCCTACACCCTTCAGCCCATTTTTCTTCCTTTTTGTATTTTAGATTTTCTCCTACACCCTTCAGCCCATTTTTCTTCCTTTTTGCATTTTAGATTTTCTCCTACACCCCTCAGCCCATTTTTCTTCCTTTTTGTATTTTAGATTTTCTCCTACACCCTTCAGCCCATTTTCTTCCTTTTTGCATTTTAGATTTTCTCCTACACCCCTCAGCCCATTTTTCTTCCTTTTTGCATTTTAGATTTTCTCCTACACCCTTCAGCCCATTTTTCTTCCTTTTTGCATTTTAGATTTTCTCCTACACCCTTCAGCCCATTTTTCTTCCTTTTTGCATTTTAGATTTTCTCCTACACCCCTCAGCCCATTTTTCTTCCTTTTTGCATTTTAGATTTTCTCCTACACCCCTCAGACCATTTTTCTTAGATTTTGTCCTGTCTTTTTTTTGTCTTGTTCAAACAGTGGGTTTGAGTATATGATTTTGACTGAGGTTGAGATTATTGTTTCTTTTTTGTCTTGAACTTTTTAAACCACCTCCACTTTGATTTCTTTTTTTCTTCGACTTTGTCCTCTTTCTCACTTCCATCCATCCCTGCTCTTCGGTTTTCTTCGGAGAATGTCGGTTGCTCTTCTTCGTGCTGGGCCGCATCCTCCTTGGCTCTGTTCACACTCTGCAGTTTTTGTTGCAGGTGTCTACACCTGGCTTTGTATTTGTCGACTTCATTCCTCATCTGGGTCTGCACCTCTGCAAGTTTGGTGTGACTCCTCAGGGCAATTTCCAGGAGCTCCCCCTTCTCGGATGCAAAGCGGGTGGCTGCTTCTTCTGCCTCCTTTTCAAGGAGGCTCAGCTTCTCCTTGTAATCCTCATGCAGAGCTGCCATGTGTCCAGCCATCAGCACTTCTTGGGCGGCCCAGCGGTCCTCCCACGCTTTGTTGGAGTTTTCCATAGAATATTTCAATGCCTTGATTTTCCTAAGAACCTCCACCGTCGTCTCATGGTCTTGGGGAGAGTCTGTTGCTGCAGTCTTCTCCTTCCTTAAATTGGCTTCTGTTTCTTCCACGTTGGTCATGATGGGCCCCATCTGAGTCTCTAACTTCATTTCCTCCTTGTCCTTCTGGCTCATTTTTTTAAAACCCCAAGTGGTTTCGAGTTTCAGAACATGCCATTTGGAGTTGAACTGCTCTGTGAGGTTATGAAACGCAGTACGGGCAGTTTCAGGATGTTCTTGGTGAGACTGGAGACTGGCTCTCAAGGCTTTCACCTCCTCCAGTGTCTCTTTAAGAAGTCGCTCTTTCTCCTGAAGCTCAGAGTCCATCTGCCGCTGTTTAGACTGTAAAGAGGTGACTTGGCTTTTTAAAATCTTGTTTTCCTTACAACTCTTATCAGCTTCAATCATTAATTTCTTATGATCTGCCATGCTGATCTCCATCTGTGTCTTTAACCTGGTGACCTCCTGGTCTTTCTGGCGCACTTGCTTATAAAGGTCCATACACTGAGAGTACTTGAGGTCCAGACAGCCCGACATATTGTAAAAATGCTCTTTCAGGTTGTTGAATGTATCTTGAGCAGTTGCAATTACTTCTTGGTGGGATTGGAGACTGGTTGTCAAGGCCTCTACCTCTGCCTTTGTCTCCGCCAGGAGTCTGGCCCTCTCCTGAAGCTCAGCCTCCATTTTGTCCCGTTTCATTTCCAAAGTAACGGTCTGGTACAGCAGAGCCTTGTATTCCTTTTGAGTCTTCTCTGCTTCCTCCTTCACTTTCTTTTGGGTTGCCATGCTGAGCTCCAGCAGAGTCTTGAACTTGGTAGCCTCCTCATTCTTCTCACTCAATTCTCTATGGAGCATTTCAACGTTATGCTCATAACTCTCGAGACCATCCCTCAAGGACTTGACCACCTCCTTCAGCTCTAACACGCGCTGTCCCTTCTCCTGGAGCTCCAAGTTCATTTGTTCCTGTTTGGACTCTGAAGCAGTGACCTGGCTTTTCAGAGTCACATTTTCCTTGAGAGCAGTTTCAGCTTGTTCCTGGTGAAACTTGACATTTTTTCTCAAGGAATGGATCTCCTCCTGTATCTCTAACACAAGCTGGCCCTTCTCTTTATCCCTTAAGTACATTTGTTCCTGTTGGGACTCTAAAGCAGCGACCTGGCTTTTCAGAGTCACATTTTCCTTGAGAGCAGTTTCAGCTTGCTCTTGGTAAAACTTGACCATTTCTTTCAAGGACTGGATGTCTTCCTGCATTGCTCGCTGGGGTTGGTCGTTTTCCTGCTGCTGGGAGCTCATCTTCTCTTCAGACTGCAAATTGCTGGTCTGGTTTATCAAAACGTCTTGTCTTGGTTGAAAACTCGTGGTTCCACTGATCCTCGCACGTGTAGTTCCGGCTGAGTTCGGTTCTGAACTGAGGCGAATGTCTCCTGACTTTGAACATATAACAACAAACATGAAAGCAAACCATGGATCCTTTAATGTGCTCAGTTACCATGGCAACAGCAGAACTGTTGCTTGTAGAATGGTTGCCATGGTAACTGTCATTCACGTTTCACATTTACCCAATCTCAGTAAAGATCTTGCATTAAAAGGTGCAATAAATAAAGAATTTACTGGACGAATAATTCGAAACATTTCTATTTGTCACCTGTCATCGAAGCTAACTGTACAAAATCAAATCAACTCTCTCAGACTGGCAACCTGCGCTCTCCGTCACATGATTTCTGCTTCAGCTTAACTAGACGTGATCATCTTGACCGACAGGGGCGCTGCTGGGTGCCTAGGAGATGATGCACAGGATGTGAGTGAACATAGCACATGACCACAAAACTTCACAAACCATGAACAAAGTCTTAGAAATTCTACGTTTTTTTTTTTTTTTCCCAATAAAGTACAACTAAAATTGGTTTGCAAATTAACAGCATGTTTGCAGCAGCAGTTCTCAAACTGGGGTCCCCGGACCCCTAGGAGTCAACGAGCCATAGCTTGGGAGTCCGAGAAAAAAATGCCAAATAACTTAAAAATAAATTAATATCATGCTGTATCACAAAAAAAAAAAAAAAAAGTTTATATCTACATATGGGTAGCAATCAGTGTTGGTCATAACGGCGTTAGATTTTAACGGCGTTATTTTTTTTCAGAAACGAATAATCTAATTAATTCCTTTTCCCATCGTTACAACGCCGCTACCGTTACTGAGAATATAAAGTGGCGCGTTACTACAATTAGATTCAATGAAGCGCGAGTGTCCGCTTCTGCCGCACACATCAGCTGCAGGGCAGAGCAGGGGGGGGGGGGGGGTGATTAAGACCCGATGATTATTGGCTGGTGGGCGGATCATGCCCTGATCACGTGTCTCACTCGCTGTACGCGCTGACCGCTGGTAAACACAACAAGCTCGAGCCCAGGACGTTCAAAGGTAGCGTTCTGAAACTGGAAGTATCACTGGAAGACTTTATCCACGTCTGTCTTGAGCAACTCCAACCTTGTGAAGCACCTCACATCAACACATGCTAGCATGACACTTGCTGCTGCTGCTGCTGCTGCTAACCCCATGCTAACCCAAGCCCGAGCCTAAATGCAGCCAGGAGGGAGATGAGCCACTCTGTTAAAACAAGCAACAGCCGAGCTGAACACACCGACTGCAGGTCCACTGGTACACAGTAGGCCTAATATACAGCTACAGAGATTTGCACTACTTAATGGCCAGAAGTTTAAATTTGTGTTTTCTTAAAGGTGCTGTAGGCAGGATTTTGCTAGTCAATGCTAATTTTTCTGTGTTTTCTTTGGATTAAATGTTAGAGTATCCATTGATAATCCTTTAGGAGTGTGGCATAACTGCACTATCAAGAGGGTGCAGCGTTTCCATCTGTCTCTGTTCTGAGCTGAAAAGGAATCTCGACAGCTCCAGGTATCTTTGACCAATCAGAAGACCCCCGGAGGCTCTAACCGTGATTGGTCGAGGGGCGTTTGTCGCACGTTCTTGTGGGAGGGGCTTAACTTGCGTGAGGGCGTGATGTCAGAGAAAACAGGACAGGACTGGCTGTGCTGGGTTTCAAATTGCTATCTTAGATGGGTCAAATCGCCATGGCGGAGATGCGAAAACCTGCCTACAGCACCTTTAACAGGCTGCAAATTAGTTCAAATAAATACCAAATGTTCTAAAATACTGTATAAAGTGTTTTAATTCTTCAATCAGTTGATATAAACATCTTCTATGTTATAGATGTCATAGCATGTGGTAATGTATAGAACATGAAAAATAACGTCAGTTACTGTGCTGAGTTAGTTACTCGTTACTCTTACAGTGAGGTAACTGAGTTACTAATTCAATTACTTTTTGGGAGAAGTAATTTGTAATTCTAGCTAATTACTTTTTAAAAGTAACTTGCCCAACACTGGCAGCAATGCACCAATAAAACAGACTAAGTCCTCCCCCTTAGCTATGGACCAATAAAAACTCTGACATGATTGTTACGTATCATATAAATCTGTGATCCATTACTCACATCACACAGAGCTCCTGCTGCGGCTTAGTGTTTCTAGCCAGTAACCATGGAAACATTTCTAAATAAGCCCTCTTCATCAAGTGGTGCTCAGGAACATGACTGGAGAACACTTTGTTTGATTACTTTAGTTTATGTACACTGAGAGATAGCTGTACCTTGTTTAAAAGTATGAAGTAGCCCCAGAGTGAAGGGAAAAAAAAGATGAATCAAAATTGTGATAACTGTTGAATAATCTAATCATAGCTCCTGAATTATAATCGAGTTCATAATAGTGAGGTGCCTGTTACGACCCAGGGTCGTTGGGAGGTCACAGGGGAGTGGTTTGTTCTGCGCTGCTGCTGCTCCTGCCTCTCCCCTCTGCACAGGTGCTCCAAGTTATACTGATTGCTCTGTGGAGCAGCATAAAAGCCAGAGCGTGCATGCGGTTGCGGTGGTCGTTGTCTGTGGGTCGTCGTCGCTGCCTGGCTCCTCCGCTCGCTCCACTCGGTGACGTTCTCCTGCGGCGTCCTGCTCCCGCTCGTCGGCTGCGGGCTCCTGACCTCCTGATGGCGTCCACCGTGCACCTTTGTGTTTGGGCACTGGATCTTTTGTTTACTTTATTTCATTAAATCTTTCTTTTACGCACGTTACCCAGTCTCCGTCTCCCTCGTTTTGTTGCGGCTTTGAGCCAGCCGTAACAAACGTGGGGGCTCGTCCAGTCAAGCGGCGGTGTGTTTGCTCACATGTGGCAGACGTGGGAGTTTTCATCCGCGTTTTGTTTTGGTTGTGTTTCGGCTTAGTTTGTTGTTTGCATTGATTTGGCGTTTGAGCGCGGCCGGGGAGCAATCCTTTGTTTGGTTTTTTTGGTCTCCAGTCAGGATTGTGTCTGCGTGTCTGGCGGTCGGGGAGTCCCCCGTGACGTCATTGCCCTTATTTGGGATTTGTTTGCGCTCTTGGGGAGACACGGCTGGGGATGCGTTTTGCTTCCGGGTTTGGCGGCGCTGTGAAGTCATCCGTGGTTTTTGGTCTCATCTGTTTGGGAGACATTATGGTGTGTTACTTCTGATGTATAGCTTTTGTTTTTGGTTGTAAAAGACGAGGATTATCCTTGTAGGCTTTAGGCTCCGTTCTCACAAGGAGAGCGTGCGCAGTGGGTGGTTTTAGGGACAGAGACAAGCTGCGGGTTGTAGCATCCCATTCCCTTTCCCCTTACATCGGCTCGGGGTGTGTGCGCAGGGCATTTTCGCCACTGCGAGCAACACGTAATTCCCACCGCCACGTCTCCAGAAGACTAGGGAGGAGTTAGCCTAGGTTTTTTTTTTGTTGGGTAGATAGCGGATATCCTCGGCTTTGTTTGTTTTGGCTGTACATCAGGTCGTTATCACTTGAGCTTTGTGGTCTCCAGGTTGGTTTGTGGGCCATGGATGACGTTGTGGAAACTTTTGTTGCGTCGCCAAGTTGTGGTAAGTTGGAGTTTTGCAATAAAAAGCAGATGTCTGCCATTGGGAGGCATTATCAGGTGGATGTTGGGGATTTAAGAAGAGGTGTGGATCAGGTTAGAGGAACTTTGAGAACTGCTCTAATGGAGAAAGGCGTGTTAAAAGAGGAGCAAATCGTGGATCCACCTGGGGCATCAGCGGGTGCCATGTTAACTTTTGAACAGCAGAAGGAGTTGTTGCTGTTACGGGCACAAGCTGATGAGCAGAGAGGTCGTTTGGAAATTGAAAAACTGAGGCTTGAAAATGAGAAGCAAAGAATGGAGCTAATCCGTGACGGCAGATTGGAGGGTGACCTGCGTCCACAGGGACTGCGTGGAAGTCAATCAGATGATCTGAGTGATCAGCGGCTGGTTCCACGGTTCAATGAGGAGGACCCTGAGAGTTTTTTTTCACTATTCGAGCGTGTCGCAGAGGCTAGGGGTTGGTCAGATTCAACTCGGGTGCTTTTTTTGCAGTGTGTGCTGGTTGGGAAAGCACAGCAGGCATGCTCTGTTTTGAGTGGTGTTGACGGCGCCCGGTACTCGGTGGTTAAAGCAGCGGTTCTAAAAGCTTACGAACTGGTTCCCGAGGCGTACAGACAACGTTTTCGTGGTACGAAACGGGGTGATAAGTCACACTTGGAGTTTATGCGCGCCTTGGTGTCGAATTTTGATTGCTGGTGCTCTTCGGCAGGTGTGAAAACCAAGGAGGATCTGCGTGAGCTTATTTTGTTGGAACAATTCAAGAATTCAGTGTCTGAGCAGATTGCTGTTTATGTCAGTGAGCGTGGAGCTACGTCTGTGGCAGAGGCTGCTGCTCTCGCGGATGATTACCATCTTATTCACTTGGGCAAAACGTGCGATTTTGGCTACCGTGACAAGTTTAAAAGGTCAGATGGAGCGGAGTTTACGTCTGGTCGTGTTCGTGACTCTGATCAGATCTGCAACTATTGTCACAAGTGTGGACACTGGAAGAAGGATTGTTTTGCACTGAAGTCTCGTTTGAAATCTGCATCTTCTAAGCCTGTGATGTGTGCTGCATCGGCTGTTGGTCCTGGTTTTTCGGAGGCTACTACTGGGGTTGCTCCAGAGTTGAAATCTTACATGCCGTTCATTACTGAGGGCTTTGTCTCTCTTGTGGGCAGTCGTGAGCGTGTGCGTGTGAAGATCTTGCGTGACACTGGCTCGGTTGATTCCTTCATTGTAGCTTCGGTGTTACCTTTTTCTGAAAAAACCTCTCTTGGCACATGTGTGCCTATAGTGGGTATGGACATGAGTGTTTTGAGGGTTCCGCAACATAAAATGATGCTTGACTGTGATTTCTTTCAGGGTGAAGTCTCCATTGGTGTTTGTCCAGCATTACCAGTGGATGGAGTAGCTCTGATTTTGGGGAATGACATTGCCGGTAGCAGGGTGTGGGCCGGTATTCCCCCTCCAGTCAAAGTAATCAGTGAACCAGGCGAATGCACTCATGAAGATGAAGTTCAGATGCCTGGAATCCTTGGGGCTTGTGTGGTTACTCGGTCAAAGAAGAATGTCAACACGGTCAGAGATGATGATTCTGCTCATGATTTTGCACTGCCTGTTGCTCCGTGGTCCATTTCTCGCAGTGAGCTTGTGAAGGAGCAGGAGGCGGATGGCACCTTGAAGGAGCTCTTGGATCAGGTCGGCTCTCCTTCTGAGGTTAGAAGCCGTTCTCATTGTTACCTTTTGCACGAGGGCGTGCTTATAAGAAAATGGACACCTCAGTTTGAAGGTTTTGTTGGAGAACCTGTTTACCAAGTTGTTGTGCCAGTGCAATTCGTCAGATTGTCTTGCAGATTTCTCATGACCAGTGTGGCCATCTGGGCGTCAGGAAAACATATGACAGAGTTTTGAGGTATTTCTTTTGGCCTCGCCTGAAAAAGGATGTCTCTGCATACTGTAAGTCCTGCCATACATGCCAGATGACGAGTAAACCAAACCAGATTCTCAAGCCTGTGCCACTCAGTTCGATTCCAGCTATTAGTGAGCCTTTTGAGCATCTGCTGATCGACTGTGTTGGCCCTTTGCCACTGTCTAGGTCAGGTGCTAGCTTCCTGCTGACGGTGGTGGGAAAAGTGCTCTGATCTGGATTGTTTGAGCTCTACTCCGGAGCGTGGAGCTAAAACTCGGCTTGGTCGTGTCAACTTGTTGAAACCGTTCTTCTCTCCAGACACCAGGCTGCAACGGGGGGAAAGCCCATCAGATGCTCATCCTCAGTGTGTGGCTTCGGCTCCAGTGGTGGCAGAGCTGGGGGCCGAAGATCCGCCTGAGCCGGATGAGGCTGTGGTGTCTGGGCGATTGAGGAACAGCGAATTATTGCAACAGTTGGACATGGCTTTGGCTTATGTGTGTCTGCATAAATGCGCTCAGGTTGTTGGTTGGATTGAGGATTTCCTGTGTCTGTTTGGTGCTGTTTCATCATGTAACACCTTGACTAAATACGACAGTGATGTCGGTGATTCGCCACCAATTAGGCAGAGGTTCTGGTGGTGGTCCGGAGGTCGTGTACGCGGACCATGACCCACTCACCTTCCTCGGCAACCTGCAGTCGCCAAACCAGTGGCTGATGTGATGGGCCTTTTCCTCCAATCCTACACGTTGGAGGAAAAGGCCGTGACAATGTCGCTGACGCATTGTCTCGGTCCCCTCTACGTGACTAGGTGGGTTGTCTAATACTCATAAGTCCCACTACTCAACCCGAGACTTGTTTAATATGGGTTTTTTTTTGTTTCACTGGTTTTTTTTTTTTTTATAGGTTCTTGGGACTGGGTTAGTTAGGGCCCCTACTCGGGTCCCTTTTTTGTAGGGGGGGGGGGTGTTACGACCCAGGGTCGTTGGGAGGTCACAGGGGAGTGGTTTGTTCTGCGCTGCTGCTGCTCCTGCCTCTCCCCTCTGCACAGGTGCTCCAAGTTATACTGATTGCTCTGTGGAGCAGCATAAAAACCAGAGCGTGCATGCGGTTGCGGTGGTCGTTGTCTGTGGGTCGTCGTCGCTGCCTGGCTCCTCTGCTCGCTCCACTCGGTGACGTTCTCCTGCGGCGTCCTGCTCCCGCTCGTCGGCTGCGGGCTCCTGACCTCCTGATGGCGTCCACCATGCACCTTTGTGTTTGGGCACTGGATCTTTTGTTTACTTTATTTCATTAAATCTTTCTTTTACGCACGTTACCCAGTCTCCGTCTCCCTCGTTTTGTTGCGGCTTTGAGCCGGCCGTAACATGCCTTAGATGGCACAACGCTACCGTTTGCTAACTGATACAAAACACAGCCACCGCAACTCCTCCGGTCTCGGCTCCAAGCAGGAGCACAGGATGGACCGGCGACAGCAGTGGTGAAGATGTGCCACACAGCCACACAGTTTGGGTCAGTAAAGACTTGACCTGACCTGGATCTACGTTCATTCCTGGCTGCGGACCCCACAGACGCCAGTAAGCCGTCACAAATTCATAAAAGAAAATAAGTGTTTGTTTACCTTTGATAGTCTGACGTTAGAAATGCCAACCAAATAGTGAACTGAACAAAAACGGTTCTGTGACAGAGTGAAAAGGATGTGTGTTGTTAAAAAATAAAGTCCAGAGCTGCACAGTGACCTTGAGGTTAGCCCTCATCTTTCACTGCCAGGAGAACATAGTTTCATTCTATACTTGGGGACTTTCTGTTTGGGGCTCGCATGGTCTTGTAACGTGCACCTGGGTTTTTTTTTTCTTGATGTTCCAGCTCCCCACAATCCAAATCAAATCAGTTCATCTGTTTTCTTCCATGTTAGCCCGGTGACAGAGTGATGAAATTTCCAGCGTACATCCCGTATTTCGCCATGAGTCATCTGGTATTTGCTCTTGCTCTCGTCAACGATAGCTTTAATAAAGTTGGTGTCAAAGCTGGATTGACGGATAGAAAATACAGTCTGGGACATCTGTTTTTACTTTGCAAATCATGGGAAAAATTAAAACAATGAACATTCATTCAAAAGCAGTCTAAACTCTTCAGAGTATGTTACAAATTTTATGAATCTTGTCTGTGATTGGACGGTTCTGATGAGGAAATTTTTGAGGCTACAATTCTATTTCTCTGCTTCCCGGATACCTCAACACAATATATATATATAATTAATAGATAAAAATATAAATATTCTGTATAATGAGGCCCTGGCTACAATACAACACTCCAAGTGAAAAATGCATATTTTTTTTCAATTTTGTTCAATAAAATGTTCACTTTTATACACTAACATTTTGAAAAACGATGACCATGGAACCGGCAGAACTGGTGACAATGATATAGTTTAATGTTGGCCCACTCGCTGTTTGTGTAATTAATCCACACACAGGCGCATCAACAGCGTTTCAGAAAATTTGTGGGTTCAGTGACTTTGAGCGCTGCTGTGCAAACAGACACACAAAACAAAGTTGTTGTTGTTTTTTTTTTCCCCCACTTGAAACCGCTGTCATGTAAGCGAGGCCTGAAACACGGTGAACATGGTTAGCCGCTGAAAGACAGATAAGCTCATGAACTGAAACTGATGACACAAAGTGTTTTTCATTTTGTTTCGCAATTATTGCAGTGAATCGGCTGAAGTGCGCTGACGAACACAGACACACACACACACACACACACACACCTAACTCCATAATTTGCACACGCTTTACCCTGACATACAAATTGACAAATGTGTTTACCATCATTACTGAAGCTCGCCCGTGCCTCTGTATGCTCGTCATCACAATTAGCAACGTGAGAGTAATCACAGCTCTTTGCCTCAGCCAGCACAGCTGTGAGCGGATACAACACTGAACACAATTAACAACACCTAAAATCCAATTAGCAAACAATGAAAGGTAACACAACCTGATAGTGCTAGTTAACCGCAGAGGAGCTCACTGCTGACAGCGCGCTAGACAAGAGAGGAGACGTGGGACCGCTGGTGACGGTGGAAGTAAAGACTGACGAGGGAGACAGAAGGGAAACGACCATGCTGATCAGTGCAGAACTCTGGGACGTTTTCAAACATTTTCTGCGAACACACACACATCAGTCTCAAGCAAAAGGAGGTGCTGAAATAATCAACAAAGTTGTGCCCCCCAGCTTCCTATAGCACAGACCTAATGGGTGTAATAAATGCTGTGTTGGCTCTGATGACTGTGAAACTGTTTTCACCCAGAAGACTGAAGGAACTGTTCATGTAACTGCAAAGTTTATGTAGCCGGCTGAGAAATTTTCATTACAAACCCACATTTCCATGCAAATTCTGTCACTTTTTTTTTTTGTTTATTGTTGTGCATTGGCAAGTAAATCTTTTTTGAGTGAAAGTGATTCTATTCATGTTCACTTTCGCACGATAAGAAGAGGCAGTCACGGGGCAGCGTGCTGCTAACCGATACCATTTTACACCGCTGCGGGAAATCACAAACTTTGCAATTAATAATAAATCTTGCAGGCATTGGAGGCTGTTGATTTACAAACTTCTGTCTCTGGCAAACACGTGAGGTGCTGACCAGGGTGAATGTTTCTTGTGTTAATAAACACAAGCAGACGTTTGCTTTCAACCTGCATGTATCATCCTTCACGATGTGAAGATAACCTTGAATTACGTTACAATTTGTGCCCCTTCCAACTCAGAGTAATCAGAGTAGCTGCACAAGACGGAGAATATCCCACTGGAAAGAGCAGAGGAATATCTTGGCCCCTGGTGGAGCCTCAGCCATTAAATTGAGACAAAAAGAACAGACACTTGCACGGATATCAGATGAGTGAGGGTGCAGATAAAGCAGCTCGATTTCCATCTGCAGATTCCGGTGTGATAAAGTCTCAGCCAAGGTGTTTTGGGAGCTGGATGGTGCAGCAGTTAGTTGGACGCCTGTAGAAACCAAGATAAGGGAATGGGAAAGAGGGCGAGAGGATGGGAGGGAAAGGCCCGATCAGAAGTGAGGAAGGAAATACAGGAAGGGAGGATGAATGAAGCTCTAGGAAAGGAACAGGAAGGAGGAGGAAAAGAGACAACAAGAGTAAGAGGAGAAGTTGACCAGGGAATGGTGGATAGGTAATTAGTCTGAAAGGGCAAAATTCAGTGGAAAAGAGTGATAAAAAGGATTGAAAGAGATTTGTATTAATGAGCAGCAGTGTGAAGGGCTGTACTTTTAAAATCATCCATCTAGTGGACAGAGAGCTAATTTTTCATCTTAAAGGTTTATTTGGGGAATGCTGTTTTTGAGATGGAGAACTAATGAAAATAGCAGTGAAGCAGCACCGTCTTAAACAGAAAGAGGGTCTGATGGCAACAATAATGTTGCATTCAAATCCACTCCTTGTAATGAGAATCATTTCTCGAAAAAAGGCCTTTTTCATTTTGTTAATTACAACTTTGACTCAAGCTCAAACACATTCAACTTAGGATCGCCAGCTACTGAAATCTTGGGAAACATTTTAAGCTGAAAAAAGCACGATTACTGATGGAATTTGTGGAACTTTGTAAACTCAATCATCAACGTCACGCCATAGTCGTCTTTCACGCGCTGTGAGATTCATACTGCCGGGAGATGGAAGAGCAGCTTGAGCCTGTCAAGCACATTAAACAAACATGTGCAGAAAGGTGCTCAGCCATCATACTGTACCACGCTGGGTCTTCATCTTTCTATTCTCTAACAGCATTGTTATGGTTCCTGCTGCGCAAACGCTGAGAGCTTAATCTAATCCCGTTTATAGATTGGACACAGTATATCTGGTGTTGTACATCTACATAGGAGTGCTTGCTGTGACCACTGGAACATCAACATATAAACAGACTTGTTCCTCTTTCCTCAGCCTCAGGCCACGCTCTCTAATCACATTTCCAGAGAAGTGAGGCTGGAAAGGGAGGAGCGTTTATCTGCAGCAGGTGTTTGATTAATGCTACAGTCTGTTTCTTGTTGTCTTGAATGGAGACGGATCTGTGAGCGCCGCGCAGATTTTTAAATCAGGTAACGCGACATCAGAAAACCATACAAAATCAGCTCATATCTTAACTCTGAGCAGATCTCTGGAGGGAGAGTCAATCAGAAGATTGAAATCTGTTTGTTGCCATCATCCGGAACTCAGATGTGTAAGAATCTTTTGATGAATTCATCTTTTCTGATCCTTACTTGTATTTTTGCTCTGCAGACATGCCACAAAGACAAAACTCAACATCCCAATATCAGAACCATTACAATTTACAGAATCCTGCATGGAAGTTGCTTTACAACTATTGTTTGATTGAGGGATTCTTCAATATTTTATCTGAGTGGAAATCCATCCACCGTTTACCGATGCTGTTTTATCTACTTCAGTATTGCAGGGCGCTGTAATCAATACAAGCTGACTGAGATTGTAGGCAGGATTAAAAAAAAAATAACCCTGGAAACATTCAAACACACTCACATTCACAGCTAAGGGCACCAATTCACCAATCAGCCTCAAATGCATGATTTTTTTGTTTTTTTGTTTTTTTTTTACTGTGAGATGGAACCAAGGAAATCCATGCATACACAGGAAAGACATTCAAACCCATGCTGACATGGACCAGGGAAATTCTGACTTTGAGCCTTCAGTGCTTACAGAAAACACCACTGTGGGTTCACAGCTAATATCTGTTAATTAAAAATGATGAGATGAGAGAGATGATGAGAGAGAAAAAGAAACAGGGACTTTTATATTTACATGGATGCAAAAAAAAAAAAAACTAAAGTAACAAACTGAGATGATCACTTTTTCTGTCTGTTCGTATTTTCTTTCAATAATGATCTACATCAAACCTTACAGTCCTAATTAATCCGACTGTGTTATGCATGATGGAATTCATATGTGCTAAAAGATTAAATAATAAATAGTTCAAGGTCAAGGTAAACTTTAACACCCCACAGCGGGGTACGTTTCTCTAAATGTTATATAGATAATATACACATTTGTGTGACAGTTGCTACCAGACCATTCATGATTTGGAGGAAATGCTGTAAGCGTGGCATTCACACTGGGGAGTGTTGTCAACACATAATTAGCCTGACGCTGACTCAGTAATTGTTTCTCTACCATCAAGGTCACAAGACTAATCAGCATAAGAGTGTGTGTTTGTGTGTGTTGGAGAAGCGGGCAATTACAGTTAAGAGAGAAAAAAAAGAATCTTGGCAGCAAACTGGTGAGACGACAAGCCGCAACACTGGGACTTTATTATCCTAATACTGAGGAAGGAACATGTGGGGGTGAGCAAGTTGTGTAAAAGTAGCGAAAACAGAAAAGCGAGAGGAAAATTACTCAATGAGGAAAACTTTAAAAACAGACCGAAGTGATGTGGGAGCAATTTTGGTCAAGTGCGCGCAACAGCGGGCATTTAATGGCACTGCGTGTCTCTTATATGATATATAATGGGCAGCTATAGTAACAGTGGGAGAAAGAAGCAGGGGAGTCTGTTAGCAGATGTTAGCTAAATCTAGCCCAGATGGGACCCAACACTTTACCTCCTCAGCAAAGCCCAGCATGAGGCCTGCTGGGAGACGGAGAGAGGAAGATAACCAACGAATTAAGGAAAAGGAATAGGCGGGGAGAAAAATAAGCGGTGGCGTCGAATGAGAGTAGGAAGACAGATGGGGGAAGAGGGGGAGAAAAAGGCAATGAAGTAGAATGAGAGAAAGAGGGAGTCAAGTGCTGTATGTCGCTCTTCTCCAGCAATGCCAAGTTTAAGATTCAGCTGTGCCAAGCTCTCCGGCTGCTCAACAGTCTCTCTTCAATCTCTGTTACAGAGCTGGGGTCAATTCAGTTTTCATTCATTCAACAGAGCATTCATGCTACACGAAGAGGAATTGTACTCTCTGAGCAGAAATTACTCATCTGTTTTGGTTGTGAGCCATTTTCCCATTCAGGTCCCAACTATTCAGAGCAAAGGTAGCCTGTATAAGGACTGTACTTTCAAAAGCACGGAAGAGTGAGAATTGTGTGTATCCTAGTTTTTTAGCCTTCACTGTCTTATAATGTTTGTACCCGGGAAGAAA
Organism: Salarias fasciatus; assembly: GCF_902148845.1. NCBI lineage: Eukaryota > Metazoa > Chordata > Actinopteri > Blenniiformes > Blenniidae > Salarias > Salarias fasciatus. The sequence goes on from NC_043754.1 coordinate 15,441,347, forward strand.
AAATATTTAATTTCTCAGACAAGGACTCACAGTCCAAAATGAAAGAAGCTTCACTTCTAAAACCCGTTGATCGACTCAGCAACGAAGACAGTTCTGTACACGCCTCCCCACTTGAACATTCAATTAACCTATCAAGACCCAAGAAACAATGTGTTTGCATCCCTCTGTGATTTACTGTGACTTTTCTGTCCTTTTCCATTAGGAGAACAATGGGATCTAACCTTACTCCACATGATTTTCTTTCAACCATGATGCAATGAAACCTTGGCTTTGAAACAAAGAACTCATCCAATTGCTTAGAAGTTGCATTAGATTATCAAAGGGAAATTGTATGCATTTCGACCTTGATCCTAAATTTGTTGACATACATGATCACATCCATTTCACCTACCTAAACTGAAAATAGCCTTGTAATCTCCTTCAAATTATTACTCAAAGTGCTTACATGAGTTTTTTTTTTTTTTTAATAATACCAGCCACATCAGCTTTACCGATCTCCATGGTTTCATTGAATCGTTGCTGCTAGAAACATATAGTATGATATTTTAGGAAAGTTTTAGTACGTGCCTGATTGTAACTGAAGAGTTGAAATTGCCCGCTGCTGTGACTGAGCTTGCCTTGTGATATTTCGAAGATGTATACTGCCTTTGTCAAATTAATGAATAAAGGCTAGCACACTGTGCACACAACAAAAGAAATACCTTTAACAAATAAATCGCTGTAATGAGTGCCAAATAATCAACAATGATAAAGTACAATACAACACTCATCTAGAAATGCTGTCTTTTTTAAATGTGCTTTCGAATGAGGATTACAGGCATGCAGAGTTTGACGCCCTGATGTGGATGGGAAGGCTTCCCCAAGGTTTAAAGGGTCAGCTCTAATTGCACGACAGGAACTGGGAAATACAAAAAGCTATAAATTCAATTGATTCACCGACCTAAGTGAGAAGCACAGGGGTATAGAGGTGGAACACATAACACACATCAAGTCGAGGGTACTTCATATTTATGTCAACATGTACCCGATTGTTGCACATTAATCTGTACAGTACGGTGAAAATGCTAAGGCTTCAAAATGTAAGAAAGCCAAGCAGGAAATCACTATTTATCTATAAATTAGTCATGTGTAATGATTATTATTTGCTATGCATGGTGCAACAGAAGACAGAATATGAGTTATGATTTATTAATGCGTGCTGTGACTGTGTCTACAAGAGACAGAATACGAATCAAACAGAATGGAAAGGTTCATTGATGTCTGCCTCATTCTAAATAGAAATAACAAATTTCACGGTGATACCAAACTTTTATATAAATAAATATCGGACCGATCTGATGAGCAGAGAGATTTAGCAGCCGGTTGTTATCAAACGCAGAACATAAAACGAAAGTAACATTTCAGGGACATTGCTGATTAACTACTTTTCAGTGTCAGTGAACTATTGCAATTTTTTTAACAAGATATTAGCAATGAAATACACAAAAAGCCCTTGATCTGGAATCTAACACAGGCATTTCCTGTCAGCACGCAAACAGTCTACACTTCATTTATAATTTACGATGCAGACATGCACCTGTGATGCTTTGTTTTTGAAATAGCAAAGGATTTCTGTTTGTTATTATATTAATCACATATTAATAGTGAGTACTTTTAATCTCGTGCTGTGGGAGTTTGAGGGATGGCTTTTCTTTATGGTGAAAGTTCAAAAATGTCAGAATGACCACAATTTGTTGCTCAGCCTGTAACTCAGTAAATAAGCCTTCTTGTGTCCTGTCTGTTGAATTCAGACCGCGTAGACACTAAATAAATCATGCAGTCTATATGGGACGTCAGTATTTTGTGCACATACATACATCCATACATACAGGGGTTACTCTCTCCATGCTTAATACTTTCTCCTATATTTCAAAAAGACCATAAAACTACCCTAGCACAGTGGAGTTGCTTTAGAAGTTTTGTTGGCCGATCATTAAGCCCAGTCTGAGAAACTTTGGTAAAAAATCTTTCCGTTTGAATGCAGGTTTTTGCTGTGTGTCCTTGAAAAAAGTGATTTCATTCTGTGAATGAGTCTCCACCTGAGCCCCCCTTCAGCCATCCTCCCAAAAAATGCCACCGAGGCACAAATAATTTCACGGTCAATGAGCGACTCCAACAAACATCCCCAAAACTTCTTAATATTTAATATTTTCAATTCATTTCCATCAATACAAGTAATAGTTTCACTCGAAGTTTCCTCTATTAGTCTCAAACGATCAATCCTCAGAAGACCGAAATGGAAAAAAAAATCCCCCGAGAAGCAGATTGAAAAGAGGTCGAGTGGTGTAGCGGTTAGCACACAGCCTCGTGTCACTGGTTCAGGTCCTATTTGTTTTTGAGGTTTTTCCAGATAGCCCCATCTCCTCCCAAAAACATGCTTTTGTGGCTATTTGTACTGACTGTAAATTTAATGAGCGTGTGTCTCTGTATTTACCCTGCGATGTACCGATACACTCCAGCCCAATGCGACACAGAGTTAAGAAAATGGCACAGAAGATGAACAGATGGATTTTAAATATAACCATTTGTGCCTGCAACAAGCAGAATTTTTAAAAGTATATATTTAGCTCAGCAAACCTAGATGCATCATATTTATCCAAATCACTCTCAAGGGATATCCAGTAGACATTATTTTAATTCCAAAAAATACATTTAAATCTTTCACTCTCACCAAACATTTGCTTTTTGCAGCCTTTCTGATTGCATGTGACAGTTTACAGTTTCACAGAAAGAGTAGCATAGTAGCCAGACAGTGCAAAAAAAAAAAAAAAAAAAACTGGGTCACACTGTAAATCTGAGTCCATGTGGGAGAAAGCACTTCATGAATCATGTACAGACTGTAGAGTCAAGGCCTACTGTAATGTAATGTGTGACAGACAGTAATTGTTTGTGTGCCCATGTGTGTCTTGAGGGACTCTCTTTAGATCTGAGGGCAATGTATGTCTGTGCGTTTGTGCGTTCATGTGCATTTTCGCACAGCGACCATGTTCTGTCTGATTCCTGAGAGCAGACTCGACTGGGTCACTCCCGCTAAAATCTTTTCGATTTTTCCTAAGAGATTTAATTGACTTTCTTTTAATGAAGCATGTTTTTTTTTAAGCGTGCTTCACTCTTTTAAAGAATTAATCATCTCTGAGTGTTAAATCTTTATGATCATCCCCACACGAGGCAGTTTCCTGCCAGAAATTCCCACTAATCAAAACACTGCAATTTTATTTAATTGGCAACCAATGACAAAAAAGCTATCTCGAGGCACTTGTATAAAGAAAAACTCAATAATTCCAGATTATAGATAAAAACTCCCTTTTAACAGAAAGAAATCGGGCTGAGAGGTTACAGCTTTCTGCTGTTTGAGTTGGGGTTAGGGGATAAAATGTGAGAACAGAATAGGACAATAACAACAAGAAAAAAGACTGCCAAATGAAAGCAAGCTATTCCTGATTCGATGAGGGCAGGAAGCGCCGATCATGAACTTCCAGTTCCATTGTCAGAGGAGAGAGAGAGAGTGTACAGCCGACAGGACAGAGACAGAATGTGGCATACAATAGTGAAATTTGGCAGCATGGAGAGCGAGAGAAGCTCAGTGCAGTCAAGATTTTTCAGTGGTCTAAACCTAAAGCAGTCCAGTCTAAAAACAAAACAAAATAGTTCAAGGTAGCCTGAACCAACTCTGAGGTTCATCAGAGATGAACCATTTCAGTCTAATCTTAAAAATGTGTTTAAATCTTTTTTCTCTCAGATGTTTTGGGATAAATATAACTGTATTTCAGAAGCAGAATATTATGACTCATTCAGGCTTGAAAATTTTTAAAAAGCTCAAAATTTGACAGTTTTCATGTGACTATCACCTGATCTCATAGATAGAAAGATTTGTGTATCATCTACATAGCATGGTTTTTTTAAAGGGAGGCAGAATCCTGTGGTGCATAGCCTGTCACTAAAGCTTTAGGGAGCTGATTTGATATACGATTGATGAACTAATAAGGCTGAAGTTTGCAAGGATTCATTATGCCATCTACTTTTCCTTCTCTTACTGCTCCCATTTTCAAAGGGACAGTAGAATCAAGAGTGGAGAGAAGTGAGGCTGCTGCACCATCTACAAAGGGCTAAACTGTTAAGACAGTTGCTCTCCATCAGATCCACAAAATGACATAAAAGTAAATATGGTTATTTCCTTGAGTTTAGTCACAGTATAATCTGACAGATATCTTTTATATTTTATTTTCTTCCTATACACTGTACAGGCATCATGAGAACAAGGTCAATGGTGTGGAAAGCCGACTGTCTAATCACGAGTGAAACGCAGCATTGAGGCTGCCACTGACATCTATGTAAATGTTAAAATGTACCCATGATTTCATGGCTTCATCTGTTCGCAGTACAATTCAAATAAAGACTCAGAGAGCCGAGCTGGAGGACAATGCACCACTGGTTGTGAAGTTATGAATAGCATGTAAATTCACTTTAACAATTGATTCAACCACAGTTTCTGTACCAAGATGATCTCTGAGCTAAGAAACCCTCGAGTGACTCCCTCTCATGTCAAACCGTACAGTTTTCTATCATCATGTAATACCAAGATAAATTCCAGACACTGGGGTTGAAGCTAATTAATGCAAACCTGAGTTCTTAGACTGAATCTGCAGAGGTTAAATCCCATCTGTCTGCTCCTCTCTATTATCTTTCAGACAATCCTCAGGGCTGGACTGAGGGAGGCAGAACAGAAATCAGTGGTGGTGTGACATAACCAAGAGATTAAGATTACAATCAAAACGTGCCCACACACACACGCACGCACACACACACACACACACACACACACACACACCCTTGGTTTGGGGGGGGTCTTGCTTCAGGATTTTAAGACTGGCATCTTTTGTTTTTTCCAGTTATGGGAGAAAGGTAAATGACCAAAAATTGTACGCAAATAGTGAAAGATAAACGATCATTTAGTTCACATCTTGTGAAGAACACACATATTAGGAAAAACAGCACCAAAGAACAGTGATTTGCTGTCAGGGGAAGAGTAATTTTACACGTGAATTAGCATGATAAAGGGAAAAAAAAAAAAAGGTTGTCATTTATTTCTCAGGCCTGAACTGATAAAATTCGCTTCATGTTTTATACCACAAAATCACTGCCGCCCATCTAATCTGACAGAAGCTTCTAGCGATGTAATTAAGTCTCTCCGTATGTCCATGCTGCGAGTGACAGATTGCTGACTGCTTGACAATGCAGTCACAAGAAATGAGGCAAAATAGCGTGAGAAGCAACTTATTGATAACAGTAATTATCTGGGATCAGTGCAAGCTGTTTGTGGTTATTTCATTTCAACAAGATCTTGATAACCTTTCAAAGCCGCCCATTCAGTCAAAAGTCAGATAACTCCTGCGTAAAGGTGAATAATGCAGCAGGATATTGGTTCACCACAAATGAAAATATAATGAGAAACAAGAAAACTGTTGTATACTAACTAGAAGTATATTCCCAATTCTGGGAAATGTGGAAGATTTAGAAGAGAATAGCCTTCTTAATGTTTTTGATCCCCTGGTGGCGACAGGATGTTGTCATTTTAAGTAATCAATCTTATACCGCTCAGTTGTTTCATCCTGAGCCAGGCTCTCTTTTGTAATTTGATCCAAAAAAAAAAAAAAAAAAAAAAAACAATTACCTGTAATGTCATTTCTGACAGCAGCTCAAAGCAAAGCAGTCACTCTAACAGGCTCAGGCAGGTGTATAAGTGGGACTATAATGATCTGCTGTTTGGTCAACATTTCTCTTTTACAGGGTGAAAGGAAAGCAGAGACGCGCTGTCAATCTTTATATAAAGCCTATAAAAAGGAGACATACAGAATGAGACATCACAATTTTTTATGACGTTGGGAAACAACAGGACAGCATAGTGAAACCACGGTTAGCACATTTCAGCGTTATCGGGTCGCAATTCTTGGACTTTGGTTTCAAATAGCAGCAGTAACTCCATCATCGAGTGGAGGGTGGCTGTTTTTCCATTGAGATGTCACTGGCCAACGCTCCCCTTACACTTTGACCAAACCACACCAGATTTGTTTGGTTTTGTTGTTTGGTTTTGGCAGCACACCAAAGTTTGTATGGCAGCGTTCGCACTTCCACCTAATGAGGTGCACTAACAAAACAATCTCACCAGACTAACCCTGTAATGTGTGATCGCACTTTTAAACGTCAACTGGAATTCATCCCAGCACCAATTTAAGCTGAAGTGAGTAAATTGGGTAAAATCCAGGGTTAATTCATATGTTTTGGGGCTTTTTTTGTTTTCAGGTTCACTGTTCAACTGTGATTTACCACCGAATCAAAGCGAATAAACAGAGGGTGGTGTTTGGATTACATCTATTTTTTTTTTTCCACTTAATAGCTAAAACACTGTTTCCCTGTTTGGTATTGGAATAATAACCAAGGACAACATGAAAGTAACAACACATCTACCTATGTGCCACTGAAGAAAGAAACCAGCAGATGGTCCATTAGACAACACATTCATCACAGAGTGTGGGTTTCTTCTCATGGTGACAGAAAGGTCTTGAAGACAGCTTGTTTTCCTGAATCTGCACTTCAGCCCTCTCCTGAATGACCTCCATCTGCACACGCGGTACAAGAGGCCTCCTTGTCATTCATAATGCATATGAAGACACAGTGTCTCCTCGGCTCTCTGAAGACTGAATTTGTTTAATAAAAACTGATACCGTACGATGAACGCTCATTTCAACTTTGAGAATGGATGTTTTTTACTTGTGGTGGTCATTTCATAAAGACATGTTAACTTAATGAGATTAGAAATTGCTCTTTCATCATCACGGTCATTTACCTCACATTTTTTTTTATTTCCACAATTTCTCTATTATCTTTCTTTATTGTCTGACTTGATATTAGATGAGCGCTTCTTAAATGTGAGGACGTCTTGGCCTGATAATGCTGTGTTTTCTGTCTGCAAAGCCAATCTGCAGACACGAGGAAGAGATGAATTACCTATGGAAGTCAGAACACCTCACCTTGTTTCATCTACACACATTCAGTTAATTCTGCCGCAAGTGAGCTTGGCTGCAGCCCAGATCATTATCTCACTATCCATTGAGCTGTGACACGGTCTTATTTAAACAAATGGCCCTTACTGAACCTTTGGCTTTGCTCCAGTTCACTTGTCGGGATTCAAACTCCGCAAGAGAGAGCCGTTCTGCTGCTGTTTTTTTTCCTTTCTTTTTTTTTTTTTTTTTTTTTTTTTTACAGGCCCAGTCTCACTACAAAGCTGGAAGACAAACACGCCTTCAAAACCTGAGAACGTTGGTGAAAAACTCTTACAAAGAGATCAACAGAGCAGAAAATGGGGTGTTTATACAGAAACTGGATATCAAGCAGATGAAAAATGAGTCCTAATGGCCACATTTACCATATATGTCACGGTTGTAAAGTCATAATTTAGCGGCATTGAGCTACATTTCCTTTTTGTTTGCAGATAAATATGAACACAGATACAGAGGAGTTTTTTATTCCTTTTTTTTTTTTTTCTTCTTTGTTTCTCACACAGATAAGCTGGAGCATGTTGGATAAGCATGTCAGCCTATTCCACGATGTGGTGGCCCCAAGTGGTCGGTGGAAGGAAGTGAATTTTAAAAGACTTCTTTTCCAAATTCAGCGAGCTTTGACACTGTTTTTGGAGTGCAGTGATATTTGTCTTTCTTGACATTTTGTGGGGGAGAAAAAAAAATGTCAGTACAAGCTTCTCATGTTTTCTTCCTTCACCACAATGTTAAGCACACATGCCCTAGTTAAAAATGAAATTACTACTTAATTTATGTCTTTTTGAAAGCAGAAAAAAGTAACAAAATAATCAATTCTCAAATGATATTAGAATTTTATGAGATGCATCTGTGAAACTACCACCCTCAAAGCATTTCCACTGCTGCCTTTTCCTAAAAGTTTGAATTCATCGTCCACGGCTCCCATCCATTCTGCCAAGCGCTGGCTTACTTCGCGGCGTGTGATGGTTTATTTTTGCATTCCTTGAGGCATTACCACCACCTGCACATCAGGGGGAATAATGTGACAGCACTGGCAGGATCGTGCATCTCGTCACACATTCACATGTGAGTCCTCGGGAGCGTGCACGAGCCAAACACCTGTTCGGCTCCATTTATGGGAAAGTTTTGTTTACAGAAATGTCACCTTCCAACTAAAAGAAGACATTTAAAGCATGGAGGCTGAAATTATGCTGCCAGTGGACAGAAAACAAACAGAGATAGTTTGTTACTCTTGGGTATTAGTATTAGATTACCTTCATGACTTTACATCTTGACATAAAGATTTACCGGTGGTGGCAGCTGCCCGAGAAGGTGCTTGAATACCTCCTGTAACAACTTTGTGTTCATAGTCAGGCGAGATGGGCATTGAACCGACAACTGAGTGAAAACAGAGCTACAGCTTTCAACAGATTGCTCAGAAGAATGGTATTTTAAGCGAGCCAAGATTTTGTCTTAAACAAAAGTTCCCCTACTTTCAAATCACTTTGAAATAGTATGGGACTCCAGTGGACAAGAAGCAGAGCATGCAGGAAAAGTAAACTTTAAAGACTTACACTATTCTAATAAAAACGAAAAACATAAAACTCTCGAATCTCTTTTACTGTGTGGCTACTTTGGGAATTTAGAGAGTATTAAATAAAACCTACAGCATCTGATAACTTTTCCTTAATGCCCTCGTAATTTGTATTGAATTCTTAAACGCACAACTGTAGGCCACATTGTTAAAGCACTATGAATGTTCGCCGCACATCCAGCGAATCCTCTCCCGCCTCCAAAGTGACTCATTAACTCACTATTGATCGGGCAACCGCAGAGACGACTGTGGGCCATGTTCTACTGTCAAAAATCAGCCAGATAAGGAGGGCAGAGACATACATAGAGAGGAAATGAAAGAGATACACTGCATGAGACTGAAAAAGGAAAGCCATGCATGTATCGGGAGGATAACAACACTGTGTGTTTCATGTTGTAAATATATGTTGACAATGAGGTAGATCATTACTGTCTAGCAAAATTAGTATCCCAGGAAGCAGGTATGAATGTTGATGTAATGTACATTCAGGGAACACTTTTGCAAATGGATATTTGCATCAAACCCAACTGGTCATACCGTTTTGTTTTTGCGGGATACTCTGAGTAAACAACAGATTGTGCCAAATTAGACACTGAAACATTGGATTGAGCTGTTTGGTCGTACTTAGCTGTACTTTCTTTTCAAGAGTGACAGCTTCTTGTGTTATATAATTCTTTTTGGAGGTCGACCTTTCAGTTTGCAGTGAGCTCATGTATTTTGCCTCTGACTCCGGCCTCGTTTTAGCGTTTGCAGCGCTCAGGTTTGTATTCAAGAAAACAAAAAGATTGCAAGCAAGTCCACTTGCCCTCAAAAAGGTGAAGACCAGATGGAGCAAGTTCATATTTTCTGAGGCTCGGGATGTCAGGGATCGCCTTTGAATGATCTATTATGCAACAGTCAAGACTCAAAGAGAGTTATATTCACATTTGATGGTTTCGGTAGGAGAAAAGCAGCAAGAGGCTTAGATGGAAGCGATCAATAGGCTGAATCATCTACAGCATTCATGCATTGAACTCTTTTTGCAGTTTGTGTTACATTTCCATCTAATCTACCTCTTAGTCTTGTAATTATTGTTAATGGGTAATTTTTCACAAAATATCACAGCATTATCACATTAATTACAGAAACTTGGATATGATGGACAGTTGGACTGTATGCAAACTGCATCAGAAATAAAGAGATACTTCAGTATGCCCAAAAACACAAAACAGAACAAAACAAAACAAAAAAAGTTTGTCATCTCTGTATGTCACGTAGAATCATGATTGCAAAGAAAAGTTTAGTGAATGTAAAGGAAGAAAAAGTCTGTTTTTCACCTCTTGACATATACCGTACATAAACAATAGCTGCAGCTCCAATCAGCTCTCACGCTGTATTAAAGCAGATACCATGACACTTCTGTCAGATTAGACTGTTTGTGGCTGCTGCGGTGATAATACTGGCAGTCCTTGAACCTTTTTTCATGACCCAATGTCACTCATTTCAAGCTATAACCAAAAATATTGCAACAACTGTTCATCTTCTACCTGAGAAGGCCAAAGTCCTGCATTGTATAAGCAGCCTAAGGAAACTGTCACTCTTCTCTTCTCACATACTGTACGAGTTAGATCCAACATTTACCTCAAGAAAAGGCAGCGCTGTCTTCTGTCATTACATGTGTGAGCGAGGATACGTGAAGATAAGACATTACAAATCAACCTTTGTCTTCATAGGGCCATAAAAAAAAGAATAATAATTGATATGGAATTATGTTTTGTCTTCCAGTTCTCAGGAACGCAGTGCGAAAGACGCCCTGTTTTTGCCTGAAGTCACCTTGGTTTCATGAGCTTTCGTCTGAGGAAAAACACCTGCTATTCCCGTGATATCTGTCTATATGGCTTGGCGTTGATGGACGTTATGCCAGAGTTGGGTTGAGTTCTCCTTGGAGCAACAGCCTTGCTCTCAATCAGATCTGATTTGTGTGTGTATCCTCTGCAATCCTCAATAAATCCTCCTTGTGCAGCATCAACACCTTGACTCGTCATCTTTGGCTCAGATTCACCAGAAATTCCACAAGAAAAAGGCATGCTCCTAAAAAAAATACAGTTTTCTGTGAGTTTTACTAAATAGTGCTAACTCAAAGCAGTTTAGTTTTTAATTTATTTTATTAATTATCAAAAAAAATCCACTTTTTTCTTTTACTCTAAAAATAATGGAGTGTCTGAGAGTCAAAGTGAAAATGAGTGCTGTGTCCAATTGGATTGTTGTTTGTTAAGTGATTTAATCCGAAGGTAAGTGTAATTAAATATGTTTATAACTGTGAGTTTCTGCAGTGAAAACAGAATTCAGAAATCCACTGACCATCTCCACACACTGTCCACTGTTCTTCTAGCTCTCCAGCAGATGCAGCCGGGCACTTATTCTCCCTCTCAATCACACTTCCCTCATAATAGAAAGGACAATTTTGTCTGTTTGTTTACTCCTCAACTGCTCCGCTCTCTTCATTATTGCAGCCTTTTTGCTGGAGTGGCGGTGCAGGCGCTCCGGCGTCAAACCTCACTCGCCCAATCTCCGCTGCATGATTGGACTGGCTGAGGCTTATCTCCGCCCGGTCAATATCATATACCTGCCGGTGCTAAGCGATTGCCTTTCTCCTCATGTAGATGCTTGTCAAATTGAATCTGGGCCTGGGTTTATTGATTGGGTGATAACATAAGCGGGAACTGAGGGGCTGATTGAATTTTGGTTCATGGAGATGATCCTTGGTTCCTGGTTAATGTGTTCAATGTGTCTGTCATTAAGAGAAGTTTGATTTAATTTTGCGTGTATGGGTATACAGTGACACACTCACCCGTCAAGCTGACCACGTATTACATACGTTCTCAGTTCTAATAATTAGCTTCCAGTGTTTGCAGTCTCAGAATGTGTGACTTTTTATCTCATAAAACCCAGAAACTTCACATAATTTACTTCTTTGTCTCTTCTTTACATGACAGAAGTGTCAGATGAAATGCCTGAGAGCAATCACACTGTGTTTTTATTTAGAATATCTGAACAGATCTGATGTATTTTTGTACTGATTACTGATTTTGTCAACCTATGTCTGGAAGCAAAGGTTTTTCTTTTTTTTTTTTTTCTGTTTTTCAAAGACATCATTGAGGCTGTTTGACTGGAGCTCAATTTTTGACAATGAAGCTTAATATATTTTAGATAGATTAAAGTATACAACCACTCTGTTCTATGTCAGTAGATTTCAGCATCAATACCTGAGAACCATGTTCAGCAATTCAACTTTTTAGATGGAGAATAATCAGTCACACAAGCAGTAAAATTAGTTGTTAAAGATTTGACTTATTTGAGGGTGTTTAGCTCATCTGGCTGCTCTCAAGCAGCAGCTTCGATCTTTACTTCATCTCAGTTGTTGCCTTTCTGATTTTTGGGTTTCTAATGAGGCATTTTAGTGACTGACGGAGTTGAAAAGACTTTTTTTTTGTTTTTGTTTGTTCAAGTGACTGATTGAGCACACAGTCCTGTTCCAGCACTGAATTACATGACCCTAAATGAGATGCTCTGCCAGGGTCTGATCTGTACTTTGTAGTGTGAAATAATCTGCGGTTTCACTACAGCGAGTAGACAGAAACGAGACAGAACCGTGTGCGTTATCAAAACAGTAATGAGATGATTTGACGAGATAGTTTGTTACTGATCTTGTCTGGCAACACACAAGAATTCAGGTGAGTTGGGGTTTTCATGCCAGCTTGTTTGATGAATTTCCTAAATGAAAAACCAGTTTCATTAAAAACACCCTTCCACATATTCATCATGTCCAGACTGCAGCCTGTCAGATTAGAAAAAAGCAATTAACAATTGCAGAACAATTAACTTCATGTCAGCAACTTCATTTCAATGTAGATTGCTGAAAACACATTACGACAAGATATTAAACATGTTTTAGGGTGTACTAAAGACAAAAACAAAGTGAACCTGGACACAGTCCTCGTCACTTGTGCTGATTAAAATGGGCGGCCGAAAGTACAAGCTGCGCTTGGAAACTGAATCTGAGATTGATTCACCCAGGTATAATATTTGTTTTGACAGCAAAATGTGGAAATAATGTACCTCACATTCATTTGGAAAAGAGCCAACTAATCATAATGCTTTGCGAGTCAAATGCACCAAATGATAAACTGGCAAATGAATGACAAAGCTGCTCTGCTCGGCCACGGGTCTGCATAAGCAGTGTCAATCACACAGAGTGCATCTAAAGTATAATTCTTTTTCCTTGAGGGGCTGCCACAGCAGATGGTCTTCTTTCACTGCTCTCTGTCTCCTGTATCGTCCTCTCTCAAACCAATCACTTGCATGTCGCCCTTTCATCAGTGGACCTCTCTGGCCTTCTTCCCGCTTCACAGCTCCATCCTCAGCATCCTGTGAGATTAATAAAGTCTGTTCTATTCTACTCTATTCTTTTTCTTACAACTAGGAAGCACTGTAGCAGAGAAATCTCCGTTTTACTTGTTTTCTCCTCCATGACCTTTACTAGCTGGCACCTTAACATCCATCCATCCATCCCTCCCGTCAGCGTCATGGGGCACTGGAGCCAATCCCTGCTAACTCGGGGCGAAGGCAGGGTACACCTTGGAGAGGTCGTCAGTCCATCACAGGGTAAACAGTGAGAAACAGACGATCCCACACACTCACATTCAAACCAACTGGCAATTTAGACTCATCAATTAACCTCAATTGCATATTTTCGGAATGTGGGAGGAAAACGAAGGATCTGGAAAAAGGGAAACACCCCAAGCCACAAGTTGACATTTTCTTTAAATCCAATGATGCTGCAGACTCGGTAAAGACACAAACACAAAGTAAACTGCAGAATGTCGCGGAGAGCTTCTCTAGTGTTTGCACTGAGTGATAAACCCCAGCCGTATCATTTCAGCTGGTGAAATGCTATGGGGATACTTTGTGTGTGCTGAGCAGAGAAGGCAGGCAAAATGATGTCTTTTTTTTCAATATTTATATCGTAGTTTTAATTCATTCCGCGATCACATTTAAGCTGCCAGTTTCACCAACTATGACCGACATGGCGATGCAGGTCGAATACAAAAAAGCATTGTTTTCTACAGATGGATAACCAAAAACAAACTCACAGTTTCACAAAACTTTAGACAAGCAAATCTTAAAAGGCAAGCAAACTCAACAATTAGATGGACTGATAAAGACATAAAATGAGACTCAGCTGGAACAAATGGGGGGTGAAAAAAAGATAAGTACAAGATGCAGGTGTGACTAAAGGAAGAAAGAGACTGAAAGAAAAAACATCAAAAAGGGAAGTGAAGTTCAAGTAGTTGCTTTGAACAATGACACACTTTGATGCCAGCGGTGTAAATTAGTAGAATTGGGGGTGGTGAATGTGGCAGCATACAGGTAGAAGCTGTTTTAGTTTGTTGAAGCTTTAAAGAGCCTCTATCTCCCTCCGAGGGCCGGTGGGAGGAACAGATGATGCACAAAGTGGTTGGGGTCACTTAAAACCACTTCAAATGCAAATCAAGCTGAAAACAGTATCACAGAACAGTGAGAGCCATGAACAAGGAAGCTCAGATGGTGGGAGGACAGGATGTTATAAAACACAAACCAAGAAAAGACACAGAAAATAAGACAAAAAACACAAGTGTCATAACAATTGTTAGTCCAAGGCTAAAAATGACAAAAGCTGTAAAACAGCTTCTTTAGTAACTATGATTCAATCTTTCTTTTTTTTAATTGATAACTTCATAATAACTGGATAAAAATACATTTCATCTTACACTTGATGTGAAAAGCAAGAAACATTGGCTTGATGTTGTATTTATTACTCAGTCCATGATGAGAATAGAACCAAAGATAAAGGTCGCAAGGTGCTAGAGTCCATTCCACCACACACAGACACATTCTCAAGAAGAAATTTAACTTTAGATGCATTTGATGAGAAAACCCATACATACACACGCAAAATATGCAAACACCACACAAAATCTCAAAGCCTGAAACAACCATAATTGAACATGAGGGCCAGAGCGCGGTGTGTCCCCAACTACTATCAAACCACAATGATGCCTCAATTGTTGAAATCTGCATAAAGACTGTTGAATAATTATATTGTATTCTTCATATTATGTATTCTTCATATTATGTTTATCTAGTAGTCATTATCTTATGTTATTTAGTATTATTCATATTATGCATGTTTTTGGTTGTGTGTGTACTCATGGGTGGACAAAACAATGTATTCTTTCAGGTTTGCCTGTCTGTCATTTTTCATTTTTTACGGCAGCCTCTTGGCAGCTGGACAGTTTGTTTTTTAAAGCTAAGACTACAGGTCAATTGTCTCTCTGTCTCCCTCTTGCGCAAATGAGGCTCATTGGACAAGAAATGTGACACTATGATTTGTTGCACAGCACCTAGCATTTGGGAAGGATGGATGGAGACTTGATGGAGACTTGATGGAGGCTGATAGGGCCTCCTAAGGGGTCACGGACATTGACCTTTGTAGGGAGGGGGGGAAAGAGTCAATTGAGAAGCAACAAATGGTTTAGGGCAATTGTGTCTTGACGAAGAATCAATTGAGAAGCAACAAACTCCCAAAAAATAGTATAAATAGATGGAGCGGAGAGCGTTCAGGGCGTCAGTTTTTTGGTCGGTCTGACTGCCGGAGGGTTTTTTTGGGAATAAAGGCCTCCTTTTGCATCCTGACTGACTCTGCCTGATTTTTCCGAGGAGAACTACGATTGAAGACTTCAAGAACCAAGAGTGGATATACTTGAGGATTTTACATTTTTTCTGGAATATATGTTTGGGGTTTTTCTTTTGTATTGCAGCTGGCCTAGGATACTTTTTAAATAAAAATCCACGACAAGACAAACGATAGTTCAATTACTAAGAGATGTGACATAAAAAGAAAATATACTGTCAATACTAATTTTTCAGACCACTTACTTACTCTCTCTGCAAATTTGCTCAAATCATCACGTCATTAATTAATGCATTCACAAATCATGCTGGAAACCTCTTATGGGTCTCCTCCAAGCAATCCCTTCGCCATTGGGGTGCCCCTGAGCAAGGCACTTAAGTCTGAATAAAACCCAGCACAGCTGCTCGAGTGCCAAGACGGCAAGTGTTTGGTCAAATTAATATCCCAGGTGGGAAGGAATGAATGCAAAACAGGACAGAGCTGAAAAGAGATGCACAGTCAGCAAAAAGACCCCGAGATAAATTGAGGTTCAGGAAATAGTGCAGAGGGCAGCCAAACACCTGAACTGAATGAATGCTCAACAGCTTCAAGAGGAGGAAAACAGAAATAATTCAGCTTGATTGGAAAGCAGCTTTCTCCGGCTAAACATATAGATCATCTGGCTTCTCTACCGCTAAGAACAGAACTGAGGCTGCAATTTAAATTAGTGTTTTCGCATTGATTAATTAGCGTGACAAGATAAAGCAGAAGAACAGACTGTGAGGTCATGATCGCAGGTCTTTAATTTCCTCTTCATGAAAACACGTCAGTCTGAGGTGAGAAAAATGTAACAAACCTTGCTGCTGCTGCCTACAGCCGAGGACAGTAAATCTCAGAGTACTCCAACAGGCTGTATGTCTTAATAGTGATGCACGCAATCTGATAGTGACCTGTCCATTGCCAGGTCAAAAATATTGAATAACAGTAAGCGCCTGCCACGATTACAGCGTCACGCCGTCGGCGCACATTGTGCTTTTGTCACAACTCTCTGAAAGAGAAAACCAATGAAGCTCTTCCTCCACTAGACTGTTATTCCTCATTGCAAGTCAATTTTAGTCCAAATCAAAACACCCTGTCTGTATCCCCATACTGTGGAAAATACAAGCTGAAAATAAAATCATTAGTGTTATTTTCTTGCCGTAGAACATCTTGAACCCTACTTTCAGGTGTAATTGATTGATTTCCTGCCCTTTGCATCACATTTAAACCACTGAAACAATAACCCTATAATCATCTTTTATTCATGCACCACATAATATTCTAATTGCCATAAGCTCTTGTTTTTGGTGTGTTTTGCTTCATCTTTCAATATCTACTTATGTGCTGCACAAATACTGGCTGAAGGAGTGTTAATGAAAAACAGGATTACATTTCCAAAAAAGCATCAGGTGGGGTGAAGACAAGTGTTTTCATAGATGGAAACATGGAAGAAAGTAGAACAAACGAAGACGGACAACAGGGAGAAGGTATCGGTATAAAGCAGAGAGGGGAAGGAAAGCAAATCACAGAGGAGAGACTCCACCCAGGGTTAATGGAGAGGCTTTGGTGTAAATGAGAGCACTGTGCCAGGGCAGCCGGCAGAAGAAAAAGAAAACGGAGGCAAATCAATGTAACAAACAGGGTGAAAAAAGAAGCCATGAACTATTAATGAGAGCCCATTTTACTTGATGGAGGAAAAGACAGGATATAAAGGTCAGCGAATTGCCAGGCAGAGTGGGATAGTTTGCTGCAGAAATACACCAGGACACTGATGAGCGTATATGAAGGGGACCAGACTAGCCTGTGGGCATGTCCAAGTCATATCCACTGTGAAGAAATTATGGCTTAAAAAGAGGTGATGGAGACTGGGGGGGGGGGGGGGGAGTGAGCAAGGACGTATGGGTCAATGCATCGACAGACAGCTGGATTCGTTGTGTTGTGTCCGGCCGTCTTTTCACTGCACTGATTGCCAGGTGAAGGTGCAGGGATGCTGGGAAGTGCTGGGAGGGGACGGACTCTCCGTCTTAAAGTTGACATGTGTAGCATTTTAAAGCAGATGACTCACCGCCGTATCTGACAAACCATCATGACTTCACAGCAGATGTATTGTTTTAAATAGCAACATCAGGAAAAACTCAAGAAATGTCAGGGTGAAAGCAATGTCACAATGTGAGAGGCAGAAGTGCAACTTTACTGAGGCTAATGGGGCTTCACAGAGTTTCAACTCGATTTGCTCTTACATTTCAAGCTTTCTGCCAACAACAAGTCGGTATTTTCATATTAAATTCTATAAAAAGTCTCTGAGCATCAACTTACTGAAACCAAATGACAGTTTGAAACGAGCTATTGAACAAACAGGATCAAATTAGCAGCCGAGGAGCTAATGACGCTAAAAGACACTGAGACAGACATATTCGTTAGATGGGCTGATGCAAGAGAATAGATGCAAATATTTCACTTTGCCAATAAATAGCTCTGCATTCAGTGAATCTTACCATTATAAAAAGTTTCCTAAAAACAAAATGCAATCAAACGCTCCTTAATGTTTCATGTTATTAAAAAATGTGACTCAAAATTACACTTCACCTGCTGTATTGTATCTCTGTGATTCAACTGGGAATGAGTTTGGTTTTCTGGACATATTCATGGAAACAGCATCTAAGCCTTGACCCTCTAATGAGAGCGACGACTGCGAATCAGTGTTGCTAGGCGACACCCTGTCAACTTCTATTGTGCGCCACGAAGCTGCAGACTGTAATTTAGCCTCTGCCCCTTCATGAAAGACTTTTGTTTATTTCTTTCAACATTACGTAAACCATTATATGAGCTGTCATTAGACGGTGAATCTTTTCCGACTGGGGTGGCGAAGTGAGGTTACAACTGTCGGTCATTTGGTTTTAATTTGAAACAATGCGTTTTGTGCAAGGCAGGGATGTTTGGGCGAGAGAGACAAAAAAAAATAGAGAAGACCTCAAGTTTTGATTATTCTGAAGCTTCTAAACTAAAGAAAAAGATGAAAATAATCAAAACAAAGACATGATCAACAAAGATGTAATTCATGAGGACAAGGTCACACAGCAAGAACCTTATTTGACATTTATTATATTCTACTTCAAAAAGGGGGACAGATCATCGCAATAAAGGGACATGAAAATGTAAAAATGAGAGTGCATTCATTTTGCTTAAGGCTCAAAAAAATCTTAATTGAAAAATAAAGCCAAGAAATCACTGGTTTGTGAGATCCTTGAATCCAACATGTGGAGCAGGCTCATCTAATCACTTGATTTAATTTTGGTACTTCCTTGTCTTTCAAGTAACCCATGATCACCATCATACTCGGCCACTCTGAACACCCTGTGGCATTTTTAAGAGGAGACTATTTTATCTCCAGATTGTCTCAGATGCTCTTATGAGCGCCCGTTTTGCCTCGACCACGTCGCCTCCTGGTCTGATTTCGGCCACCGGGCCTTGGTGAGCCACAGCCTTGGCATCGCCGTCATGTGCTGCTTTGTGTGAAGTGTCATTGGACACACACAATGAGCCCCTTTTCCACAGACACACCATCACCTGCTATTTTCACAGGAACAGAGAACTCCACTTCAGAGTCAGAATCCACAACTACCTCACAAAGTACCAACAAGAACAAAGCCTCTTTGTGTTTTTATTGTTTTCTCTGTAGTTCACTTTGTTTTTCCAACCTTTTCTTTCACTTTCACCACTGTCTCCCTTTTCTCTTCCAAAAAATTGGACAGTGCACAGAATGCAAAGGAGAGGAAATATGGGGGGAAAGTTTGTCTCCACCTAAGCAGAACTGGATCAACGCTGACCGGAACTGATATGACAAACTTTTTAAAATCATTTCAAACACCTCATCCAATTTTTTTAATCAGTTTTTAAAAGGTGTCTTGTTTGATGGTTTAAATTTTTTAAAATGCTGATGAAAAAAAAAAAACTTCAAAGCCAAAGCTCAGCTGAAAAAATTAAATGTAGATACTTTTAAGGATATAAAAACTTTTATCTGCCATCGGGAATATTCTCTTCAAACAGCTCAGAGCATCAAAACCAAAACAGCCGCACCACTGACCCAGTGTCCACGTCTTTTGAAAGTAAATCCCCACAGTACCTGAGGTGCATGAATACCTGGGAGACTGCTCTAGTTCATGGAGTGGCAGCACGTCAGACAAGTGTGTTTGCGCAATGAAGTAGTTTGAGGGCATGTAAAATGGCAAAACCAATACGGAACCTGACAGGGAACCCAAGGCAGGACTTTGAAATGAGATTAATGCATTTTTTTTTTCCACCGCTGGTACGAAGCGGCACTCGGACAGCACAGCTTGGAATCAATTGTAACTTATTTATAACTTTTTTTGTGGGGTTGGATGAAATACGAGAATGTTACAGCAGCATCTGGAGATGAAATAGCAGGATGCGGTCTCCAGGCTGCTCAGAGAGAGAAATAGCTGCTATTTAACTATGTTTTTTTGAAGTGATACAAAGTAGATTTGGTGACACAGACAATACGAGTCCAAAAGTTTAATACAGTCAAAACTCACACCTTCAAGGTTTCTTGCCCATTGGCCTGGTTCAAGTCATGGGTAATTCAATTTTGTGGCCAATTTCTCTCTTTGAGTCTTGGAGTCGGTGACTGAAATATCTATTTTATCTCAGCTGAGCTATATTAAGTTTTGTGATCCAAGCACTGATATCTGGACTGCATCTAAAAGGGGAATGAGCAGTTTCTTTTTTTTCTTTTCCTCACGATGTTCCAGAATCGCCCACAGTTTCTCTTGCACTTTGAGGGAGTTCTCACACTGCCTGAACTTTGCATTTTCAGATATTGAAAATAAGCTTTTTTCAGGCTTTTTCTGCAAGCTTACGCTATGTGACTGAAACTTCTACTAATGAGCAGTATCTCTCTTATGTTATTAATTTGTTGTATTGAAAGAGCACAGTAAGAAACTCCTGAAAATGCCCAAAGCCACTATGGGTACTTTGGAACTTCAGGTTTCTGTATCTCAACATATCAGCACTGCATATATGCATCTGGTTGTTTATTCACATCCGTCCTGTGTTTGTCAGGAGCAGAGGCAGGGGTGAGGTAACTTTGTTATGTGTGAATAATGTCCAGAAAAGGACACCGATGGAGAGGACCGATGAGTCAGCAAAGGGTCGAGTTCTGACATGTGTTGCCGCTGTCACTTCTTGTTAAAATAAAATTGCTGCACTGCATGCTCCATTTCTTATGAAGTAACTTTTTTAAGCCTCTGTGCTGCATTTAATGCGCCAGGTTTTGTTTTTTTGTACAGAAAAAGGAGGGTTCTACTAAAGAGAATGCTAAATAAGTATTAGTGAAAATCCACTGTAAAGACAGCTATGATACCCACGTCTGTAAACACTTAAAATGTTTTAGAGAAAACCTGGTTGTGGTAATCAACCCTTGTGAAAAACATCACAACCTATTATGTGACCAAAGAAAGACGTGAGCTGTATTCCAAATTACCATCATTGTCTTTCCAACTGATGAGATTGAAGATTCAATGTGTGATCTCTGACTGCCTTAAAATTCAACGTTAACCAAAACAAAAGCTTTTTTTTTCCATTTATTTAAAAGGATTTCTTTTCCCAGCAGACCATTGATAAAGATGAAACCAATTACTATATCTCTGTGCTTTTCCTCAGTCTTTAAACAATTCTTGTCTATGTCCTCAGATAATTGAAATTTAAGATGTTGTAACTGTTAAGAATATCCGACCTGTATGTGAATTACTTGGATTTGAAGGTGTTTCATGTCCTCTGGCCAGATTTCCTTTTTCACTCAAAGCCAGATAAAAATCTTGCCAATTAGACATTTATGTGACAGACTAAAAAGTCTAATCCTGTGCCCTTGCACTGGTACTTCTGTTCATGGGAGGCAGTTTAAAAGGAAGCAAATACTCACGGCGTAAAGACTTATATTTGAATAAATCTCAGAGATAAGATCAAGGAAGGATTGAAAGGATTATACATCGTTACCCAACCCTACTTTTATTGATGAAAACAGAATAAAGTAGCTAAAAGTGGACCCCATTCCTTGTCAGGGGAGGGGACGAATGAGTGGCAGAATGTTGCCGCAGGTCTTTGGCAAAAATGAAATAATGCGATTGTCTCGTTGGCAAGAAGTTAAAGGACTTGTTCTGAATAGGGAATTCTGTTGTTGGGCCGAGTGAAAAGGAAAGCTTTTAAGAGCATATTATCCCTAACAATGGATTCACCCTGGGCAATGTGTGATACATGAGGAGGATTGCACAGACTTGAAAGATATCACAGTCTTTTCTCTATGCGGGTGAAATGTAAAGGAACCACACTGCAATTCTCTCCTCCCATTCCTCTCATATTCAATAAGCCCCACTTCTGGCGAATGAGATGTGAAATTGCCTGCTATCAATATAAGGCCCCTTGGTAAAAGGAATTTTCAGATCTCTCAGAATTGGATTATTCTACCATTCATTTTTTTGTGCCTGAGTTAATGACCATTATGAATGCAGAGCGAGCCGGGCAGCAACCATGACTCCAAAGGTGCTTAATAGGCCTGCAGGGAGAGCCAGGTAAGTAATCCAGAACTAGCCATGTGAAAGAAAAGGACATCATTTGGTAATTTAAAAGAGAGTTTTACAGAGTGGGAGGAGAAGAGTGTGTTGGGGAGGAGTACAGGGAAAGGCAGCACAAGGAACTTGAGAAGTTTTCAACTTTTCAAGAGTGAATTTTTTGGAGTTTTTTTTTTAACAGGAACCTGTTGTGTACTGGAATACAGTAAGTGATCTGATGTATTTTATGATGCATCCATCCATCTGTCAGGGTGAGAAATGTACATAACAAGAAGAGATGCAACTGAAGCAGCTGTCCTCCACTCTTTTGTCGCTCTTTAATAATATCACTTCATATCCTGCTCCTTGTGTTACGACAACTACAGCAGCTGACTGGGGAAACTGTCACTTCCAGCTCCAGATGTTGTTGGGACTTTCTGTATCTACTAATACTGTCAATTTGCCCTGTTAGTTTTTCATTGCTGTGTTAAGTGTTCTCAGTCGCCATTCCCCATCCATTCTGGGACAACTGAGCTGTTTGCAGCAATAAAACATTAATGGTGTACATATTTGGTGAAGTTACAAGTACAGCCTCATTTTTTCCTGCTTGCTGCGTCCTTTGTATTTTCCACATCAATCCGCTGCTTTTGGGGCAGTCAGAAAACCACCTCTGAAGAAAGAAATACGGGGGAATGTTGACATGATTAGCTGGGTAAATAAACTAAAGGTACTGATAAAATTGATTCCATTTAGAGGGATCCAGAGGGTCAATCAGGTAAATATACTTAGGATTTAAACCAACATCTAATAAACCCTGGATCCCTTTAAACCGCATTTATATTAGATGTACATTAATGGTGAAAATATTGGTAAATATGCTTCGATTTCAGTCTTTCACTTTCACAAACCTTAGTCCTTTATGTACTGAAGCTACCCATGTTCATTTTTTGTTAACAGAAAAGTTCTTTATGTAATTTATTGAATGCCTACATAAATACATTTTTTAACAGCTTTAAAGTATACATTAAAGTAAAGAATGAAAAAATAAAAAATGCGTATTGGAATAGGTTTGTCATCTTCATTTTTGCTTGCACAAAAAACTGCACACATGAAGTGAACTGTGTGACCGTACTGCTTTTGACAAGCTAAAGTCCCACATTAAAGCGTGCGCCTGTTTGTAGTCACTGGAAAGGATTTGTGTAAAAACACATAATCAGCAACTTTCAAAGTGATATGGATTGTTGCAAAAAAAAAAGATAATGAATAAATTAAACTTGGGTCGCTGACAAATGAACAGCTGGGGGAGGAGGGGGGCATCATCAGAGACTTAGATAAGAAAGAGTGAATTTATAAGACCAAATTAATGAAATGTGTGTATGTGGTGTGCTTAATATGGGCGGAGAGGGATAATAATTCATTCTGCCACCTTGGGCTCACCCCCGCATAAACAAGACAATAAACAGAAAGATACGAAAATGAAATTAGCCTCTTTTTTGTTGACCAAGAGCTTGAGATGAAAGCAGGAATTACCCATCCTCATATATGGTGAAGAAATTAACATTTGCACAAACACAAGTTTTTCATTTAATGAAACCTGCGAGGGAGAAGTCAAAATGACTGTTTGCAAATAAAGCACAAGAATGATGCTTATGGAAAAGAAATTAACAGTTCTTATCTGGCTTCCCTGCTCCTCCACTATGTCTGCAGCTCACATTCTCATAAAGCAATAAAACGCTGCATCCTCTCCTTTGCAATTTGGTTAAATCCCAGTCATGCTGCGATGTGTTCATTATGTTTGTTTATATGAGTGGGTATATCTGTTTAAAGTACCAAAGAGCTTTCCTTATGTTGTTTAAAATGGAGCCTCAGTGCCACAAGTGACGCTGCTGTTATTGCAGAACCTGATTTGAGCTTCAGTTGAATTTCTCCTCAAGTTGGTGGCATTGCTCTAACAGTTGCTCCACGCTATATATCCCTGCTTTAGGCTCGGCAGATTGATTTACCTCAGTTCTGCACCGCTTTGGCAGATTTTCAAACCGCATTGATTAAGACAAACAAATCCATTTGTATGCATTACGTCAAAGTTGATTCAGGTGAAGCATTTAAATTCAAAAGAAGCAGCCAGCCATCTGGTCATATCTGCCAGGTTATAGATTGGCTATTTTCTAAGTTTTTATCTACTTTATATTCCATATTGCTGCTGGCATTTAGAAATTAGGAAGATAATATCACAGCTTAGTTGTTCCTTCTAAAAGCTACATGGCAAATCTGTTTTATGACCTTAGTAAGGACACTAAGTTGGATGCTGATGGTACTTATATAACCTACAAGTGAACCCACACGTAAACAACAATGTGAATGGACTTCAGTTACTGTTTATATAGTGTAACTTTTCTCTGCTTCAGCAGCTTCGAAGCACCTTAAACTCTTCTTGACAACGACCCATTTACACACACATTCCAGATGGCTGATCAAACCACAACTTTGCAGTTTTGAGTCAACCCACTGTTCCACCTGAGCTAAGCCTGCACCGCCCGCATCTCACTATCTTCTCATTTACCTCTAACCTTTTCACTTCAGTTCCTATCCTGAAAATGATGAAGCTGTTTAGTAGCTCGGTAATAGAAGTGAGAGCTGTTTCAACAAATTAACTGTTGTGAAAGAGCCGCTCTTGAGTTAATACGCTCGTACCTTGAAAAATAAGGAGGATTCCTCAACTACCGTACAAAAATATTTGAAAGAATGAGCATCAATTTTCAAATTTTGAATTCACTATCTTGCAACATCACACTTTTTTCTTAAATCTTACTGAGATTTATCGCCAACTAAAATGAGTTTTTGTCTTTGAAGCTTTGTTTCCAACATCCACTGATTACATGATATAATGTTATAATCTCTAGTCTCACTAGACGGATTTCTGTGAAATATTCACAGAAATCCATCTAGTGAGACTAGAGATTATAATATATATTATATATTATATTAACACATTGGTGAAAAGTGGGTGATCCATATTACTGGACTACTTGAATGCTTTAGCCTGAACACCGTCACCCCTCTATCCGGGTATCATTCACACATCAACCAGCAGTCACCTGTCAATGTCAGCGTACGTTTGGAAAGGTGGACACAGCATTTCTACGACAATGTGGCTATTGAAAACAGAGTGCGCTCGTTTGACCTAAAAAATGAACACGCAAACAGTGGCGATAGGAGTTCAGGTGTTCCACTGCTTCTTTTCTGGGCAAAAAGGAGTTTAACTGTTCTTGGCACTTCAATTAATTCCAGTGAACAAAAAACTTGGTGAATTTGTTTCAATTTGAAAATTTCCTCTTGCATACACGATAAATAACATAAATAAATAAAGGACACAAGCATGAGGGCTGGCTCCACACTACCCAATCAGTTTGTCTTTCCGAAGCTGCTGTTCAGTGAACAGAAGGATCACAGCATGGGATCCCCTGTATGTACTAACAAGCCTTTTGTCAACAAAACAGAGTACAGTGGGTCTGCCGTCCGGCTGGAAATACATGATTTCATATTGTTGATATTACTGATGGATTAAACATGTCAGCCAGGGCCGATGATGGCAAATTATTTGTTCAATTTACAGAATACCCATTTGAAAAATAATTGCAGGTTTTTTACTCAAGGTTTCTGTTATACAGATGGACAAACAGTTTGGGCCGGGTTTTGTTTTCCGGAATATTAAGTAAATATCTGTTTTTGTCAAGAACCACATTGTAAATGTTGATGGGAACCTTTTTGTCTAACTAAATAAAACGAATGCTAAATCACAACGCTCAGGTTCATATTTCAAGGTACAGACCTACTGCTGGCAATATTAATGCTATAGATGATGGGGAGTCGCAATAGCCTTCTTTTCACACAACTGATTGCAATCCACCATTATCCCAAAGGTTATGAAGCTACTAACATGATTGCCTCTCGAATTTCCTCTTTTCATGTTAGCTGATTTAATCGTGACACAGTGCTGCATTCATTGAATTTAAAAGAAAATAATTAAAAAATGTAACGATTAAAATGTCTTTCTGCCTCTGATTATTCCAGTAATATGTTGTCTTTTACATTCAAAACCTCAGTGGGGAAAGCTACTTTTTTCCCCATCCATTCATTTATGTTTTATTTATCTGACAAACTTAATTGTTAAAAAAAAAGAAAGAAAACCGATTTAAAACATATAATACTTCAATATACCCATGTGCCGATGGATCATGAGGTTTACTCTGTGAGATGAAAATGACATGTTTATTCAGCTCAGAGACATACAATTAGTAATTTTCCATTTAATAAGCAAGCATTAAATCCCATAATTAACGGTAAAATGTCAGAGTTCATAGATTTTTTTTTTTTTTCATTTCAAAGAGAAAAATAATGTTTTAAACAAATGTCGGGTTTATGAAGCAACTTTGTGGTTTTTCAGTATTTTGGAATATTTTTGCAGTATCTCCAAGAGACAGGGTAGGGCGTCCTCTGGGTTTTTTCAATATGGTCACCATAATTTTAAGGCCTTCACGATGATCAAAGTTGCTGATCTCTGCCTCACCGGGTAGCGGGCAGGGCCAGACGAAATGACGGCAGATAATCAGTGGAGAAACAGACGGATGAACCAGACAAAGACAGAAACAATCAGAGACACACACACACACAGACACACACAAACTCAGAAATAAACATCAGGAGATCAGGAAAATATTACCAGTAAAAGAAATGGACATATGAACAGACACAAAATAAAACAGGAAACAAGCACAAAGTAAAACAGCATAAAACAATACCACAGAAACACAACTGTGTCGAAGAAGGTGGGAAAACACAATAGAGAGAAGAAACAAACTCTCAGATTATGACAATGAAATGAGAGTTAAATTGAAGAATTATTGGCTTGACTGGACCTGCTGTTGCTACTTTATGGAGCGTTGCAGTTGTCCATACTAGGTTTTATTTGACCATATTTGTCTTCTTTTACTGACTCGTTTTGTGTTAAAAATTCAAACGATTTCAACACAGATTCTGCATACAGGTCTGCAAACACTCTTTTAAATGCAGTTTAGAAAAACCTCTTTTCTTCTCAGGATAAATCTTTACAATTTAAAAACTTTTTGGGGGTTTATCTAGTATAAGGTTAGGGTAAACACAAAAAAATCCGATGGGATTATTGGTGCGTTCTGTACGTAAGCTCATTCACAATCTAAGCCCAATTAGTCTGACCTGTGCTGATTGACTACGGCTGAAATACTGTAGCTTCCAGTTAAACCAGACGTTGACTTCTTTGTGATGAAACCAGACTGCAACACCGGGCATCTATTGGGAGGCCATAATGAGCCCCAATGTAGAAATGCTCATCAGAAATCACCATTAAAACAAACCCACATTATCACACCAAAAGCACCATGTTAGCGGACCGAGATTTCCAGCGTGTTTCAGATTGGATGGTAATTGTATGAACAATTTAAACAGTTGCTATTATTGCCTCATCAATGCAGCGCTTCCTCGTGTCTTGCGCGTTGGACCTTACCCCTCTGTTTCCATTCAGGAAAACAATTCATGAAAACAGGAATTAATTGGTCGGGAAAGATAATGGTGGATTGTCTCAAGATTAATGAACAGACGGGAGGAAGGAAAACAGGATCGGACAACAAAAGAGGGGAACAATAAAAGAGGGTGTCCAGGGGAAGCTTGCAGAAAGAAACACCTGAGTGGGAGAGACAAAACATTTCAGGATGAGGGAGTCAAAGGGAGAGGTGAAGAGGAAATGGTAACAGGAGTGGAGGAAAGGAGATTAATGAAAGACATGAGAGAACAAGATGCCAAAAGTGGAATGACAGCAGGGAAGAGGTTCTGCGGAGACAAAGACGGATGAGGAAGAATGTGAACGTCACGAAGCGAAATGGGAGCATGTGCTTTAGAGAGAGAGAGAGAGAGAGAGGCGGAGACACCAGGGTCACCATCCCTCCCAGTTTGAAGGAACCATTAACAGTGCCCGCCTTAGATTTCTGCCTATTCCCATTACAATCACAGCTGGATGCATCCAAGTGTGAGACCTGACCGAGTCTGAGCAGACTCTCTCCTCCTCTCCAACTGCTCATACACACTGAAAGAAAGTGCGTACACTATATGAAAGACTTTATGCTGGCCTTGCGTGCTGGTGTGCATTTTTCCGTTCTTACATGTCACACATATAGCGTATCTCTTTCTCTCTCTCTAAGCTTGCCCAGCAAAGCTTTCCTTCCTTTCCAGCTGGGTTCAAACCCGGGTTAGGCGCTGACTCTGTACATCTTGCTCCGTCAAGCACGATGTCTTATTAGGCGACATGACGAGAAAAACAAATGAAAAAAAACAGGGAAAATACAGCGGCAGAGGCAGCGTCGACCCTCAAAGCCGTGCAGTGCAGTGTGACTGGTGGGGCATTTCACGTAAGCAACCGTCTTATGAATGATTTGTGAGCACTCAATAATTGACGAGGCTTCAGAGATCTCATGAGGTGCTCAGAGCCACTTGGCCGGACGGCTGGCCGGTGCCAGCAAACCAAACAGCAAATTCTGCATATGCGACTCCAGCGAATGCGCAAACATTTCCCCTCGGTGTGGCTGATGCATGACGAGATCGCAGCTGGTAATAATGTGATGAAAGTGTGCACACGAGCGTGTGTTTATGAACCGACGACTCCACGCTCCAGAATATAGCTCAAGGCAATGGGATTGTATCACTCTTCTAAATGTAATTAATTAAAGAAGGCCTTTGCATATGATTAGCATTGAGATGTGTGTGTCTGAGTGGAGATCATTATAACCATGCTGTGCCTCAACTGTTCTACATAAAGTTGTCTAATTGGTTTACATCACTACCTGTGGGTTTAAACTCTTTGCCCCATATATCTGCTAAGTGTGAATTCTATTCATAAATAAAATAAGGTGCCTCAGCTCAATACCTTTGGGGGCTTTTATTATATTTATGGACTTTGATGTTTTTACTCCTATTCTGGAGGTTCTTTATTGGATCAACAGCAGTAACAAGAGCTCCTGCAGATTCCCCTCAGCCGTTTAAAGAGGTTTGAACGTCGGGGTAAACCGGGTGAGGGCAGAGACGCAGTGAGGGAGGGGAAGATGAAAGAAACGGCAAAAAGAAAAGACATAAAAGTTGAGGAGAAAGATGCTTTTTAGTTGCCAATTGATGAATCAGGCTGACATGATGACAGCGGAAAATACGAGTGACAGTGAGAAAGTGCCAGAAAGAGGAGAAAGGACAAGTGGGCAGCTCAAGTGAGCAACAAACATTGCATCCTCAACCTTACACTTGACCCTTCTACACACGGACTGCATGTGTAACCATGGGACACCCACCTTCAAAACGGAACTGCAAAGCTCAGTCACCTGATTCTTAGAAGCAGAAGTTAGTAACACAGTTTATCAGAATGACAATGCAACATCAAACTTTATGCATTTGTTCTGTTCATTTCTTAGTTTTCATTAAAGTTAGTGTCAGTGTGCAGTTTGGTTTTTTTCTGCTCCTCTTTTTCTCAGACAAGAAAAGAAAGTAAAAGAAAATCAAGACAAAAAGAGGAGAAAGACAGAAAGGAAAGGCAGCAATGGCATGAGACTTTTCAATTTGATAACAGAGGGTACACAGAGAGGGAGAAAAACAACAGCAAGAAAGTGACACAAAGCAAGAGAGTCGTTTCAGTTTTCTCGACATGGACCCGGCCGGGGCAGAGCTGCTGCGCTAGATTAGCCGGTGTTCGGAGTTTTCACCCCAGCAGTCATGTAGGGAGCCAAGGAAAACTTGTCCCTGAGCCTGGCGTCCTGCCCCCAACAAATAAACCTTATAATGGAGCTCTATCAGGCTCCGAGTAGGAACATTCATTTTCATTACCGCAGGTTTATCTGTCCCCGTATGCTGTAACGTCGCAGTGCAGGGGTTTGCTCAGGTAGCGCATCAGAAGACGACGGGAGCGTGGAAAAAGCTCCCAAAACAAGTTAAGCAAGAGGTGAAGGTGGAAGTAAAAGTAAGGGGGTGCTGGATCACCTTTCAACAAGCATTTTTTTCTGTTTTTACCGTGTTAGAGCTGTTTTCCACTTTCTATGAGAAATTCATCTTAATCATGAGATGGGAAGCATAATTTCATTTTTTGGGTCGGGCAGATGGTACCTTTGTTGAAGAGATTAATTACCATGCTGCACAACATTAATAAAGGCAAATATTTGAAAGGAAAATGCAATTTGCCCTGAGAGCAGGGCCTGTGTAAATAGGTGAGTCAGGGCCAGCGAAGGCAGATAGCCTGTAGGTGGATCATAATTTATTTTTCTCTGAAGCGCCTGTTGAGCCTGAAGCTGGCAGAGCAGAGCGGAGCAGACAGAGAAACTAATGGGCATTCAACCACCTGGCAGCAAAGTGGGGATCACAGTACTCAGCAGGCCAAGAAGGCTGAACGCTGTTGAGGTTTTTTTTTTCCCCTCTCTTTTTTGCTTTTAGAGTAATATTTTATAGTTCTTTTTTTTTGTTTTAGTTTTAGACATTTTTGCCACCTTTGCTGTTGCTGTGTGTCCCATCAGCAAATATGTAGGAACATCTATTGGCCGTTTCCTCCAAACGGATCAAAAAATGAATCCTGATTCTTCAGCAGATATCATTATACTCCAGGTGTCACTAGTTTTTTTTTTACTTCTTGAGACAAACAACTATGCAGATAGAGACAGGAGGAGAAAGACAGGCAGACAATCAAAATGACAACCAAATTCAAGTGAATTGATGACACAAACCTAGCAAGGAGTGTAGAGTATCCTGGTGTGGAATCTATTTGTTGTGTAGAAAAAGGTAAAACGCACAAAATTGGCCAAACTATGGCCAGCAGCAATCTGCATGGTGAGAGGATTCACACAGTTCCAGCAAGCATAATGATATTTTCTATTATGTTTGAGAGTTCATTACAGTTCATTACCGAAACATGTAATGAAAGAATAATCGAAAGCAAGAGCCAGAGCCCACGCCCAAACAGAAAGAGCAGCCCGGGCAGCTATCTGGGCCACAGGTGCGCCCGCAGCGCACCACTTTACACATTCAAGCAGCCATCAGAGCAGCACACAACGTGGTCCACGAGGAGAAAACAAAGCGCCCTGCCCACACATCGAGGACAGACCCCAGGGGTGAGGGGTGGCAAAGGCCACCAAAAAGCCTGCCGACCCCGTGATGGACTGACGACCTGTAAAGGATCCTGATCCAATAGAGAGCTGGGACCGGCTCCAGCGCAGCAGAACAGGATAAAAAATGGATGGGTGGAGAAATACTTCCTTTGATTTGTTTTTAGCTTTTTTTTTTTTTTTTTTCTCCTTGATTGGGATATTTGACAAAGACGTCATGGAAAAGTAAATTACACCATTTCAAAGAAGTAACTTTAGAAGCAATTTTTGTCTTACTTTTAAAGCATATAGGAGTGATACAGAGTGTATTGGGCTTTTTTTTTTCTCTCAAAAGATAAGAGATCAGTGGCCCATCAAACCAACAGTTACAAAGTAATAACATTCTATCAAAAATGCCATCCTCAGTGATGTCTGCAGTCTATGGATTTAAATCAGATACACAGGTGGCATCAGGAAGCAGAGCGTGAGTGCTCTACGTAGAGACATGGCAGACAAATTGCCATCAGCTGGACGGGTGGCAATTTCCTGAAATTCGGAACACATCGGGGAAATGAAAAAAGAGGGGCAACACCTGAGCAGCACTCTGGAGACAGAGAGAGGCTTTAAAGATGAGAGCTTTAGGAAATGTTACCTATTGATATTATTGTCCAGAGATACAAGGGACAAGTCCATCCAAAACAATCTGTACTTTCATCATTGGGTGTTTACAAAAGGACTTGTGGGTCAAATTAACATGTTGCAAATGAAGGAAACAGTGAAAAGATATCTGTTTAAGTATGAGAATAACATGAATCAATTACAATATCACAATCACCAATATATACTGAACAGTGGCGGCTACTGGTCTTCCAAAGAGGGGAAGCTCATTTTCAGCATACATTGTAATATGTGTAATCTGTTTTTTGTATGTAAATTCTATTAGCTTTCATGCCTTTTGTATGCCCTGTCAAAGTTAGACAGATCCTCAAAGCCCACTTGTGACCAGACAACACCTCCCTGAGATAGTTTCATCCAGAGGCATGGCCAGCAGTACATTTTATTGGTGACAGCGCTTCCAGTCAGCAGCTCACCTGGTCAGACCAGGACAGCTGAAAGGACCTGTTACTTTTCCCCACCTTTCGGCACCAGCTCAGTCTTAGGAGTTGATCTGTTATGCAGTTTAACACCAATTTTCTCTTCGTAAGGAAGACTATCAAATGGCTTCACCAAAATCCGGTCCACAACATTCACATTGTCTGCCGTTGTGTGCAGCTAGCGAGCAGCTGGAGCTGCTGGAGGCTGGAGCGCTGTGTGAGAGAAGGGGAGAAGCTCCACAGCTGCTAGTCGAGGACAGAAACCACAGAGTGACCGAAACGAGTCTCCAAACACAACGCTAGTCGTTTTTCACAAACACAAAGTCTCCAGGGATCAGTAAAGCCTCCGAATCAACTCAGCACAACAGAATGAAAAACTTCAGAAGCACTTCGGTGCATTTTTTTTACTTCAAGATCGCTGATTTGCTCATTTCGCTGTCAATCAAGCTTCACACAGATCATCCAATCAGCACGCAGAAGCTCAGCGTCCAGGCCAGCTCACTGCCCCATAGACCCCCAGAGACGCTGAGCGTCTGTGGGCGGGACCAGCCCAGTATTTTATCCAATGAGCATCCAGTTTCACTGCAGAAGAACAACCCACTCTAGCTTCCGCATGGACGCTCAGCGTCCGGCTGTTTAAAGCGCCGTGCCGCTGCAAGGAGGAGTGAGAAAAAAGCCGAGTCAATTACTTGAGATAAGTAGCCGATTCTGAACAAAAGATGAACGTGTTGTAGCGCATATTTAGTCAATGAAATGTTCACACAACAGTAAATATTGGACCACTTATTTTTTGACATTTTAGGGGAAGTTGAGCTTCCCTTGCAGTCTTAGAGCAATCGCCACTGATACTGAAAGAAAGGAAACAAATATTTCCTTTTTTATGTCTTTCTTCAAAAAAAAATCTACATTTGTAATATAGGTGCTGAGCGGGGGAAGGTTGGAGGCCCATAAATTGTGTTATTTCCTTGGTTGCACCCATAAAAGCATTCCCAAAAATGTGTTTGGTAGAAAGGCCCAGCCATGGATGAAGAACCCCCAGAAACTGGGTTATATGGTCCTGGATGTTGTGAGGGTTGACATGACTCTACAGCATTTAACGTTTTTGGATCCATTACTCTTGGATTAATAACCCTTGGAGAATGTGTGCCAGGTATCAACCCTTCTTAGCGTCCCTGGAAAAGTCTACGTGTGCTAGAAAAGAGATGCTAACCAATTGTTGAACTTGTTTCTGACAGTTTTTGCTGACAGTCCTGGCTACAACGGGCCAGTTCTTCAACATCTCATAGATCACTGAAAGACTCTGGGACTTTAAAAATCCAGTCCATACAGTCGCCAGGACAGACGGCTGTCTCTCTAAAGTTACCCTGTAGAAGGAGTAATGGCAGCTGAGTCCAAACACTCTACATTAAGTACAACTTGTTGCCAATTTCATTTTCTGTTTTGGATTTACATCAGGAAGATGTTGCACAGCTGGGGTCAGGCGAGCATCACGTAGGGAGACTGGAGGGTGACATCAACGAGAGTGCAACAGGATTCAGAACAGCACCTCTCAGTCTGAGTACATGGTTCTGTCATGGAAGGTGACACACACTCTCCTGGCAGGGGGGCGACAACTTACCCCAAGTGGACGATATCAAGTACATTAGTGTTTTATTCACAAGTAATGGGAGGAGAGATTGTGAGATCGACCACAGTAATGAGGTCACTGTACCAGACTGCTGTGGAAAAGTGGAAGCTGAGCTGTAAGGCAAATCTTTCTGTTTACCAGTCAGTCTACATCTCCACCTTCAATTATAGTCGGGAACTTTGGGTCGTGACCGAAAGAATGAGATCTCAAATAGAAGTGGCTGAATTTAGAGTGAGATGCTCAACCATCCGGGAGAGACTTAAAGTGGAGCCGCCACTGATCCACTCTGAGAGGAGCCAGCTGGGGTGGCTACCCCCCGGCCACCTCCCATCAGAGATCTATCAGGCGCTCCCTGCTGGGAGGACGACCCCATGTCCTCCCAGGACCCCACTGAAGAAATTATCCCTCTCAGTTTGTCTCCCTGAAGACACTGAAGAAATTGCAAGACAAAGGGATCTAATGGATATTAACTTCTGAAAGTGAGTCAAAGAAACAAAAAAGAAAATTATAATTCAATGATTATATCCTTTTAAATCCACTCAGTTGCTCTAACAAGACTGTTTCTGATGAGGGGCTGCTCACTGCATTTGTGAAAACCTTGATGGTAACTGATAATTTAGACTCACATGACAAAAACTCACTTTAAGAGTGCTTTAAAAAAAAAAGCTATTATTGACAGACTAACTCTGTTATTAAATTAATTTAATGATAAATGGTAATAGAGCTGTTTAACACATTGAACCTTTGTACAATAACTAAAGAACAAAATGTTCATTAAATGAATATAACAGAACGAGAGTTCTCATGTTGCCACACACACACACACACACACACGCACACACACACACACACACACAGACGCACACAAAACAGGTGTGAGCTGAAATCATTGTCTATTCAGCTAGAATGCTGGTTTCATAGATGATATTTACCTTATTTCAAGGCTGACAGCTTGTCAAGATGAGTCACAAGATGCACCGCCTACCTTCAGACAAAAACATACAGTGGCCTTTATTCAAATCATCTTAAGCTGTGATGAAAGAAAACAGAACTTTCTCTGCTTATTCAAATCCCAGTGCAATCAAAATGCCAAACAACACACTTTAAAAAAATAATTGCATGAAGTACTGTTGTGATTTCAGGTTCTGTATATTACACAAAGGCAGACAGAGTATGACAGGCCATAATGGAAGAATCTGCTCTCTCTCTTTTCATTTGTCAAACTTGACGATTACATTTTTCCATCCAAACAACAGATGCTGAGAGGAGTCAAGAAGTATTACCTAACGGGATCACAGTCTTTAACACCTTGACTTCCCATCAACGCTCAGATAAAAATAAGACCGAATGAAAAGGGACAAAAGGTGCGGGGTTTTATGATACAAGTGAATGCCCTCTGACAGTACCCACTGAAGGCTCCAGTTCAGAACAGCTCTATATTTTTGACTGATTGCACTTATTCAGGCAGCGGAAGATGAAAGGACAATGTGACTAAATGAGTTTCTCGATAGGTTCACCTGTTGAGTTTGTCTGGCTTTGACAGCGACCGCTTCAAAGAATATATTGCAGATTGAAACACTGATTTAATTTGAGTTGATTATTTTCTTATCCAGTGGTAGGCCTCTGCCTTGTTGTCCTTGAGATCTTCAAAAGAAAGAGATTGCAACTGTGCAGTGGAGACTCGTGACAAATCAGCTAGAAGATCCAATCAACTTAGTGTCTGTGAAAAGACACGCTTCAACAATATTTCAGTGATTGGACTGCATTATTTAGAACTGTGTTTTTCAAGCCCCAGTCACCCTCAAGTCTTAAAAAGATTTCTTGATTTTTTTTTTGTTTTGTTTTGTTTTTTTTGTTCTTTTTTACCCCTCTGTTTTGGCACTTGTATAGTGCATGTGTTCTTTGTGTGTTTTTATGAGCATTCGGGCATGTTGTTGAGCTGTGGGAGGAAACCAAAGTACCTGGAAAAAACACATGGAAGAGAAAAAGCCTCAAACCTGTTCAGCTTACTGCAAGCAAAAAGTGTAAAACTACATTCAAACTACTGCATCACCATGCAGCCTTTCTTGCTGTAACAGGTGATTTCAACCAAATTCACAAGAAAAAAAACACAGGAAGAGCACGAAAATTATAGACACCTGAGTCCTCAATCAAGCTGGGGTCTATTTTAGTTCGACAGTGACAGTGCTAAGCGAAAAGTTGTGCTTGCTGACATGTCTCAAAATAAACTTTTCCAATTAGCACAATGTTTTCTATAGTTGCTATCATAACAGTCGGGACTGCAGTGACTTCTTCAACATTTAACCTGAGACATTTTTGTATTTGTTGAGAAGTGCAAATAAAACATGTTCAAATGGACAAAATGGACATGAACTAAAAAAAAAAAAAAGATGCTGAAAAATGGAATCATCTCACAGCCTGATGTGATTTTAGATCAGACTAATATTCACCTCGTGGTTTGGCGATCAAGGAGACGCAGAAGTTATTTGCATTTCTGTCTCACACTTTCACCTAAGAACTGTTATTATGAACACAATCAATGAATGTTTTAATATACAAAGAATCACAGTGTGAGGGGGTAGAAAAGATATTCAAAGCAGCTGCTAGACCTCAAGGACAGTGTTTCAACTTTCAGTTTTGTCTGAAGAGAGGTGCAGAACAGTATGGGCTTCACTCAGAGTTCATAAAACTGAACAGCATGTCGCACGATACTTTATTACTTTGTGTCAATCTCCTGAAGAGTTCCTAAGTCTCAAGGTCCTCAAGCATTCACGCGATGCTCTGATTAATGTAAACAAAACTCTGACATCAAATCCCACTTCTCTGATACAAATAAAAGTGTGCGGTTATACAACGAAGGGCGACGACAGAATCATTTGCCACATTTTTAAACAATGAAAAGAAGACTTGAAAGTTTATTGTCAGTGCGTTCAACAAATAATCAAAAATGCAGGACATGCATCCTCGATCCTCTTAACAGTTTAATTTGACACTCTTGAGCTTGAAGTGGGCGTTTTGGCTCCTTCCACTCATGTCTTTCAGCAGACATCAGCCCCTCATCCTCATTGATTAACTTGTCAGACTGGCCAGCTGTGTTTCGCCAGAGATAATGTTTTAATTAACGAACTTCAATATCTAATTAAGATTAGATGTAGATGCTTTATAGAGGTCATTTAAATGAAAGCAGACAGGCCAGCAGGGGAAGGTCCAGGTTGATGATGGGATCAATACTCCGCCGTTGGGGAGTACCTGCCTGTGGTCCTGAGCTAGTTTGAAGGGAACAGTTCACTGCCATGTTTGAGCAAGGCCTCTCAGTCAGGGTGAGTGAACACAAGAGGCAGCTCTTTTGTTGTAGTTTAAGGGCATTTCAATGCTGTTTTAGCTCCAAAGACTGAAGGGAATTCCTGATGGTACACAAGTTTCTGAAAGGAGCTTCTACAGATTTAAAACACTAGGCCAGAGTTTTGATTTTTTTTTTTTTTTCTGTGTTATGCAGCAGAAAGAGGTGGCTGTCTTCTCTTACCTATCTAAACAATGACATGTATTTTGATGATGCAGAAGCCAATACTAGTCTCTTTGTAATTTTGCACACATTACTTCCATTATGTTTTTATATCGTCAGTATTTATGTCCGGCAGGCTACACCTCAAACACAGGGCCACCACAAAGACGGAGACACTCTCACATTCACAGTATTTTAAAGTCACCATGTAAAATAAATACATATTTGTGAACTGTGGGAGGAAACCAGAGTACTCAGAGAAAACCTACGCACTCACAGAAAGAACACAATGCCAACTCCACATACAAAGGCCCTCAAGGACCGACTCAAACCAGGGACACTCACTTTGAGTGCTAAAGACTGAACCACCTTGGTAAAGGCCTAGAGGACACAACTGAGAAACTATGGAAAAAAACAATTATTAAAAAACTAAAGAGCATGAAATGTAATCAAATGCATTGTTGATGGATCAATTTTTACATCATTAGTAAGATTCGAGGGAATTCTCAGTTGGAATATGGGCTATATGTGCTGGGCTGAAATCACATTACTTCACACTAAAACACCTGTACATATTTATTTCTTTTTTTAATCTTAAGGACACAAGCATTTCAATTTTAAGTAGCATATACCTCAGACACTGGTTTGCTTAAAATGTGTAAATATCTTTTTTTTTTTACTTGTACAGAGTGAAACAATTAATAATTACTTCATTAGTAAATTGTCTTTATGTTATCCTCATCATCCTTCATTCTCTTTATTGGTATCAGACAGTAATTTCTATTGCTACTAAATATTTTACATCTATGCTTTCTATGCTGCTGCAAAACAACAATTTCCCACACAGGATCAATAAAGTCTGTCCGTCTGTCTATCTTTCTATAATGAGGTTTCACATTTATCTAAGTTAAAACAAAAGGGAAGCTGAAAAACAAAATATAGAACAGCATACACAACATCCAGTCAGCCATATTGTGCATTTCTTGAGGACAACAAGCTGCGTATTTGTAAGGACAAAGCAGAAAGTCGACTGTGCATATCGGCGTTGGAGCGGCAGTTCTAGGACAAAACTGATTACACTGTGGCGGCATGTTAAACAGAGCAACACCAAGTAAGATAAATGAATATCACTGTAAATGGTATTCATAATATTCCAATAGCTGAACCTTTCACAGCTTTCCACCTCAACAGTTTCAATCAATAGAGAAACGGCTCCTCCGGTGTTTGTTACAAGGTTCGCGCATCTCCAAGGCGAAAGAGCGCCGGACCAGAACACGGCTGGTCATTCATGGCTGCAGCACGGCCGGAGCTAAATCTCACTTAAACCTCAATATCCATGTGGTTGTAGCATGAGGCTTATGCAGTTGGATTATCCGGGTGTGTCTATATTTTTTTAAATGTGGCGTGCTGACCAAAAAAACAAAAAGCACCATGATATCAATATTTTATTGACCTTAAAAAAAAAAAAACAAAAAAAAAAAAATCACACTGCTACAAATAATATGCATCTTTTTTTCTCATGTGGTCACTGTGCTACAAATATTTAATGCCCCTTTATAAATGCATGTTTATGGAGACAAACTCATTCTTGTGATCTTTCACTGCTACGATAAACAAAGGAAAGGTCGTCGTTAAAAATCCACAGCAGTTCAACACTGAATCCAAACTCTGGCATCAGTCGCACACTTTGTGTACTTGAAAATTTACCCTGACGCATTTTTTTCAACAGTCTACTTTTGTGTTTCATTATCAGCGAGGACAGTCATTATTTGTTGGCCCGCCAGGTCACGAGTGAGGTATAAACTCCACAGGTCACTTAATGTCTTTGAATAAATTAGGCTGTCACTTCCGTCTCCTGAGGACAGCCGCGTGTTTTTATAATTGTGCGTTTTGTCACCGCCAACAGTTACGGCTGAGTGCAAACTTTCAACATAACTCAAAAGATGGCTTCAAACGACCCGGTTCATTAATTTCTGGGGCAACGGGACAAATGTATCTTGGAGATGAGAGGCTAAAGGCCAGCATGTTCCATTCTTTCAGCCTAATGAGTGGTCAGACCTCCACAAGGTGACTTTGATTCATCACCACAGGACTTCCTTCCGCATTTTGTTCGACTTTTCTCCTGCTTTTTCACCGTTGTCACGTCCTCTATGCCTCCTCTGGACAAGGAAGTTGCAGTCATTCCCCTTCACACGAAGGCTTTAAAGGCACAAGCTCTAATTAAAGCCTATGTTTAAATACCTTCACTAATCCATACACTATTGTAGTGTATTAAGGCTTCCAACATTGATTAGATAGTCTAATTCAAAGGACCAGGAGAGGCAAACTCATTAGAGGAGATTCAAAAGATGCCTTTTGTTGATTGCTTAAGATGAGAATTGAGCCTGTTTGTTTACTTGCCTGAAAAAAAAATAATTTTCCTAATGGCTGGTAAATAAAGGTAATGTTACAGATGGAGGATCATGAGACAGACGGGCCTGCAGTCGCCTCTGTGGACTTTCTGATTAGTGTCACCAGCTCTGAGGAATACCAGCCCGCAACTAAAGTAGCTGCAATTGATTTTTGTTTTTGTTCCAAGGACAGACTGAAAGCATGTTACTAATAAAACCGGGTGTTTTACCAGTTGGTCCCTCATTCTGGTCTTTGCTGAAATATATCTATGATAATAAAAATGTTGAAAGGAGATAGACATGGTTACCAGAGAGTTTCATCTGATTTCTGGAAAACTAAAAAGGTTTTTGTCATAATAATTGTCCAATAATTCTGTCAAAATGGTATCCAAACTTCCTTGTACGTCTGGATTTATTAAAAATTAATGGAAGGCAGACAAGTATTTATGTTGCTTCCATGACGTGCTTCAATGATGTCAATGAAAAGAAGACATTATTAAACTCAAATGACCAATAGCAAAACCAAAGAGATGCCAAAATAATTTCAAATAATAAATTCAAAAAAACAAAAAACTAAACAGTAGGAACCTCAGAGTCTGGATGATCTCAGACGAAAAGTAGAGCAGAGTTCCCCACTAAGCCACAGAAATGACGATTCCTGATAACACGCCGAGCAAATTCAGCCATTCATCAGAGGAGCCCAATCACCACCTCGAAGGACAGCAAGGTGGCGATTGGTGCTGCTGCTGTGTCTCCAGCAGGAGGCTGGCACAGCGCACGCTGCTGTGTTAGATTACTGTCAGCTCCGAAATGGAAGTGATCAGTTTAAACTACAAATCCAATAAAAAGAACAATAAATCTTCTATTTCTATTTTTGTTGGTCACGTTTTCTGTGCGATCACATCCTTGGTGACATTTCTGGCATCTTGTGTGACAGACTTATTTCAATTCTGATGACTGCTGCAACTCTTTAAGTGCTGCCATCTCTGACTTTATTTCATTGACAAGTCCTGGAAAAAGACTGAATGGAGTTTTCAAAGAGTTGGAATTAAAGTGCTCACTATACTTTATAGTTTGGCCCATCTGTTAGACAGAGCAACGAACAACATATGCCAACCCACCATTTAATAATATGAAGCATTTTGAATTTTTTTTTTTCTTTAATTTTGAAAGTTTCTCATTCAAACAGCAATGTTCTGATACTTATCAGAACCTGGTTTTCTTTGCTGTATCGGAAAGAAAGTTGTGTTTCCCCGATTTACACAGTGAAACCTGCAGAAGACTCACATGACTTGATAGTCCGACATTTCCTTTTCCTTCTCTGGAGCTAATTTCTTTGATTTACCAGCAGAAGACATCGTATTCACTGTGCTTCTGGGAGATCCATCAGAAATCCACTTGAACGCAGGATTGAAAAAACAAAAAAAGAAACAAAAAAAGAAAAAAAAGAAAAAAAAAAAAAGGAAAAACTCTCACTTCACACAGAGACAGAAGAGGAAAATGTCCCATTGTCCCGTTCCCCTGTGTGGTCATTGAGCTGCGGGCTCTGATTCAAGTTCAGTATTTAATCACCCTGGGGTCCCGAGACCAACCTGCTCTTCCTACCCCTTTGTTCAGACCAGCACCAAAGATAATAGATAGCGCTTTGCACCAGGGGTGCCATGAGACCCTAATCTCGCCTCTACATTTTTTCATTTGCCTTACCCCTTCTTCCCTCTCACTTTTTTGCACCCGGTTCTTCACCTTCATTTCTCATTGCCTTTCTCTTCCCCCACCCTCACACCCCCCTCAAACCTCTGTCTGTTACCTATACACCACATTGTAAAGGAATCCTTTGTGCAGCCCTGATGGAAAGACCACTCCCAAACAAAGACGGTTCACATTGTGGAACGGGAACAACAAATAGGATCTTTTGTGAGCGCTCTGAAGGTGCTCTTTCATCTCCAACAGAAAAAGGCAGGGCTGGTCACATCTATTCATTGTGAAACCTACACCCCTCTGAGGAAAGTTTGCTGTGCGTTGCTCAGAGCCTTTGTAGTTTTTCATTTGGATTCATTTTAATGGCCTTAGGTTTGATCTGGCACGGCTAAACCTTTAGACTTTAAGCACTCCACAAATTCCTGATCTGATAAATCGACTTAACTGCTATTTAGTAGCCCGTCTTTCATTCAACACAACACTGCGAACTTGTTAGTCGATTGAGTCTTTACTTTTTCTTTTCTTTTCTTTTCTTTTTTTCTCTTTAAATCAGACTGTGAGAGAACTATAAGTCCCATTGGAGTCTTTCCACTTTATTACTGTGGGCTGTGAAGATCACCGCATGAATCCCACAAGTGCATGCACTGTAGTGATTATCAGCCTTTTTGCATTTTTTTGGGTCGGTCCTAAAAAATATAAGGCAAGGTCGTTGCACACTCTGAGTTGTAGCTGGTGAAACTTTGATTTAGTTTTACACAAATACTCATGCTTTACCATGGAAATAAATGCTTTTGGAGTCTCTGATCTAAACGTACACTGAAACTGCATGTGTGAGACCACTTCCTGCTGGTGTTCTGTATGTGTGTGCTTGAAGTGCACTCAAGTCAGTGTTGCAGAGTTCAAATCTTAACAACGAGCGCTGGGCCATAGATCTTGTTGACAGGTTTGTTGTTGATAATTGTAGCTTTTCTTCACTTTGGCTTTCCATGTCTGAACCTGCATCTGACCAGCAGCTCCCACCTTGACCGGGTCATGCTCCACCTGGGAAATTTCCTCTAAATGTTTCCTGAACAGTTCAGTAGTACAGAACTGTGGACATACTGCTCATAATCAAGGGCAGGGATATATATTAAACCGATTCTCTAACCATGCATTACTAATTTATTACAGATTATATTTTTACATTTTACAGACTGGACTTCTCTGATGTCTCTTGTTTACTTAAAAGCGTCACTTCATTTCAGACTCCCTGCTGGTACTGGTTGTTTCTTCTGTTAAAGAAGAATGTTATTCTTCTTTATTATACATTAATATGATGTGGAATTATTTAACTATGGATTAAAATAATATAATATTAAAGTAAATCTGTAACATGAACCTTACAGATGGATTGCCATCCTGCCTCCATAGTCTTCCTCACCTGGACTGTGTCCATCAGACTTGCCTGAAGACAAAGTCCATCAGTGCGTGGCATTCGTTAAATTCAGCAACTTATGTTTCGTTGGCTTTGAAAAATCCTATCCAAAATTTGAAAATGATGTGTGAGATATGAAGATAAAGAGTAAGGTTCAATACGAAAGGAAGCACTCTTTAAGTAGGCATTAAATGCAGGGCGCGTTTCATATAAAATCCCTGATGCATACGTAGGCAGTTTCCATCCGGTGGACCTCTCAACCAAAATGAATACATTTAAGGGCTACTATTTAAGGAAATATGGCAGTAACTTAGAAAAATGGGCTAAAATGATGTGAAAATCCTGTGGAATATATTCCTGTTTTTCCAGAGATAAGAATCAAAATCACTTTTGGTAAATATATGTATAGCTCTTCTTAAAACAAGCCTTTGCACTGCATTCCCACATTTACTGCAGTATAACCATCCGTATACAAATATTTAATTTGATTAACGTGTCTCAAAACAAAACTTGGGATCTTATGCTGCCACCTGTGCTTTTTTCTGCCTTTAATATGCTTCAGATTTATTTATTTCGAGAGTTGTTGATGGCTGAAAACACCTTACCTTCAAAAATAAGGTTGGAGAGCAAGAAAGTGGGGATGTTTGTCTCTGAACTACTGCAAGCGAGAGGTCACATGGATCTGTGTTTGAGTTCCACGGAAATGGAGCCGTGTATCAACAACCCATGAGCCGGAGGTGGCAAAGGTCGGCGCCCTGTAACCTGAAGAAATGCAGTCTCGGAGATGGTCTCTAAATTAATCTCCGAGGAAGGCTTGTTTCCTCTTGCAGCTCTTTTGCACCTTGCGGGAGGGGCTGGTGGGTCAGACCAAACCAAACATTTATCATCCAACCTTGAACTTGTACACAAACCTTTTTATATGTGGTGCTTATTTTTCTGCATCTCTGAATCTCATCGCATTTAATCACGATATGTTCTGACTCAGCATGGATATGTGTGAGTCTCCATAACAAGTGGCGTTAGAAAAAAGTCTAGAGTGTGTCTCTCTATGTGTACTTAGTGGCATAGGAGATATGAGACTTTGTTGGGTTTATTAGGATAAAAGATCATTTTTGTTTGATGCAGCTGTGTTTTTCGGCTTTCCCTGCGACCGGGCTCAGAGCACACCAGGAACTTCTCTCCCCTCTGTCATTTTCCTCCACTTTTCCTCATTCTTCATATATTTGTACATTTAAGGAGCAGTTTCATAAAGCCCGGGGGATTTGCAAGAAAATCTTCGCTGAAGTTGAAACGCACAGACTCGTCAATTTCACTCCGTTCACTATAGAAGTAGAACTGCTTAAGCAGTGTTTATTGCAGGGTGTGGGATTCTGTCTCTCTCAACATCTTCAAATAAGCTTTTAATCTAAATCTAATATTCTCCTTCTGTCGTAAGTGATTGGATCAAAATATGGCAGAGGCACTAATGTCAATTTTTATTGCCC
Source organism: Salarias fasciatus (assembly GCF_902148845.1). NCBI lineage: Eukaryota > Metazoa > Chordata > Actinopteri > Blenniiformes > Blenniidae > Salarias > Salarias fasciatus. Next base: position 15,485,653 of record NC_043754.1, read on the forward strand.
TACTGAGCCTAAAACTTATTCAATTTAGCATAAACCTCTTCAGAATAAATAGAAAGATGAGGTATCCAAAGTGAAAAGCATGCAAGCACAGGGAGAACGTGCAAATACCACAAAGAAAGATCCTGACACTGTGAAGCTGAACATAACTATACATAGCAATATAACTATGAAAAGTTCAGGGGCCTGGCTCAGTCGAAGGCTCAACAGGCTTAAAGGATCCCATGACGAATGGTGTAATTTTAACTTCATTTTCTGTAAGATTGCCAACATGTCAAAGACAAACAACTGTGTGCAGCAACAGAATATACACCTCCTTCATTCATCACATGCATGGCCTTTTGTTTGCCCTAAATATATGCTAATATTTTTAATTTCAGATGTAGTGTGACAGTTCGACTAATCCAGTGTTTATTTGATTTGGATTATTTTGGGACACAACCCGGAATGACTTACAGTCACAGTTCATTGCTGCCTGTTAGGTGACGAAAAGGAGACAAAGGATTTATTGCTTCTGAACTGTAAAGCCGAGGCTCTCAGGCTTCAGCCGCAGTTTACCGCAATATAAGATGTGTGCTGAGCTCTGGGTTTGCTGCTTGGGTGCTAATGATGATCCAACACGCTCTCCGTTTCCATCTGTTCACCACGCGATCATGGAGTGTCCGGTGGCGAGGAGCTAAATTGGCCCCGTAGAGCGAGAGACTGGGCGGACGGCTTCGGTCTTTTATTCCACAGAGATCACCAGAGACAAACGGTTGTTAGGATGACCACCGCCACCGCTGCGTGTCAGTCACACTGTGGGTTTAGACAGCAAGCTGGGGCAACAGCAAGAGACCGCAATGGGACAAATAAAAAAGGAACGAAACCATTTTCCTCATGAGTGAGGAGTTCTACGAGAGAGATGAGTAAACTGTCTGCTTGTGTTTGAGGAAAAACCTTGAGATGAGTAAAAGAGATGCAATAAAATTGGAGACTGAAAACAAGACAAGTTTGAAGGTATGTGACGAAGCAAAGCGGGAGATTAAGAGAGCGTGATAAAACTTGAGAATTAATGAGCTGCCACAGAAGAATGCATGACTTGGATGTGCAAAGAGAGATATGCGAGAATGAAGGAAACGGTCAGCATGGATTGTGTCTTTTGAAGGATTTTGGAGCAGTGCTTAAACACATCATTGGCATCGTACTCCTTCCAGTCACAAGAACAGTCCTGAACAGAGGTCACACAAACTTTCGTGTGTACAACATTTAGCGTCCGATCAGATCCAACTGAAGGACTTTCAAAGAAAGAAACTTGAAGTACAGTATCACTGCTGTGACTGTTCCAACCACTTCAACACAGTGTCACCAAGTAATGCACTAAGACAAAATCACATTCGCTGTTTTTGTTTTGTTCTTTTTCTTAATGGAATGCTTTAACTCTCGCATTTGCTTTTGGCTGAGAGCTGGATGAGAACGTCAATACGACTCTCATATTTGCCTGGTAAATATTAAGCTGCAGTCTGGAGATGATTATCTCAGCTTAAACATGATTAATACATCACATCTCTCTCCGCCTTTTCACTCGGCAAGAAAGCAAATAAGCTTGTTTGCCAAAATATTTAGAAACGGCACAATTCACACAAATTAGCTCCACCGCTGATTATTCTCTTTGTTAAACACATAATATGCCAGTTTTATTTTCACTACACATGTTCACAGTTGATAGAGATGAGGTTTAAAGGTGAATTTTTAATGATGTTGTCAGCTCAGTTTGAACTGTGAATAAATCATAATGTAGTTTTTTTGTGTCTAAATAAAAAATAAAAAAAATACATCGTCACCTATGGTAACCTTTTTACACTTATACCAATGTGTTTAATTTTTTTTTTTTATTGTTATGCGATTGTCACTGCTGGGAGGACGGAAACTACAGCAGCCATGGTGAAATATAAGCAGCTGGTTAATTAATTCTTGCATCAAGTGAAGAGTTTTTTGGGAGAACAATAAATTTATTTGTTTCAAATACTTATGGAAAAAAAAAAAAACTCTCCTCTCCAGTCGTCCAAACAGGAACGCTTTAAGTTTAGTGGTTTGTAACGTAGGGCTGTTTTCATCTGCTATTTCACGGCTCTTCAACCAGCCATTCATCTTTGCAGGCTTTAATTAAGTTTTCAGATGAAAATCGAACTTATTTGCTGGGCTTATGGTGTCTGTTTCCTCGACAACGGTGCTCAAAGCCACTGAAAATATGAAAATTCAGCTTTTGGAAAATGGCTGCCAAGGTGAAACTTTTTGAAAAGGCTCCAGCTCCATCTATGTGTGGACATAGGGAAACACAAATATTCAGAAATGTTGCTACTGTGCAAGTAGATGGACAACAGCGGAGGTGTCTATATTATCCTGGAACAACAACAGCGCCTACTAGAGGCCCCACTACATTATTGTGAGTGTTTTTCAGATATAGTTTTCAGAACGCTACAGTGTCAAAAAAACCTTTCAGACACTTTAAACTTCATGTAAACTGGGCTTTACTTTTTGCACTGTTTCAAGCAGTGTCAGAAATTCTTAGAACAGAAATAAGAGGGAATCAGCTCAAAGATAACTGCCATATAACACTGAAAACACACAACGTATAACACCGAAAATGACATTTTGGCCAAACAACCTGATCATATTCTGCAGTGATTTGAGACAAGATGTTGTGTGCTGTGCAACTAAATCAGTGAGATTGTCCCCCAGCAAAACCATGCCATATGGAGGGAAATCCCAGAGCAGGTGAACGCCATTAAATCTTCCTCGACAATCCTGCATAAAAGCTAAAAGAGAGCAGTTTGATGCAAAACTGTTGACTAAAAGGTTGTTGCACTCATGAACATCAATGCTGCTGCTGCCGGAGCCTCCCAAAGCAATTATCACATCGTTGTCATGACTGAAGCTCCAACTTCCTCTGGATTCGTTCCAGACCAGCATATCCAGGACCCAAACCGCTCACAGGGCACAAACTTAACTTGCAGATTATGTTTTCATGTCTGTCGCTGACTTAGAATCACGCAACTGATTAAGTCAATACCTAAAGATCCGTTTGTGAATCTTACGTTCTGTTAACACTTACAGTAATTACCGCCCAGATTCCGCATGCAGATGAAGCGTGACGCTAGCATATGATTTACACATGTCAAAATCAAGAATTACAATGTGTTTGGACACGAAGAAAAGAGATACAAACACCTTCTTTAACCACATTTTAAATTAATTAAAATTTCATGGAACAGGCATGCTCATTTGAAGCTGTGAAGCTCGACGTGTGTAAATGAACGATCTCATCTTCACAGGAACAAATAATAGTTCTTGCTTGGATAAAAGGTGTAGTACTAATTTGAAAAAAAAAAATCACATTAATCTCACCTGACATTCTTTTAAAAAGCCGAATAAATTGATGTTTTTGTTTTCTCTATTTTTCCATCTTCCGTGAGATTTATCACCATGACAAGGTTCACTTATCACTCCCTAGAAAGACTTCGATCAGATTATCGATCGATTCATCAAGATAGCTGCACTGTTTTGTGAAGTTTTGGAAAACAACTGTGGCTTTGTCACACTAAACCATGAATGGGAGAATAATTTCTCTTCCATCTTTAACTGCTCTTCATCCCATTCAGGGTTGCAAGGAGCTGAAACACAAGCATACATATACAAGCATGCATATTTATGGCCTGTGTAAGATTAGCAGTTGTAAAGCACTTTGGTCAGCCTTGGTTGTTTTTAAATGTGCAATAAATAAAGTTCACCTGACTTGACTTGATCTATTAACCTTGCCTGCATGTGCAGTCACATAAATTATGATGAGGTTTTTTTCCTCTGTTCAGGAACTCTATGAAACCACGAAACTATTTAAATTTCTCAGTGTGAGGAAAATAGAAGTTCTTCATAAGAATTAGTAAATTTAAACTACTCATCTGGTATTATTTTTGTTTAGTTCACATATAAGACATATTTAATCCAAAAAACGATAATTGCATGTCTACTATGAATATGTGAGTGCCAGTTTTAGGTTTACTTTTGTCATTTTTCTTTTAATTTCCTGTAATAGATTAGATTTAAAATCTTTTTCCTCTCTCTCCCTCACTGTGAAACCTGTTTTTTGCTCACAGTGACACTTCTTTAGATCTGCACATCCTTTAATGGAACGTTTGTATCGAAATAATTTGTTTTGCTTTTTTTGATTATCCTGCATACTCACAAATAAAGAGACAACTCTCAGGAGATTAATAAGACAAATGCAAAACAGCAAATGTTGATAAAGTTAATATGTGATTAAATGTAATCAATTGTTGAATTTACATTTTCAAAAAGTGCAATGTTTTATGATGTTTTGTACTATACCAGCTTTCGTTGTGACAAGGTTGACAACACTATTTTTAGAAAGCAGGTGTCTCATTGTGAAAAGGAACACATTCCTTGCGTGACATGATTGGCAAGCAGCTCCGGCCCGCATCCGCCATGGAAATAAAGAGCTGTTTAGATGTGAAGCTAGAGTTGTTGGCAAAAACGGGACATACCAGGAATAAAATTCCAGTTGGATTTATAGATTGTTCGCGGCACTGCTTGTATTGTTATCCACAACCTCTGGCCCTGGAAACATCTTTTCTCCACCCAAGGGGGGGATTTCATGGTGCAAATGTCGAGATAGGGCACTAATGCATGTTTCCATGTGCTATATCGCTTCAGAGAAAGCATGTGTGAGTGTATATCTCCCTCCAATGTCGCACACTCTTTCATTCAGATACACACACACACACCTGCTCAAACACATGCACCACCTCAACCAGGAGAAAATATATTTATGAACAAAAGCCGGTTTCTTTGCTGTGACACAGATTTTATATTTAGGCTGATGCTGTCACACAGAGGTAAAAACACAGGCAAAAAAAGGGAGTGATGCATCCCACTGCACACGTTTCGTCTGATCTACATCTGTATATCCAGAGAAATACTTTAAATATAGACGGTGCAGGAGAGAGAGCCACAAATAAAGATACGGAACCATTAACAGTTGAAGGAGTCAGAGTGCACAAAGTACTGATGGGAAAAAAAGGGCATGCCGTTTCTGCAGGTATTTCTGTTGGTTTGAAATAAAGAGAGTCAACGGAGGTGTGCTGAGGCGTGATCTGCAGTCTGGCTGGACAAAAGTCTGCCGCTTTAAAATGTTTGTGCCGCGAAGGACAAATTACCTGTGTGGCCTTTTGCTCAATGCTTTAACTGACATGATCCTAAGCTGAATGCAGGCTATATGAAAGATGAATGAACACGTACCTTTATCCATGAAGTCAGTAGGTTCAATCAATGCCTGCGGTGCGGACTAAAGGCTTTTTTCCATTTTCTTTTCCTGGAACATAGAATACATGAGAGAATATTCTATAATCGCAATGAACATAGCTGAATTAACCTTTACATTAAAAAAGTCTATTAGTATTTTCAACAAACGTTTTTTTTAACAAACTCTGCATTCAATTGTTTAAAAGAAGAACAGCATGAAATTGATTATTGTACAACAGTATTGCAAGAATCATAAGTTAACCAGTTTTTAAGAAAACAAAGAACTGCATAAAAACAAGTAAGGTCAAATTTCAAAATGTATAAACCCTCTCTGTGTTCAGTGCAGCTGTCATTGTGACCAAAAGCTGATTCCACTCTCTGAATAATTTCAAATGCTGGCAAAGACACGGCAGATTCTTTTATTCTGATTTGGCAGAGGCGAGACTCATTGAATTCACCTTCAGTCATCTGCTTTCTGTGTCTTTGGAACATGCAGTTGAATTTATTTGAAGCAGGAGTGGAAACTCCACCTGCATGGGTCAAGTTCTGAAGCACAACCAATCACAAAACAATGTGTTCTGGCAGGAAGCGGTCTGGCTGACGCTGACAGGCAGAGTTTGAACAAAACAAACCAAGAGGGGAAACAAATTTTTACTTCTAGATTACAAGGTTGACGAGCATTGAAACTAACTAAAAATGTTCACCATACTGGCACATCGATCGGTTTTTAAACCAGGGGTCAAATACACGGCTAAACTGCAGGACGTGGTTCCCGAGATCCATAAGCACACAACAGATAAACAAGCACAGAGAACAGAACGTAAAAACGCTCTGGCAGATGTACCAAACAATACTTTTGTTCCATCTCTTTCACTCTGATGCACACGTGTATGTCGACACACATACACACACACATACACACATCAATCAAGCTATTCCAGGAAGCCAGGGGAAAGAGGGGAGATAGGCAGTCCTGCTTACAGATCCAGGTCTGCCAAAGAAAAGCTGTTGCCTGCTGCCAAGGTTGAGCGAGCATATTGCCTCGTAATGGAAAAAGAATGAAGAAGCAGACACTGCACATTGTCTGAAACTCTATCAAAGGATTCCTCTGTCTTTCCCTGCACAGCGACTGTGACACAGTGTCTGATAGTGGCACGGCTGTGCGCCTCTGTGTGTGTGTGTATGTGTGTAAGACAGAGGGTTGCCTCTGTCACATGTGTAACTGAGTTCAAAACAGAATTGATGCCTTCAATGGTTTGGCAACCCCGCCTGTGTGCGGCGCGAAACCACAGAGTTGTCACAGCGGTTGTTGATTGACTGATAAACGTACGAATAGTATAAAAACACTGATTATGCCTGTTCTCCGTCAGCTCTCACATCTTTTACTGAGAACAAACAATCTGTCAGCGAGGGTGAAATGGACCATATATTGCAGCATTTCACACAAAATTACTTTCTCATCATTGCAAATAATCTGTGTGAATGGGTTTATGTCCAAATATCTATTTCAATAATTTGTGACAAGCTTTGGATGTAATGAATGAAACTTCACTGCGCATCGCTGGGATCTGAGTGGAATTTCATAAGTTTACTTATTAGGCTTTTTACTATGGAAAGCTTTGATCAAAGGCACATTTTTCAGAAGCGTCCCTGGTGGAGACATCCACACCAGACTGCTGCCAAGTGCATTTACAGATTTGTACTGACTGCTCCCTGGGAACAGTCAGAGGTTAAGTGTTTGTCTCAGGGGCGACGAGGCTACTTTGGTTGAAAAATAGAGCTCCTCTCGAATCAAACCAAGAACATGTTCACATTTCCCATGTGAGACTGCACTGGGCTAAGAACAGTTCCACAAACCACTTGTGGATTCTTTGAAAGTTTTCTGTTTGAGATGATTGCTCATTGAAAACACCAAAAAATGTCTGTATTTCATGTCATCTTTTAAAAATAAGCATTTCCCATTACTCTAGTACTGTTAAAACATTACTAAGGTTAAACACTCAAAAGGGACTGGAGTCCATTCAAGAGCTGCTGGATCTCGTAAAACTGGGAGTGTTTTTATGGAAATCATCGGTCCGCAGTGAGACAGTCAACGACTGGAGAATGAGAGTTCTTGACGAAGGAGAGTTTATCAACTGAGTACTCTTTCTAAAATTGCCCCACCATCCAAGTTCACTCCAAGGACACAACTGAGAGTGCAAAAGTGAGGTAAGTATTGAATAACACTGAAAAGGCTTGAAGGAAGCATTAAAAGTCATTCAAATTTCTGTTTATGAGACGACCATCTGGAGAACATTAAACAGGTATAAAAAAAAAAAACAAGAGGAAGCTGCTGCTTGTCACAATAAACAATTAAAGAAAATAACTGCACATCCAAATCATGATGTGGCGTTACCTTTCTGCCTCAGAGCCTGAATTGTCTCTCAGCCACTCGAGATTCGGCGATTTCGGCCATCTGAAACAGAAGATGGGCAATCGAGACGGTATCTGTCATTGGCTTTGTGTCATTGACTTTGTATGTGATGCCCAAAGGCGTGAAATATTATTCTGACAGTCTCTGAAGCTCTATGATGACTAACTCTTTACACCACGCGGCTAAAACCTAAAACCACTCAGCAACCAATCGAAAGGCAGCAGAATATGGTACGACCATCAACGCATCACTGGCGCAAAAACAAAGAAGTTGACAGATTGTAATGGAGATGAAACAAAAAGTAAAGTCTTTTGAAAAAGGGTCAGAGCTGTGGGAGCTTGAGCTTTGTTCAAAGTATCGTCAAGTTCTGACAATAAAAACAACATTGTGAAAGTGCAATGTCACTGTCTTGGTATCAGTTTGTTTTTCCTTTAATCATTTTATTCCAATGGTGAAATATTGTCATCTGAATCATTCTCAAGGTCACATTGCACATACAGAGTAAAGACCCTGCCTGGTTTCTGGTGTAAGCCCTGTCTCGCCACTGACATTTGGTGACCCGGTGACTTCTTTTATCAGCGGCTGACAGGTGCTATACTATTAGTATCCTCTCATCGCCTTTGCCCTCTGTGTATGTGCACGAGTGTGAGCTGTGTTGTTAATGTCAGGGAAGGAAAAAAAAATATGAAAGAAAACGCTGCGGCGCGGGTCAGTGTCACTGCACTGTCAGGAGTGCGTCTAAGCTTGAGGACTGCCTCAACACTGACGCAGAGAGAGAAAGAAACATTAAGCTAGTGCCGCCGTCTCCCTCTGCCAACAAACAATACCCACCTGTGCCAGTCGTCATCACTCATTTCTGTCCCTTTATCTCAGCACGGAGAGAGATTGAGGTGGAGAGGAGCAATACGAGGTTGAGACAGATGGCTCCCTGCGCCCTGCAACACACACACACACACACACACACACACACACACACACACACACACACACACACACAGAAAGACAGGGCTCAAGCATGCCATGACATTTCATTAGGGAGGATTTTCAACACATTTTCAATTGTGAAATGTCAACTCTCCTGCACCTGTTACATTTTGTCCTGCACTTATTGTGTGGGTTCTGCATAGTAACAGCCTCATATTGCACCAGCACCAATTAAGCAGGACAAAGGCCCCGCTTTCTATGTCACACCGTTTAAGTTGACGAGAAGACTTTTGACATTTTTAAGTTGTTGGTGTTTTGTTTTCTTTTTTCCTCCTCCAAACACATTTTATTCACAAAAAAACAGCTTCTTGCATCAGGCTAGCACATCAGCATGCTTTTGCAATTATTTGGACGCTCAAAAGAGACAAGTGACATTAATGTTAACATTCCAATGAGACTTTAAGCCACAAACAATTCAAACAATTTGACGAATTTAATATTCACCTGCTTCAACAAATTTTACTTTTTTTTTTCTTTTTTTTTTTTTACAAGAGCTAAAAACGTTTGACATACCAGACAGCAGAATAATGACATGTCCAGGTTCCAACAACATGATAAGGTGGGATAAGGTGAGCCTAATTAAAAAAAAAAAAAATAACAATAATAAATAAAATCCTAGAAAAGAAGATGATGCATGGATCAGTTTTGCACTTGGCACCATTTTAACATCTCTACATGGTTTATCTATAATCACAATCTTTTTCCAGTAATTTATAAACAGTGGACACCTTGAACACAGAAAGACAATTACACAAACCCTAGGTCAATTTGCAGTCACAAGCAAAACTATTGAGCATGATTTGGATGAGTAGAATGAAACCAAACAGGCAAGGGAAAAACATGTTAATAGTGACCAATAGCTTACAGTTAAACAATGTGAAACAAAGAAAATGCTGCATATGGCCCCTGGACTCCTGATGTCAACAGTTTAAATAGGCTATAAGCACAGCTCAATTACTTCCTGAAATTCAGACAGCATCTTTATTTCCTGTCTTTCATAATAGGATGAACTGATTAATCCAGGTGTGTCTGGCCAGTTACTGAGGTCAGACACACCTGAATTAATCAGTTCATCCTATCATGAAACACAGGAAACAAAGGTGCTGTCTGAACTTCAGGAAGTAATGGCGCTATGCATATAGCCCATTCTAGCTTTACATACCCTCAGAAAACGTGTATCCAAATCAGAAATATCAAATAAAACTATATTTTTACTACTTCAACAACAGTGACAAATGTAAATCAGACCCTGAAGAGGTAGATACGGTAGTTATTAAGTAAACACAGTTCGCCAACCTGTATCTGTGAATGAAGACAAGTTGCTTCGGGCTTGAGGACAGATAGGTGCACCCTGACTGGTCCCTGGAGAAACTGAGCTGAACGCAAAGGTTCCACCTCACAGTTTCCCAAATACAATCATTTTCTTGATTGCTTTAACAATGTCGTGCAATAAATAAATAAATATATAAATAAATACACTGTCCAAAATCAATGTCACGATCAAGGTCATTATTATTCAACAATACTGCAATACTTATTTAACCAAATGACAGCTGATCACAAGCAAGATCATCTTCCCTCACTCCCCACTTTACAATGACAACCACAGAAAGGGAGTTTTTTGTTCAAGGAGCAACACCAAAAGCAGCTCTTAGCCTAAGCAGCACCAGCCTGATTCAGAGGGAGTAATAAAAAAAAACAACAAAATCTAGCACTCACCACTCCTGTAACCCTCCTTGTTAATACATTCGCTTTATAACGTCCTCGTAAAAAAAACTGCAGAAAGTTTTGTTGTTTTTAGTTAGCTTCTAGCATTTTTGGATATTCATTTGCTCACAATTTCCATTTATTCAGCAAAATTCAGTTTGAAAAAGGCTCCTGAAGCAGGTTCACAATGGTATGAACTGTCAAAGATCTGCTAGTCAGCTGCCCATGAGCCAATCAGTGAAGCTCACGTGAAAGGTCCTGCTGAGACAAGCGCGAGACACTCCGCTGGACGGAGGTCATCTGATTGGCTGTTGATACTGCCACGTTACCCAATAGCAGCATCCGGCTTTGCGCCAAAGCTAGACATGAAACTAGCTGCAATGCGTTTAAGGACATGGGACATTTGAGGTCTAAATATAACCATTCATTTTCTGCATAAAGTTGCAAACTGAACAAGTTATTGAGTCCAGGCAAATTTAAGAACGATCTTTTGATAATGGAGGGAAAAAAAGTCATTATTTACAGCCCTGCTCTCCTTGATTGCACAGGGTTAGGGTTAGGCACAGCACAGCAACACTGAAAACAACGACAAAGAGAAACATGTATGACCTAGCATGTTAAATAAAAATAAAATTAAGTGCACTGAAATCATTATAACACCTGTCATTCGGAGATTAAAATGTATCACTTTGGGAAAATCTTTCATAATTTGCCATCTCACAAGCAAATATACTTCAGTTGAAAAAATTGGCAGGTTATTATTTGTGGTTTTATTCCTTAAGGTTTATTTGATTTACAACACCTGCTAGACAGCGCTTCTGCACAGTGGATGAAATAATTCTCATCATGACATATTATTGCGGTCCTGTTCCTTATTTGGTATGGCCATATATTATAGCATCTGCCGTTTTTCTGTATTCTACTGAAGTGCTTTGTTGACAGGATTTTTTTTTTTTTTTTTTTTTTTTATCCAGATGTTCAAGTCGGTCTTGTTCTTAACACAGTAAAATTGTTGCAGTTTTTTGGCTTTTTTAAGGGTTGATTTGGAGTTGTTGGCATCCTTGAAAAAGATGAAGCCAGAGGACACGGTGCCACTTGATTCACCCCTGTAATTCATGTTCACTATCCAGTTGGGTGCTTGTCTTTCCTTGATGAAAAGCTCAAGTTGTGCCAGCATCTTCCCCCAGGGTCCAGCCTGAATGGAAGAGTGAATGGTGGTGCAGATGAGAGACTGAGAGGGAGAAAAAAAAGGTTAATTGGTTTTGTTGACCATCTGCCTGCGGAGGAGGAAGTGGGTAGAAATAGCACACTCCAGGTTAAATTGCAGAGACGGATTTACAGGCGCTGGTTGGTCGTGACCAGTGTAGTCACCCATCCTACCAATAAAGAAAGTTCATTTCTTAGATTAATCCATTCTTTCATTCCCCTTTTCTTCCCCTCATACACTCATCTTGCTTCTTTGTGTACTATTTGATGAAGTATCTTGCTCCACTTTTATTTATCTCTGCGCCCCCAGCTCTCGGAGAGGTGAACGGACCTCGGCTACCCAGCTGAGAGGAAAAAGTGAAAGCAGCTGAGTGATGCATTCAGCCAGATGAACGGCACAGCTGGGCCGATCCCCTCGGGTGTCAGAGCTACCTGCGAAGATGAGAAGTGGGCGTTTCTCTAATACAAGAGAGCCAACTCACAGAGACGGAAATGCTGAGTTACACTGCGGCTCCTGCTGTAACCGCTCATGAGGCCTGATCGCAAGCTGGGATACAAACAAGTGTATTAAGTTTAATAAATAAACAACAATTTGGACACAGGGTACCTAAAGGGCAGCCAGTTCATTTTTCGTGAATAGAAGGTTTTTGGAGGAAATTGTACCCTTCATCTATTGAAATATGGTTTGAAATGAAACGATGTATGCTGCAGTTTCCAGGAAGGTGAGTTTCCTGGGTAACTACAGCTGGACATGTTGACCTTGAGGCTTTAAGACTGTGCATCTCACGCTGTGCACCTGCAAGTAAGAGGCAGGTGTGTGAAAAGTACAGCCGCGTAGCAGAGAGGCCTCGTGGGTCACTCTGTTTGTCAAAAACTAAAACCTTTGACCCTTGACTTTTTTGTTGCAGGGGTTTTTTTTTTTTTTTTTTTTCCATAATGATGTCCCCTTCCCCTTTCAGGTCACTGTGATGTGGAGGAACATTTTTCAAGTGTTGGGCCATAACCTCTGTCTAAAAGCAGGTGGTGGTGCATAAAATGGATGAGAGAGAAAAAAAAAAAATCACATAAGATCACGATCAACACTTGAACGCTTCTCACTGCATGTGCAGGGAAATGATTTAGGAGGAAGAAATGTGTTCATCAGCCCTTCATCAGGCAGGCTACCACTTTTTTTTCACTCCAGCATTTCTACAAAATTGAATTTGATTGTGTGGACAAATAGACTACAAAGTTAGTATTCATTTTGCAGGTTCTCTCTCCCCGTTTTGAAATGATGATCTGTTATATTCCATTCAAGACGAAGAAACCTCCACAGCACAGGAGAATGAACACTTTTCTCAATGTGAGTCTTGATAGTTCATGAAAACAGGCCCAGAATAACAAAACAGCATAATTATTAAAGTTTGTTTCCATTCATTTGGGTCAAGTAGTAGCTTGCTGTTGTCAAAATCTACAGTCCCGGTCTCATCTCAAAGAAAGAAAGAAGAATCCAGCCATTGAAATGCAATTTTACCTGACACAGACAGAAACAGAACAATATAATTAAGCTCTCTTAAAGTGAGATTTAAGAAAATGATCATCAGTGATAAGAGCTCTTTTGTTATTTCTCCATAAACTACTGACATTGCTTAAAACAGACAGCACTGCTTTCGTCCACTCAAATACTTGTTTTTTCAACATCTGCCTGTATTTTTGCTGTGTTTCAGCAGATCTGTGTAAAGTGTCTAAACTATAAATTATTATTGAGATGAAGTTTTGGGGTGGAAATCCATTAGTCCTGTGAGTCTTTGCTCTCCTGCTTGCTGCAATCCTTTAATCAGCAAAAAGGTCAAACATAATTCATGAAGCAAATGTTCGTGCTCGCCGTAAAATAATTAACTTGCTGGTAGAACGTCTGATTCTTCAGCATTTACCATATTCACAGAATTTCTCCCTCCTTTAATTTAAACATTATATAATCCACATTCTTAACTTTTCAAAATTCATAGGTACTGTTGCTGAAAACCTGCTATCAGTATCTGTTGTGAAGGAACCAATAAATCTTGAAGTACATTTTTTTCTAATCTAAATGGTTTGTGGGGGATGCAAATCAATAATCCATTACACACATCAGACACTTTAAAAATGCTACAGAGATTTATCTGCAGCTGCAAATCAACAAGAAAAGCAAACATTTATGCCACTACTCATTTCTCCAATTTATAAGACCTTGCTAGACAGCATGCAGCAAAAACAATAATGGTAATAATTTGGTAAACTCTTATTGAGATCCCTGCAAATGCAGGAATACAACTAACACAATGTTTTAAGCAGAATTAGAAGTTTTTAGAAAGAGTTTATGAGTAATGCGATTCATGTTGTGATCGTGTGAAACACCAATGGGAGAATTTGACCTCAAAGCTTAAAGCAGCGTTTCTGCTCAGTTAGACAGAAACAAACTGTTTTATGTGACAAACAATCAAATCTGTTCTTTACACTGCCACAGAATTTGAATGAAGAAAATAAAAATTACTTCAACATTTTACATTTCAAGGTTCGAGGTTTAAATCCCAAACAAAATGTTTGCTAATAAAATGTCATCCTAATAAACCTTCTCTATGTATGGGAAAGAAAACTTTTTTTTTTCTTTTTTTTTACCTATTGACACCTGCCTTCAGAGACTTTGTTGTATTGTGGCTAAGATAACTATATCAGATGCCAGTTTTGGCTTGTGGACCGCCAGATTCATGCTCTATCCCAATTTCAAACATGTACTTTTTAGGCACTTTTACTGACAAGAAAAATGAACGATAGCCTTTAAAGGTGCTGCTGTGGTTAAGAAGACTCAAACTGATGTGTTTCTCTTCTATGGGAAACAATTCACCCAGTTATACAAAAATCTGTTGAAGGGCTGAGCTGTACAGACTTTCTTATTTCTTTAAGGTGCACAGGTTTTTTTTTTTCCATTAAAGTAACAGTGCTCCAAAAACAGGTCAGTTTGACATGGTTTCAGCTGAACTCTCTTGAGCGAACAAAACAAAAGAAAAGAAAGAAGAGCACAATTATTCACAGAAATACAGTCAGCAGAGAGAATTTGGATTCTAGTTCAATGTCAAGTCTGAAAAGATTTATTATTATTTTGTTCTATTATTCAGAACAAGTTGAAGAATTCATCTATTTTCAGGCATTGTCTTGAAACTTTTCAACAGCTGTTTTCCTGCTCTCTCAGGTGTGTTGTGTTATTATAGCTGCAAATGATCCTCTTACAGGAGCAGTATGGTGTTGTAGTGGAGAAGAGAGGAGTCAAGAAAGGAATAATTGTACTTTATTACTTTATTTTAGCAGATTTCTTGAGATCGCCATCACTATGGTGTGAAAAAAGATTCAACCTATATTTTAGAAACTACTAGCTATCCTTTAAACTTTTTCTTTTTTTTTCTTTAAGTATGTTTCACCTCTATCATCACTTTGACTTTTACTCTGTGCTCAAAGAGCAAACACTAGTACAGCCTCACCTGTGTATGCAATCTTAAATTAGATAAAGCAAGAAAGACTGCAGAGATTGCATGTTCTAACTGTGTATGTGTAATAACAATCTGGTCACTGCTGCTTTCATCCAATTGTTTTCTACCTTATTTTTCTCAAGTGAATCAATCCATCTTTCTCTTAATTTTACTAAGATTCAGTCATTCTGGCTCAGAAATAAACCTCTCTATCTGCTCTCCATCATCACAACTAGACAACGTTTTTGTCCAGTGTCTGTGATCCACTACTTTCATCTGAAATTATCTGAAATATTCTTGCTCAACACTGGAGCCTTACTTGTGAAACCATCATTTTTCATCACTCTAATAAACCTTATTAATCACTTGAAAACATCTTTGATTAAATTTTGTTTTTTACCTTGAATATCTGTTAATCAACATCCAAACCAGTTTGTTTTTTTGTTTTTTTTTTTTGCCTTTCAGCTCTTTAACTAACTTGGAAACAGAAGTCGCTGTGACTTTCAAGATGTCACCTACCGTCTTTCAGCTCTATGCTTGCCAGCTTGTTTCCGCATAAAGAAAAACTATGCATGCTAATTTCAAACATAATATCTTTTGATGTAAATCTATTAAAAGACATATGAAGAGAGTGACTTGGCACCAAGACACTGGAAAACTGTCAAACTTAAAAACGCTTGAGTCCCCCCCTCCCTCATGCATATTCTCCTCATGACCAGTGGCAAAAATATCTTTGTATATCTGACTATTTTCCCGCTGTCAGATGAAAAGAAACTCTTGGCAGCACCGATAATTAAATATTAATAATCTCAACTAAGTATCGGATCGAGCAGTGTGCATTTGATTTCAAACAGCAGCCAATGACACTGGGGATTTAACTCCTTATCAAATATAAATAATGGCATGCGACCATTAAGCCACATGTATGATTTAGATGGATGTGCCTATTAGACAGTAACTTAATGAAGTGCCTCTTTCTATTCTCCAAAAGGTTCAGCGATAAAATAAAATGAAGGTCCATTTCTTTTCGTTTATTACTGTAAATTATTCATTTAATTTCTCCCGCTTTCTTCTTCAAGAATCAAATGAGCTTTCAGCGGATCATTAAGGCAATAAGAAGTCTGCGTGGAGTCTGGGTCAGACTGACTCCGGGGACGCTCCAGCCTGGGGAACATTTAACGTGTTTTTCATTCGGATTGTTGTTTACTTGAGTGCATCAGACTGCAGCAGCTCTTCAGCAGCAGTGACTCATTAGCAAAGCGTTGTCTCTCGATGGGACTGTTGAACACATTTCCTCCTTCCGTCGATATCGGTGTCTGTGTCAAGTGTCATTAGATGTGGTTTGTGTGTTTTGTTTTTTACCTTTCCCTTTTAAATTTAGACCAAAGTGTATAAACATGAACATATCACTATTTAGAAACAAATTTGATCTGAGTAATATGCATGAATTAGCTTAACATTTTATATATAGGACCAAATTTAACAACTTTCCAAAAGTAAAATCAATTTTTGATAACTAGTGGATTAATAAATTAGCTAACTTGTGTAAATGTTTAATCCGATCTGGTTAAATTTGCATGCTTCATCTCTGAGGATGAGAACTAAAACACGCAATCCACATCTTTTTATCAAACAAGCGAGAAAAGGAGGATTTAAGGACCGAACGCTAACACTGTGATTGTTGTCCATCACTAAAGCAGCCGGATCATCGTTGTGTGGCAATAAAGGCCTTTTTTTAATTGTTAACAGAAGATGCTTCTTGCTAAGGTGCGTCATTTAGTTCAAATATACACACAATATTATTCATTTTCCAGTATGTGTTAGTGTCACTGTGAACATTGCAGAGGTATTTTTAAGTCATTTTGTGTTTGGTGTTGCTCATAACTGTGTGCAGAATGAGTGTTTTCCTGCTGTCTTTACTACGGTCATCAGGACTGAGCTATGACAAACTATTAGATTCATTTTTAATATAATCTTGAATTATATAAGTCTACCCATGATTTTCTGTAATTCTGCGTTTGCCATCTCCTTAAGAAGTTCTCACTCTCACAACAAAACCCAAAGTTACTGCCTGTGTGAGGAGGGAGCAGCTTACAGAGTCATCCATCCATCCATCCATCCATTTTCTACCGCTTATCCGGGGCCGGGTCGCGGGGGCAGCAGTCTCAGCAGGGATGCCCAGACTTCCCTGTCCCCAGACACTTCCTCCAGCTCCTCTGGGAGGATCCCGAGGCGTTCCCAGGCCAGCCGAGAGACATAGTCTCTCCAGCGTGTCCTGGGTCTTCCCCGGGGTCTCCTCCCAGTGGGACATGCCCGGAACACCTCCCTAGGGAGGCGTCCAGGAGGCATCCTAAACAGATGTCCGAGCCACCTCAGCTGGTTCCTCTCGATGTGGAGGAGTAGCGGCTCTACTCCGAGCTCCTCCCTGGTGACTGAGCTCCTCACCCTATCTCTAAGGGAGCGCCCAGCCACCCTACGGAGGAAGCTCATTTCGGCCGCTTGTATCCGGGATCTTGTCCTTTCGGTCATGACCCAAAGCTCATGACCATAGGTGAGGGTGGGAACGTAGATTGACCGGTAAATCGAGAGCTTCGCCTTTCGGCTCAGCTCCTTCTTCACCACGACGGACCGATACAACGACCGCATCACTGCAGCCGCTGCACCGATCCGCCTGTCAATCTCACGCTCCATCCGTCCCCCACTCGTGAACAAGACCCCAAGATACTTGAACTCCTCCACTTGGGCTAGGGTCTCTCCACCAACCTGGAGGGGGCAAGCCACCTTCCTCCGGTCGAGGACCATGGCCTCGGATTTGGAGGTGCTGATCCTCATCCCTGCCGCTTCACACTCGGCTGCGAACCGCCCCAGTGCATGCTGTAGGTCCGGGTTCGATGAAGCCAACAGGACAACATCATCTGCAAAAAGCAGAGATGAAATCCTGTGGTTCCCGAACCGGAACCCCTCCGGCCCCTGGCTGCACCTAGAAATTCTGTCCATGAAGATTATGAACAGAACCGGTGACAAAGGGCAGCCCTGCCGGAGTCCAACATGCACCGGGAACAGGTCCGACTTACTGCCGGCAATGCGGACCAGACTCCTACTCCGGTCATACAAAGACCGGACGGCCCTTAACAAGGGGCCCCGGACTCCGTATTCCCGGAGCACCCCCCACAAGACACCACGAGGGACACGGTCGAATGCCTTCTCCAAATCCACAAAACACATGTGGACTGGTTGGGCAAACTCCCACGAACCCTCGAGCACCCTATGGAGGGTATAGAGCTGGTCCACTGTTCCACGGCCAGGACGAAAACCGCATTGTTCCTCCTGGATCCGAGGTTCGACTATCGGTCGGATCCTCCTCTCCAGTACCCTGGAATAGACTTTCCCGGGGAGGCTGAGGAGTGTAATCCCCCTATAGTTGGAGCACACCCTCCGGTCCCCCTTTTTAAACAGGGGGACCACCACCCCGGTCTGCCAATCCAGAGGCACCGTCCCCGACAGCCACGCGATGTTGCAGAGACGTGTCAACCAAGACAGTCCCTGCACATCCAGAGACTTAAGGTACTCAGGCCGAATCTCGTCCACCCCCGGTGCCTTGCCACCGAGGAGCTTGCCAACCACCTCAGTGACTTCAGCTTGGGTGATGGACGAGTCCACCTCTGAGACCTCAGCCTCTGCTTCCTCCACGGAAGACGTGGCGACGGGATTGAGGAGGTCCTCGAAGTATTCCTTCCACCGTCCAACAATATCCCCAGTTGAGGTCAGCAGCTCCCCACCTCCACTGTAAACAGTGTTGGCGGAGACCTGCTTTCCCCTCCTGAGGCGCCGGACGGTTTGCCAGAATTTCTTCGAGGCCGACCGATAGTCCTCCTCCATGGCCTCCCCGAACTCCTCCCAGACCCGAGTTTTTGCCTCCACAACTGCTCGGGCTGCAGTTCGCTTGGCCTGCCGGTACCCGTCAGCTGCTTCGGGAGTCCCATGAGCCAGCAAGGCTCGATAGGACTCCTTCTTCAGCTTGACGGCAGCCCTTACTTCCGGTGTCCACCACCGGGTTCGGGGGTTGCCGCCACGACAGGCACCGGAGACCTTACGACCACAGCTCCGAGCAGCTGCTTCGACAATGGAGGTGGAGAACATGGTCCACTCGGACTCAATGTCCCCAGCCTCCCTCGGGACATGAGAGAAGCTCTCCCGGAGGTGGGAGTTGAAAGCCATGCTGACAGAGGGTTCCGCCAGACGTTCCCAGCAGACCCTCACAACACGTTTGGGTCTGCCAAGTCTGTCCGGTTTCCTCCTCCGCCAGCGAATCCAACTCACCACCAGGTGGTGATCGGTCGACAGCTCTGCCCCTCTCTTCACCCGAGTGTCCAAAACACGCGGCCGGAGGTCAGATGACACGACAACAAAGTCGATCATCGACCTCCGACCTAGAGTGTCCTGGTGCCAAGTGCACTTATGGACACCCCTGTGCTCGAACATGGTGTTCGTTATGGACAAACTGTGACTAGCACAGAAGTCCAATAACAGAACACCACTCGGGTTCAGATCGGGGAGGCCGTGCGATCCAATCACCCCCTTCCAGGTCTCACTGTCGCTGCCCACGTGGGCGTTGAAGTCCCCCAGTAGAACAATGGAGTCCCCAGTCGGAGCACTGTCCAGCACCCCTCCCAGGGACTCCAAGAAGGCCGGGTACTCTGCACTGCTGTTCGGCCCGTAAGCCGAGACAACAGTGAGGCACCTATCCCCGACCCGAAGGCGCAGGGATGCAACCCTCTCGTTCACTGGGGTGAACTCCAACACATGGCGGCTGAGCTGTGGGGCTACAAGCAAACCCACACCAGCCCGCCGCCTCTCACTGCGGGCAACGCCAGAGAAGTGGAGAGTCCAGCCCTTCTCGAGAGGTTGGGTTCCAGAGCCCAGGCTATGTGTGGAGGTGAGCCCGACTATATCTAGCCGGTACCTCTCAACCTCCCTCACAAGCTCGGGCTCCTTCCCCGCCAACGAGGTGACATTCCATGTCCCTAGAGCCAGTCTCTGTGTCCGGGGATCGGGTCGCCGGGCACCCTGCCGTCGGCTGCCACCCAATCCACACTGCACCCGGCCCCTACGGTTCCCTCGGTGGGTGGTGAGCCCACCGGAGGTCAGGCCCACGTCGTTAGTTAACATGAATATAGAAGGCCTAACAGAGTATTAAAACAGCTCCTCGTGTCCTCTTATAGCAATGTCTGTTCATGGATTAAATCCCGTCCGGGAAACATGTATAAATTGTAATCACTCTGCCCAAATGACACGTGAAACAAACCTTGATCTTGAAACTTAACCAAGTGTTATGAGATGTGGGACGCTGTTTTACAACCATGGATTAAGACTAATCCTCTGGCCGAGTGTCACTTGAAACCAACTTCTTCTGAAAGAAGCAGGTTTTAATCCATACGTATGTGGCTTCATGCTTCATATTGACTTTGAAAAAAAAAGGTTGCATGTTAAACACAAACTGCTTTTCCAACATTGTAGGTAGCTGGTGATGTACATGAAAAGGGGCTTTAAATGCCAGAAAAAATGTGCCGATCATGATAAAACATTTAAGCTCAGCCACAATTATATGTTCATAGGTGTATGGGACCACGTATACCAATAATGATAAATGAAAAATGTGACAAAACACAACTCTACTCATCTGGAACACATCGCAATCAGACTGAAGAAAGATCTGCATGCAGAGGCAGAACGTGCAAACTCCACTCAGAAAAGCATAAACCCCATCCATAACATTCTCATTAAGGGTAAACAACAGTGCCAACCACTACACCACCATGCAGTGTAATATCCTGATGAGCAAACCATTACTTGGATTCTCTTAAAAGAAGAAAAAAAAAAAAAAAACATTATCTTTACTGGTACTCAAGTGTGTGCATAAATGTGCTCTCTGAGATTTAGGGTTATTTCCTAACAACATAAAAACAACATTATGGTTCTAATTACAAAACAGGCCACGTACAAAGATGAATAATGCAATCACAAAAGACCACGGCAATGATCTCGCTCTCTTTGCCCCTCACTGAGGAAATCTCCTCCCGGTGTTAAGCACGTCTTCACCGTGTCAGGGTTTTCCTATAATAAATGACATGCAAGAAAATGAGCACTTTGCTCCTCAAGAGCACAGTGGTTAACTACATCTGTCAGAAACATAAGACACGGGGGAAGTCGAGAGCTTGATGTTGGGCCAACACGGAAGCTGAGAAACCTATCCCAGCTGATGAAAGGGAATGCTTTAATACCTGATTCTGCTAACTCCCTGTAATTGACCCCTCATGGCAGCCCTCGATAAGAAGATGATCTCCAGTGAATTGTAAGCGCTAACTTTTCTGGAGCGATGTGTGGAACGGTACAACTAAACTTGAGGGGAAATCGAGAGTGGATGTGTGGGTGTGTAACAGCTTCCGGCTGCCTGAATAGAGGCATCAGCTGCTGTGAGCAATTCAGAGTCAACAAATGGATTCATGAGTCTGAGCCCCTGTGCATACCTATATGAGCACAATCACAGGGAAATGTGAATAATTTAGGAATTTCAAGAAATAAACTCACTGCCTTTAAAATCAAGTTCATTGACGTTTTTAAAGAAGCTCGGCAACACTCATGTTTATTGGCACTAAACATAATGTTTGTTTACTTTTAACCTGGTGACAAATCAAATTTGAATGCTTCCTGATATTTGTGACAGGTGTCTTTATTTCTGCAAAGACGAACATACTAGTAAAGTAACTCCAATCACAATGAGCATCTCACGTCAATCATATCGCAGTTTTTGAAAAAGTCTTTCCATATCTGAAAATCGTTCATCCACATCACCACGATCAGTGTATCCCAGTGACTTGCACTACATGCTGACTATCATTCAGATCTAAAAACTTCTGTTTCACCTGCTTAATATGGGAGCAGCTGGCATTTGCTGTCACCACACCATGAAAAAAATAATAGTTTTTTTTAGGCTGCCAGTCATATTTTTGTTAGGTTTGGCAACCATAAGGACTTAGTGAGGCAAAGAAAAAGATATATGCTTACTGTAACCCCTGACTGATGTTAATAAGGTGAAAGTATATAGACCAGTTGCTAGGTTCGGCAGGAGTACAGGAACAACTGAAATTTGAGTGAAATGAAATGGCTGGAGGCAAGAAATGAGCAAGAACGAGTATAATATTTCAGGAAAAATAAGCAAACAAAACTATATACAATTAACAAAATTCACAATAAGCCGGCATCTCGAAAATAAAATAAAATAAAATAAAACCCCACAAGTCTTTACTGAGCTCAGTGTTTTGTTTCGTCCTTTTTAGTCGTGTAGTCGTATAGTCGTGATTTATCTCAGTTCAGTTCCTTTTCCGGTGTTGTGGTAGTTTGTGTTGTTACCACTTGGTTGGTTGTGAGAGAAGACTGATGCTCCTCGGTCCAAAGGTTGGTTCAGTTTGGGCTTGACTCGCCATCTCTGTCCAGAGAAGAATCCAGGTATCCAGCGTTCCAACGTCCAATCCGGAGGTTTCTTAATCAAGCTATAATACCTAGCCTGCACACAATAATGATAGTATTATTGTATACAACCTAACAGTGTTCATTATCCTTTCTCTTTACATAGCTATGCTTTTTGTTTATCTTCAATCAAATTATATTACCAATATATTCAGCAATATAACATACATGCATGTTTTAACTCAAAATATCTGTTGTACATGAACTGACTTTTTAACTCATGTAAAAAATGAATTTATCCCTCTCACTGACACTGATTTAACCATGAATTTATGATTATTAGTGTATATTTTTAACCAATGAAATGATTGATTTTTAAACTGTTCTTTAATCTCTTTGTAAATCAACAAATGAAATACAAGTATTTCTTTTTTTTTTTTATCTTTCTTTAGGGATACATTACTGGAACTGATCCCTTGTGGCAGAAAAAGCCTTTCTGAGCTTCCACTTCAACACCACAATCAGCATTTCACAATTTGGAACAGAAAAAGTACATTCAAAATCAATATTACCAACACATTTACCAGAAAACAGTGCAAACTGAAAATAAAATACACTGTGGTACTATTATAAACTTAAATCTCCAATGGCAGAACCAAAAGTTAAACAAAAGTTGCATTTCTGTTGCCTTAAAACATAAAAACCCACCCGCGATCAGCTTTAGTGTATTGCTAATGAAGCTAACATGGCGTCTGCAGCAACATGGTTCAGAACTCACCAAGATGAAGTTTTACTGCAAACACACGGTCGGGGAAACAGCCTCGTGGCCTCACAGTTTGTGCTCCCATCCACTAACAAAACACATGTTTGGTGTTATCATTTCAACAGCACAAATAGTTGTTTACAACGCCTGCTAGGATGGAAACTCACCAAGATGAAGTTTTACTGCAACCACACGATCAGGGAAGCAGCCTCGTGACTTCACAGTTTGTGCTCCCATCCACAGAATGACCCGTGATTTGTGCTCGGACCCTCTGAAAACTCCTCTCTCTCATTGTCTGAGTGGAAAATATCCGCTAAACTAATGCGCAGAGGTCCACAGCATGGAGGGCGGGACTAACGTCATTCTTGACGAATGAGAAGGTCAAGATCATCCAATGTGACCAAAACACAGGAAGAGTGAAGCTATGGAAAGCAAACAACACTTCCTCTTTCCAAAATAATGTTTTTCAAAATAAAATGACAAATACATTTAAACCAATAAAAACAGAAAATAGGTCATTTTCTGTGCTGGGTTACACCCTCCCCTGCTAAATATCATGCACGTCTCGTTGCATGTCAGACCAATAGTCTGTTGTAGTAAGAGACTCTGAGAAGGCTGTACTCAACCCTTGAAATAGCGACTTAACAACTGTCACTAAAGGATTTCCAAAATTAGGATACTCAAGTCTTTTTGGAGGATGTCGGACTCTTTCTGATCGCCTTACTGGTTGAGTTACAATGGGATCATCATTGTCCATTTCATCAAGTGAGTCACTTGAGTGGTTCTCTGGTTCCTTGACTGAATCCTCAGTAGTTTCCTCTGTTGTCAGTTCTGTTTCAATTTCCATAGGTTTGTCGTTTCCTGTATTGTCTCCATCCGGGATGTTTTCAACAGGTGTTTCATCGGTAAGTTCATCCACATGTGTATTGTTTTCCACATTAGCAGGGATTTCAGGTAAGTCACAATCAGGTAAGTTTGTCATGTCTGGTTTTCGAGAAGGTTTTGGATACTCATGCACAGTAGTGAATCTCATTTCTTCACATGGGGAATCCTCAACCCATGGAATCAACAGTTCATTGTCAAGTTCCATCAGCTCTTCTTCATCATTGCTTTCTGTGGCAGCCGTTTGACGTGTCTTAGGACGGCGAATTGGCTCTGGGTCAGGTATGTCTGCTGTGGCAACAGGTAGAAAACTGCAGGGAAGCAAAAGGTCTCTGTGTAGCGTTCGTGAGGGACCTTGCTTTGATTCGGGTTTCACCGTGTAAACAGGTAAGCTTCCTGCACGTTTGACTACGACGTGGATATCTGCCTCCCACTTATCAGCAAGTTTATTTTTACCACGCAGCCTCACATTTCTTACTAAAACCCTGTCTCCTGGTTCTAGTTCAGAAACTGTGATTTTGCTGTCAAACCTGGCCTTGTTTTTGTCTGCCACTTTCTGTGCATTCTGTGAAGCTAACTTGTAGCTTTCTTCGAGCCGTTTCTTGAGACTTTCAACGTACTGCATGTGAGTAACTTTTCGGTCTTTGTTGAGTGGAAGTCCGAATGCAAGATCAACTGCTAATCTGGGTTTTCTTCCAAACATCAATTCATAGGGAGTGAACCCTGTCACATCACTACGAGTGCAGTTGTATGCATGTACCAACGGCATCACGTATTCTTTCCAGTGGGACTTTTGTTTGGACTCAAGTGTTCCCAACATGCTCAGTAACGTTCTGTTGAATCTTTCAGTGGGATTACCACGTGGGTGGTACGGGGTAGTTCTTATTTTCTTTATGCCTGAAATTTCACAGAGGTCTTTGATTAGTTTTGCCTCGAAATCAGGACCCTGATCACTATGCAGACGCTCAGGTATGCCATAGTGGACGATGAACTGGTCCCACAGGCACCTGGCGACTGTCTTTGACTTCTGATTGGCAGTGGGCAATGCAAGGGCAAATTTAGTGTAATGATCAGTCATTACAAGGATGTTACTTGTATTACTGCTGTCGGATTCCAGACAGAGAAAGTCCATACAAACTAGCTCTAATGGTCGGGTGGTTGTTATATTGACCAGACTGGCTGCTTTCTCTGGAGGACATTTTCTGCGTGTACACCGATCACAAGTTTTTACTTTTTGCTCGACATCTGTTGCCATTCGCGGCCAATAAAATCGTGTTCTGACCAGATCGAGGGTTCTGTCTATACCTAAGTGGCCCATATCATTGTGCAAACTTTGAAGCACAGGAGCTCTGAGCTCCTCAGGAAGAACGAGCTGGTGGGTCACTTGGTCTCCGTCTTGTCTTTTTCTGTACAACACCTCATTTTTCATCTCCAAACGTTTTAGTTCCCGGAGTAGAAGAGGGAGATCTGGGAGTTCCTTTCGAACAGTTGGTGGAGGTGTTTGACCATGTTCAATCTGCTCAATGACTTGTCTGATTGTCGAGTCCGCTCTTTGTTTGTCTCTCAGTTCAGAATGGGACATAGCAGGGATGGTGGGTAAACCATGATCTCCTGAGAGATATAGTTCTGGAATCGCATCAGCTGAGACGGTAAGTGACTCTACAAGTGTAACACTACTGTCCTGACTGTCGTCTGTGATCTTAACAAAGTGGTTTTGACAGATCGCTTGGACCACGTCGCTCGTTACAAGCTCTGTAGTGTCAGTGTCAGCTAAGTGATGCTCTACAAACCGGCTTACACGTTCCTGCTCTTTCCTGGACTGAACATCATTAACAAGTTCACCATAAGGACGTCTAGATAACCCATCTGCATCTAGGTTTTGCTTGCCAGCTCTATACTGCAACTTAAAGTTGTAGTTGGACAAAGCTGCAAGCCACCTGTAGCTTGTGGCGTCTAATTTAGCAGAGGTCAGTATGTAGGTGAGGGGGTTACTATCTGTAACTACCGTGAACTGACCACCATACAAATAATCGTGGAACTTTTCAGTTACTGACCATTTGAGTGCTAGGAACTCCAGCTTGTGAGCTGGGTAACGTGCTTCACTTCTCGATAACCCACGACTGGCAAAAGCTATGGCCCTAAGCTGACCCTCCTGCTCTTGATAGAGTGCTGCACCTAAGCCGGTGGTACTGGCATCGGTATGGAGTATGTAAGGCAGCTTTGGGTCTGCAAAACCTAAGATAGGTGCTGATGTTAGCTTTTCTATGATGGAATCAAAAGCTTTCTGACAGTCTGTGGTCCATCGGCTCTCAAAAGGCAGTTTGGGATCAAAGTAGGTTTGGTCGGATTCTTTGGTCTTTGACTTTTTGCGAAGTGGTGGGTAACCACGGGTCAGTTCGTTCAGTGGGCGTACTATAGACGAGTACCCTTTTATGAAGCGTCTGTAGTAGCCAGAAAATCCTAAAAAGGATCTCAGTTCCTTTAGATTCTTGGGTCGTGGCCAGGTCTTGAGGGCCTGAATCTTTTCGGGATCTGTTTCGACACCGCTTTCAGAGATTACGTGACCGAGGTATTTGACTGTGGTTTGAAAAAATTTACATTTTTCCGGCGATAACTTAAGTCCGTACTCTTTAAGGCGATGAAGTACTCGCATGAGTCGACGTTCGTGTTCCTCCAAACTATCGGAGAAGATGATGAGATCATCTAGAAAGACTAGCACCTCGTGTAAGTTCATATCGCCAACACACCGCTCCATCAGCCGCTGGAAAGTGCTTGGGGCATTGGTTATGCCCTGCGGCATGCGGTTGAACTCCCAGAAACCAAGGGGCGTTACAAATGCTGTCTTTTCTTTGTCTGCCTCCTCGACTTCAATCTGGTAATATCCAGATTTAAGATCGAGGACGGTAAACCACTTGGATCCTGTGAGGGCTGAGAAAGTCTCCTCTAAGTTTGGAAGAGCATACGAGTCTTTCCTTGTTTGCAGATTCAGTTTGCGGAAGTCGATACATAGACGGACATCGTTGTTTCGTTTTCTCACTACGACAATGGGAGACGAGTAAGGTGACTGAGACTCTCTTATTACTCCTGCAGCGAGCAACTCTTGGAGGTGTTTGCGCACCGCTTCAAGGTCTTGAGGGTGTATAGGCCGTGCACGATGCTTAAAGGGAGTCGGATCATTAAGATGGATGGAGTGTTTCACTTTGCTCGTACACCCAAAGTCCAAATCATGAAAAGCAAATACTTCGGGAATGTCGTTGAGTTGTTTAGTTATTCGCTCTTTCCATTCCTGTGGAATCGGAGAGTCACCGAAGTTAAAATTCAAAGGTGTCTTGTCCAAGGTCGATTCATTTGCACAGGTGACATTGTGCTGTGACAGGATGCATTGGAAAACTCCAAGCTCTGCGATAACCCCAGTGGATGGAATGGTGACATCTTGTTCAGTTTCATTTGTTATCATTACAGGCACTTTGTATGGAGCTCGCGTAGGAAGTGTTACCAGGCAAGTTTTAACACAAAGCCCACCGGGCAAAGAAGAATGGGAGGGGTGTTCAACGATAGCACAAGTGTCAACTGAAGTACAGGGAACATTTGCAGATCCCTCTACCACTACAGTTTGCCCTGCTGGAATTACTGCTGTGGCTTTGCCTGACAAGGTAACTAAACCAATGTTCCCATCTTTGTTCTGTGTATGTCTTAGCTCAAGAGTTTTCAGCAGTGCTCTAAACCCATAAGAACTCGGTAAGTAATCGGGAGACTTAATGTCTAAATACTTTTCATACAAGACATCAAGGGTGTTTGTTCCCACTAACACTGGTGTCTGACTGTTCGGGTGAGCATCTGGAACGACGAGTGCTAAAGTTGGTATATCAATATCTGCATCTGAAAAGTCTTTGGGAAAAGTCACGCACATCTCTATAAAACCCAAGTAAGGGACTGGCTGACCTGCAGCACCCTCCACTTCTAAAAGGTCATACAGCGGCTTAAGAGTTTGATCTGGGAAGTTCTGTTTGTAAAAGGACTCTGTGACAGTAGTCACTTGTGACCCTGAATCAAGCAGACAGTTCACATTAACACCAGAAATGCTAACTGTAGCTGTGCATTTAGAACCGACTAACCCTTTTGGTAGACTATACTTTTGAGGTTTAGTGATAGACTGTTTGAGGTTAGCGTGTTGTTTGTTCTTTGTGGGACCAGATTGACTGGGTGCAGTCCCCATTTGCCCCGCAATAGAGACTGATTTCAGTTTAACTGTTCATTAGCGGCTGAGGGGTTTTCAGCTTCCCATTTCTTTTGTTTCTCTTTGAACAGTTTCCGCTTTTCGGTAACCAGAGCTGGGTTTGGTTCATTTTCACAGTTCGGTTTGATGTGCCCATCTTCTCCACACTGAAAACAGTACCACGGTTTGGGCGAAGTACTTTGAGTTTTGACTGTTCGTTCTGTGGGTTCCTTTGTCACTTTGTTTATTTTTGATTTCTCTTTCGGCTTTGTATTGGGTGCACCTTTAATATTGTAAGCTTTTGGTTTTGTTGGTTTGGCAGTTAGTTTTACCAGCTGACTTTGGATTTCTGCCACTTGTTTTGAGAGCTCTTGAATTGTGCTTAAGGTTGTAATGTTAGCATTTTCATCTGAGCAGCCTTTTACAGTTAGCACATGAGATGTTGCTTTTTGTTTGGTACTGCTCAAATGTTGTCTCATGCGCATGCTTTTGGCAGCATTTTGGTCTTCTTCAGTGCGTAGCAAGAGAAGTAAATCGGGAAATGTTGGGGGATTTGTTCGTTTTTGTTTCAACTGAAGTGCAGTTAAAAGGGACTCATCCCAACAACCTCGACAAAACTGTGTGACTAAAAGTCTGTCAAAATCGTTACTTGAGGCACCACCACGTTTCACAGTGTGAGTTAACGCTACATGAATGCGTTGCAAGAATGACGAAGGTTTCTCGCCTGGGTTTTGGAATGTGTCGAGAAACTTGGCATAAAGTTCTCCACCATCTTGAACGGTTTCATAGGCAGAATCTAACAACTGAAGGTATTCTGCAGGTGAGCTATTGAGGTTCAAGTGCTTAACCACATCAGCTGCTGGGGGTAAAAGTGACTCAAGGATTCTTCGTGACTGTTGCAGGTTGGATAAAGAAGGATCAGTCATCAGTAGTTTGACACTGGAGCGCCAAGTATCATAGTCTGGCTCATAGGTTGGTCGAGGTTCCTTTCCAGAAAAAGCTTTCAGCTTCTGTGAAAACTGGTGAACGGAGTAATCTTCTCTTTTCACAATGTGCTCTACCACCACACGTTGTACTTCTGGAGGATTTAAATCATGCGTGGAGATGGTGTGAGCTGGGCTACTCGCAGTGTAACTTGAATGAGTAGTTTGTTGTGCACTTTCATTACTGTGCTTTGTTGTAGTCTGGAGCTGGATCAAAGAAGATTCAGATGAGTTCTCAGGCGGGTTAGTTTGCTCCGATTGTTCCATTTCAGGTACTTTGATTGACTCTGCAATCTGTGACATCATGTCTTTCAGAACATCTGCAAAATCTTTGCCACTCATCTTAGCTAGGTTTTTGATATCTTCAAGATATGACTGAGTTGTATCATTACCTACTGTTTGAGTGTAAACACTGGCAAGCGATTGTATCTTATAGTTATGACCACTCTCAGATACATGAATGTATGGCAATGGATCGATAGCTTCAACAGCTGTACCAAAGTTGTACTCGACTATGACACTGTCAAAAAACTCAGATTTAGTGTCATCTACTTTTAGAACTCTTGAAATTGACCCATACTTCTTCAGGAATTCAATTACTTCATCAATTTGCTCATCTCCAGCAATTTCACTCACAATCACCGCATTTGGGACTTTCACCGATTCGCGCCGAATAATATCCATTCTGGCAATGTTAAAAATTCAAAATCATGTTCAGAAAAAAAAGAAAAAGGCTCCTGGCTGGCTCGCCAAAGCTTACTGTAACCCCTGACTGATGTTAATAAGGTGAAAGTATATAGACCAGTTGCTAGGTTCGGCAGGAGTACAGGAACAACTGAAATTTGAGTGAAATGAAATGGCTGGAGGCAAGAAATGAGCAAGAACGAGTATAATATTTCAGGAAAAATAAGCAAACAAAACTATATACAATTAACAAAATTCACAATAAGCCGGCATCTCGAAAATAAAATAAAATAAAATAAAACCCCACAAGTCTTTACTGAGCTCAGTGTTTTGTTTCGTCCTTTTTAGTCGTGTAGTCGTATAGTCGTGATTTATCTCAGTTCAGTTCCTTTTCCGGTGTTGTGGTAGTTTGTGTTGTTACCACTTGGTTGGTTGTGAGAGAAGACTGATGCTCCTCGGTCCAAAGGTTGGTTCAGTTTGGGCTTGACTCGCCATCTCTGTCCAGAGAAGAATCCAGGTATCCAGCGTTCCAACGTCCAATCCGGAGGTTTCTTAATCAAGCTATAATACCTAGCCTGCACACAATAATGATAGTATTATTGTATACAACCTAACAGTGTTCATTATCCTTTCTCTTTACATAGCTATGCTTTTTGTTTATCTTCAATCAAATTATATTACCAATATATTCAGCAATATAACATACATGCATGTTTTAACTCAAAATATCTGTTGTACATGAACTGACTTTTTAACTCATGTAAAAAATGAATTTATCCCTCTCACTGACACTGATTTAACCATGAATTTATGATTATTAGTGTATATTTTTAACCAATGAAATGATTGATTTTTAAACTGTTCTTTAATCTCTTTGTAAATCAACAAATGAAATACAAGTATTTCTTTTTTTTTTTTATCTTTCTTTAGGGATACATTACTGGAACTGATCCCTTGTGGCAGAAAAAGCCTTTCTGAGCTTCCACTTCAACACCACAATCAGCATTTCACAATTTGGAACAGAAAAAGTACATTCAAAATCAATATTACCAACACATTTACCAGAAAACAGTGCAAACTGAAAATAAAATACACTGTGGTACTATTATAAACTTAAATCTCCAATGGCAGAACCAAAAGTTAAACAAAAGTTGCATTTCTGTTGCCTTAAAACATAAAAACCCACCCGCGATCAGCTTTAGTGTATTGCTAATGAAGCTAACATGGCGTCTGCAGCAACATGGTTCAGAACTCACCAAGATGAAGTTTTACTGCAAACACACGGTCGGGGAAACAGCCTCGTGGCCTCACAGTTTGTGCTCCCATCCACTAACAAAACACATGTTTGGTGTTATCATTTCAACAGCACAAATAGTTGTTTACAACGCCTGCTAGGATGGAAACTCACCAAGATGAAGTTTTACTGCAACCACACGATCAGGGAAGCAGCCTCGTGACTTCACAGTTTGTGCTCCCATCCACAGAATGACCCGTGATTTGTGCTCGGACCCTCTGAAAACTCCTCTCTCTCATTGTCTGAGTGGAAAATATCCGCTAAACTAATGCGCAGAGGTCCACAGCATGGAGGGCGGGACTAACGTCATTCTTGACGAATGAGAAGGTCAAGATCATCCAATGTGACCAAAACACAGGAAGAGTGAAGCTATGGAAAGCAAACAACACTTCCTCTTTCCAAAATAATGTTTTTCAAAATAAAATGACAAATACATTTAAACCAATAAAAACAGAAAATAGGTCATTTTCTGTGCTGGGTTACACCTGCGTTTAAACCTGTGATTGATTTGCAATGCATCTTCCTTAATATGCGTTTAGTTTTCTCTGTATAACTCTCTAACACTGTATTTTGCTGAATTGCCTGTGTTTGATATGTCCTTTGTAAATTTCCAGATTCTCAGTTCATTCCCACTTCCCAGCATTGTCAGCAACTTGTGAGATTTCACCAAGCAGTGCAACTCAGCAAAGTAATGAAACAATAAAATATCCTAATTTAATTGTAACAGCTTCTACTGGCTCCAATAAAAACCCATCCTGGGTTTGTATTTGACAAGACTCCACGCCCAAGAAATTGTCTCTTTCTTTCCTGTCAAATAAAATTCTCTAATTAACACTTTAATTAAAATGAACACACTCTTTATTAAACGCCAGATAGATTGATGATGGAAATGTCACCTCCATTCCTCCGTGTTGCCGCTCAACCTCCGAGTTGAAAACGAGGTGAGAGGTCTCTCAACGGGTTATCAAAAGATGATAAAGAACACAAAAAATAGGACAGCTATGAATGAGTCACCTCATTAAACTGATGCAGAGAAGAAGAAGAAGGGGGGGGGGGGGGAAACAACTTCCTATAATTTCGACCTCGCCAAGTAACATGTTTGTTCTTAATCAGCGAGGGTCTCAGCCGGTTTGCGGCCGTCGGGGGGATTCTGCGCCGGTTGTGCGCAATTACTTATTTGCCATTCAGTAACGCAGTGAAGCAATAAACTGGCTTTGTGTTAATCCAGGATTAATTCTCATGAATATTAGATCAAGCAGAGGGATTTCATACTGAGGAGATAAAGTAATAAAGTAGTCACTTGAGATTCATCACCAACTATGTAAAACTCGAGCGGAGAGACACTGAGGCTCAGGTTCTTTGCAGGTGTTTCACGGTTTCTGAACATGCCATGATTAATGTTGCACCTGCCCCTCATATAAATCACATGTCTACCTGTTGCACCAAAATTATTTTATCTGGAATCCGATGAGGTGTTTTGCTTCAGACGGGAAGGTAAGACAATGTCAAGAAAAAAGAAGAGGAAGACAGCGGCAGATATAAAAGACAGCAAAGGGAGCTCATGCTGACACTGTTTGGTGATTTATCCTGTCGCCATCGCTCTCCCAACGAAACACCTCACACACACACACACACACACACACACACACACACACACACACACACACACACACACACACACACAGCTTCCTGCACAAGATCATCATCACATAATTGGTTTTAAATCAAGAGGAAGAGCCTGCTACCCAACAGGGGCCAGGATCAATCATGAGAATCAATGACAAAACACTGCGATAATGCCTCCCAAATCACATTTCTCAGCTTGGAGAGGAGCGCTTGAAGATCCAAGCCCACAAGCCCGGGACAGAGGACGGTGCTTCCTCTGTCACCCGCCTTAATTGGTTTATGTGTGATTTACAGAAGTGGATATTTATTGTATTCCCCCGCCGCAGTAAAAAAATTCTATATATACACAAAAGGAGAGTGTGTTCTGGTGCGTGAAAGATCTCTGCCATCATATCCAAGAGTAATGTTGCAAGATGTAATAAAAGCAGAGCTCAAGTCAGAGTTCACGCTTTATATAGTGTACTGCCTCTGCAAGTGTTCCTACAATAACAGGACAAGCACATTCACAAAAACACAACTCATCCTCCTGTTTTCACTGCTGAAATAGTTAAAGGTCAAAATAAAACCTGCCTGTAGTCTGCATTATGAAACAGGTTAAACTTTGACCGGACTCATACTAAGCATGTATTTTTCTCACTCAATTTTACATCCACGATTTGGAAGTAATATTTCACACTACAGTTTCTATTCCAATTTGCACACTTTAAAAGCTATACGGAAGTACCTGTTGATGAATCTGCTGTCAAGTTTCCCTGAGACGATCCTCCTACAGCGTTAGAGTTTTCACAGCCAGTGACTCATCACTTGGCACTGTGCGATTGCTGCTACAGCGACTCACAACCAACAAAAACGTGGCAGAAAATGACACGGCGGTCAAAACAACACCAGCGCTGCACCAGAGTGACTGGAGAATTCAGACGCGGTACAATACTGGAGCGCGTCCACATTCTCAGTGTACGTCCGTGCCGAGCTTTTACATTGAAGCCGCGCGCTGCTGCAGAACAGCAGCGCCTGAAGTCTGACTGATCTGCCATCCATGGTTAAAAGTGTGCCAGCTGTATGATACTGCAGACCACAAACACAACCGGGTGGTACTCGACAGCGCAAACCTCTGATCCCCTCACAGAGAAAGGCAACGCAGCAAACACATGGTCGCTCATCAAAGCAGCATCCACTGCCTCGCACACACAACTGGATCTGGGATTCAAACAACATATCCATGAGCGTCCATGTGTTCTCTGCCTTGACAACAAAGCCATCCGCAGGAGCGGCGAGTTTCCGTTTCTTTTAAACTTGCATGCGTTCGCTCTCTTATTGTTTGAGCAATAAGCTGTGAGTGCACTACTTAAAAAGGAATCACTGCACACAAGTGTGATGCTTATAAGAAGTAAAGCTTCAGAAATCACATTAAAACTAAATGTCTAGATTGGACATACCAAGTAGAAAATGTCACACATGTCCACAGTGACGAGCGGGTGATAACTGTGTTTACGCTTCAGCAAAGTAGCGCCGTGGTATTTTTACATCGGCTTGATTGGAACCTGCAGAGTGTATTATTTGAGCGGTCGTCCAATTTCATTTCACAGATTTCTGCAGCAACTTGTAGGTAATGAATTAAAAATAGTACTACAGTACGTGTAAAGAGGAGGGCTGAAATGATTATGCATGTGCATTATAAATGATAAAAGCACGATTGATATTCCATAATCAGGCTAAATAAAAATCTCACAAACTTTTGCTTTCATCTGACTCACAATATCTCAATTTGTTCAGTTATCGCAGTGGTGTCGAGTTGATCGTCACACCCGATTCTCCTGCATCTTGATTGGTCGGTGAGTGGCCTCAGGCGTCAGCTGTGCAGTCCATCATCGTGGAGTTTCCAACACCGCCAGAAAATCATTCCAGGGTGCAGGCGGTCGGACAAACAGGTATAACCCAGACATCATCTCAAGTCCCATCTTTTGTCTGATAGTCTTGCAGTGGGTAACCACCGTCGGACATACCTCCAGAAAAAATATATCTCCTATTAGTCTTTGAAGCATCGAAGCAAGTATAGATGTTCCTCGCCTTAAATAAAGCATATAATCTTTGTTGGCCATGTAGGTGAGGGTCCGATCAGACTTAGAAAGGAGATGGAAGCTTCGTTTTGAGAAAATTCCTTCTGTGTATTCTTTAGTTCATAGCAGAGAATTACTGAACAGCACAAACACCAGAGAGAAGTTGACAGCTTGAAGCTTTGGCTGTGCCGACAACTGGAAGAAAAACAGAGGCCACAGTGAAGTGTTTGATATAAAGCTGGATAATGAAAGACTTTTGTTTGGCCACCGTGCTTGTGAGCTCCTGCAGCTGTAACCTTGTGGTTCACATCATTTCGGGTCCCATCTGCCTTGTGAAATCGGGCCTGTTATTGCTCTAATGTGATATTACCTCAACTTGAATGGAGGCAAAGCCCCGACAAGCAAGAAAAGTGAAACCACATATTTGACCTGGACTGGTCTTTATCCCAAGTTTCACGCAGCAGTGCCTCGTAAGACTGACTGTCACCAGAGTGTGAGTGTGTTTTGAAGTGTGTGAATGGCTGAGTGTCAAAGATTCTGGGAAGTGTGTTGAGACTGTTCAAGCAGTAAAGGAAATTCTGTTGGTCTTCAATGCTCAAAGAAGCAGACAAAAAAAGAGGACAGATAACAAGAAAATTCAAGCCCTAACCAGTTCCTTTACTACGAGTATGTATGTTTATGACGGGTCCACAGTCAGTTTGTTTCTGAATCATGGAATGTGGGATGAATAAAGTCTTTATCTCATGCAGGATCTTCGTAAATCAGGGTCAGTACAGCCTGACACAGCAGGACTTACTGGAAATTTCAAGTCGAGCTGGAGCATGAGTTTTTTTTTTTTTTTTTTTACTCATTTATTCTCTGTGCCCTTTGCAAAGAGCAGCCCATCACAACAAAAACAAACAAAAAAAAAGGACAAGAAACGCTCTGACTTACCTTCATCAGCTGTAATATCAGGTGACATTAATTCTGTCCTTTAAATGGGTCAAACCCGGCTTTAGGTCCGAGATCGCCAAGCCACACAGCAAAACTAAAAGTAAAAGAAGAAGAAAAATCCTCAAGAAGCATCCAGGTGTATAATTTCATCCGTCCTTGTTCTGTCAGTGGTCCCAGCAGAGGGTGTTACTGGTCAGCATGTCCTGTCCTAATTACCAGGGCTAGCAGGGAGGACCACAGGCCCAGATGCACCAGGACTCTCTGAGTGCAGGGTAAAAAAAAAAAAAAAAAAAAAAAGGGTCCCAGGCCATTATCAGTACGCACACACACCAAGAAGTCATTTATTGGTGGACAAATTGATACCCGCACACACTCGCACACAGACACACAGAGGCAGTCAGACCCATATGTAGAGGGACTGTGGATCCTTCCAGGTCATTAGCCCCTGACTGTCAGGGCGAGCTGAAGAAGTGGAAGTGACGCGCGCTTTCCAGTTCTGCCAGATGTGCTGCTGACACCGCGGACAGACACAAACTCTTATCAAGCCTCCAGGCTTATGTGCAGAGAATCACGCAGAAAATACTCTTTCTCAGAAGTGTATCTACAATGAGACTTCTGGACTTTTCATTAAGCAGGATCAGTGGCGTCGTTAGGCCTATTTCAGGGGGCTGAAGCCCCCCTACAGCACTCAAACCTCAGTATTTAAGATCCGCGTTGTAGAAATGAACTTAACTAAATTAAACTGGAGCAATGTCGGTACAATTGCTAGAATTTTAAACACAGGCAAAGCCTTATTGAAGCTACATTTTCTCTTCAAAGCATTTAGAATTTTAAATTTACAGCTTTTACAGCTTTCAGATCATGACCAGTGCTGTAATGTGGATGTTATGTTCTAGTCAGGCAGGTCAAAGGTCAGCTGACATGTTGCAGTGGGGTCCTGGAGTTACAGCAGGCTGCAGGAAGTTAAGGAGTTAACCAGGTAGGGTGTTCAGTGAGATGTTCTGTGCAGCAGCTGTTAATGAAGTGTGGAGTTCTGAAGATTCATAGCAGAGTGTTTCCTTCATCTTCAAGTTCCTACAAACAGTATGAACACTGACTCAGTCCTGATGAAACTAAACAGCTCAAAACCTTCTGAAGTGGTTCAACATTTACCGTCACTTCTTTCAATCATTGGCAGAAAACTGACAAACAGATCATAACAGAGTCATCCAGTAAATATATATAACTAGTCTTATCACTCACAACTCAGTCACTCACATCACTAACAGGTTAAAGTAGTGAGAAGGTGAGCCTGTTGCTCACTACACAGTTTCTCCATTCTTGGAGTGATGGATGACAAATAGATAAAGATTATCTTCTACTACTAAATAAGAAGTTCTGTTTTTGAAGTTACAGCCAAAATTCACAATTCCTGTTTTCAGGCAAAAGTATTCCTCACTCTTTCCTTTGTTTAGTCTCTGAACTCTGGTTCTCTGTGATCAGGAGCTGCTTTAACTTGCTGGCTTCATATCGTATCGTATCGTATCGTTTACAGTGTGTTGAATTTATTATTTGAATTTGACTCGTTCTGTGCAACTTCAGACAAAAGAAGGCCCCGACATTGAATTTTAGGATTTAATGCGCCGAGATCAATGACGCATTGATTACGTTTTAGATTTAACTGAACTTGATGTGTTTCTCGCGTTCTGCTCCGTTCGCCTCCAAGTTTTTCACTCAACAACTTTTGAGATTCTGCAGACTTGTCCGTGTTAATTTAATTTGTGAGCATAAAAGTCAACACTGTGTCAGTGTTTATGTATGTTTGCACCCTTCTAATCTTTTAATAGATTTCAGCAGCTGAACCTCAGAGTCATTCAAGCTCCATAAGAATAAAAACAACACTCCAATCCACACTTGTCTCCTTCTAAACAATTGCTGCAGAAAAAATCCTGCTAATGAAAACGCTACAGAGCACGTATAAAACGGGGTTATTTGTTGTGCTGGGCAAATGTGGGCATATATTAAAATATAACTAAGGACTGGAGTTGAACAGACTGCTAAACTTACACTGACATGTAACATGTGGCGTGTTGTGTGTCAAGCTTTGTATGGTAGGAAAATCAATCAATCATAATTTTTTGTCTGATTTTTTTTTGCTTGACTTGTTTGTAGTATGATATATTCCGAATCAATACCAAATAATTCATATTACTGACGTGTGTTACACACGTGTGCACCTATATTTCAGTTGTTTACACTCAAAATTAGTTTGTATTGAAATGTTGAGGTAAACAACTATAATAAAGAACAACATGTAACTTTCTAATACTTGCAAAAGAAAATTAACAAAATGAGAGCAAAGGTTAATAATGATGTATATAAATACATGTAAATATCTTCTTTCAAAAGAATTAACCACACAGATATTCAAGTCTATTGGAAACCACAAAAACAGATGTCGAATACTAATTTGATATGTTGTTAAAAAAAACAGCTTTATTATATGCAGCCTTAATTACTTAAAGTGTTTGTTTGATTTTCCACTCCTAAACTTTATTTTCCTTTGACACGTTTACTCTTTTGGAGTTACTTAGTTATTGAGTTATTCCCAAAGCCTGAAGTTCAAAAGTTAATATCAATTGCACAGAATGAAAAGAAAAGAAAAAAAATCAATATATAATTCAACTGACCCTAAATTTTAAAAGAAAAGTGGATATTTTTTAAAAAACATCATTACTGTTTTGTGAAAGGTGTTGATATGATCATTCAGATCAACAGTCACAAACTGGAATTTGAGGAACACCCCAGGGTTCTGTGATCTGATCCACCTTCAGGAGACTTAACATGTTCATTTCTGCTCGTAGTTGGATTACGACGAGTTTCCTGATTGGTGAACTCACAATAAACTTAGTGAAACCTGCAACAGTTCTGATCCCGGACCAACACTGCAGTGAATTCAGAGGAGAGATTGAGGTATGTGCCCATAAAGTTGGCATGTTCCCGCTGAAGGACGGCGTTGGAAATGAGAGGAGGCTGCATGGGGGAAAACAGAGCTACTGGTGGGGGATATTTGGCAAAGTTGTACTCTGGGCTTCATGCTGCTGCCTCTGCTTTGGAGCAAAGTTGGCGAGTGCAACAAGAAGGACAGCCAAATCCCTGAGCCCAGACCGAATATGTCCAGCTAACTGTGCTACACTGCAAAAAATGTCAACCAATACATCTATTTAGGCTAAAGACTGAGTCGAAATGAGACTAAATTAATCCAATTTGAAAATAATCACACAATGATAAATGTTGCAATTAGATATGATTGAATAGTTTTATTAACACTTTATTTTGAAGGCCTATAAAATCGGCGGGTTCGAAAAGTGACTTAAAAACTGAAATCGCTGGTTGTACATTTTCAAAATAATGATTTTAAATTAAATTACTCTTCATTTTCTGCGAGGAAAATACGATTCAGAGCTTCCCAGAATTGTAATGACGTAACACGCATACTTTACCCAGAGCTGACTGAGTCATGCAATAACTGTATAACTGTACTGACAGTTTAACTTATCCACCAATCCATCTTTTATTGCTTCTTTGTCCAAGTCAGAGTGATGGGGCTCTGGAGCAAATCACAACTGACAGTCGCACAGTCGAGCTGTGAATGCAATCATTCACACCTCGAGGATATTTAAGGTCATCAGCTCACCTCACATTTGTGATAGAGGTTGAGATTATTTTCATAACTGGTAATAATACATGACGTATAACATGCGCAGGACTGCAGGTCTGACACTGAGGTCACTGACATGTAGGTGTAAAATACCGTGAACATTTTTACTAATAGCGCATGATTTCTACCTCCTCTTAACACCTTGAGAGAATTTATCAAAGAATGTTATGAATGCATTATAAGGCCAACATAAGAAGGTGTTCTATATTTAAAAGCAATTATTTAGTCTCAGTGTTAAATGTCAACACTTAAACCTTTGTTTTTAATTTGGATATACATTATCACCTCTGCTCTTAACCACTCGTTTGTGTTCTATTTTCAGAGGTTTTGTTTGTAATGTGACGTGATATATTTGAAGGAACATGAAATCACTTGTAAGTGTTATGAATTTTTCCTCCTTAAAGAAATTCAGATTCAGAACAGATGCTTCCGCTGAATAGCTTCAAGCCTTTTTACCACCTTGAGTTTTGCACCATTTGAGCCACGTCGGTGACTCTTGAGAGAAAGCAGTGCAATTGCATTTGCATATGTGTTAATTTGATTTGAACTGAGTTCATGTAAAACTGCCACCTGTTCTATAAACGTGATTCCCTTTGTATTGTTTCTGGTTGTGCTCATTTGAAAAGAAAAACTTGCAGTGCTATCAAACTTTGCTTTTCAGGTGCAAGTTTCACAGCTCCGAGCTGTGAATGGTGGGAATTACGAAATATTATCGCAAACTTGTGGATGTTTTCTCAGTCCCAAGGCCACAATTATAATTTTTTCCTGGCAAAAGACACAATGACAGAAAGTGGCAAATGGTGTAAAAGAGAAACACTTTCTAAATTGGTGGTTTAACTCTGTATGTGATTAACAAAGGGAAGCCATGTGCGTGTGTACGTGCACACACTCATGCACACACACACATGCACACACAGTTTGATATTGACGTAAGGCATTCCTGAGCTCCAAATCTTGTCCTTCAGTGTTTTTTTAGTGAAAAGGGTCGGATGGTGAACATTCTTTGCTTTTTGTGTCGTCCATTTACACAACGGTTCTTGGAGTCGTTCGTTGCAAATGCTATTTTTTTAGAAATGGCTCAGAGTAAACGGGGCCTGCGTACCTTAACCTGAGCGCGAGCCTAAAATAACCTGAACCTTCGCTATTTTTTTTTCTCAGCTTCAGAACCTTATGAGACCGCACACACTGACGCGAAACAACTTCAACCAAAGTCACACACAGACACACACTTGTTAATACGATCTGCAGAGACCCTCCGGGGCGACACACACACACACACACACGCGGATTCACAAACTGAGAAACACGGAGCGACGCCGACTTTATCCCCACCTTCCTTCTCAGTCTCATGCACACCTGCATCCGTACACAAACCGGTGAGGTGTGTGTCTTTCTCCCTGGTGTTTGTCAGGTCTAATTAAAGAGCAAGCTGCTCACTGGTGGGGTTGATGACACTTAGGGGGTTTTTAATTAATATACGAAAGCAGCTATGCATGGGAGCGTTTTTTTGGGATGCGCCGGGCTGCCGGAGAGATCCCCAAGAAGAAAAGAGAGAAAAGGTAAGTGATTAAAAAAGTAATTTGAGGTCATATGCCGACATCGAAAAACTCTGACATCTCGTGCCCCGACATGAAGGGAAAGATTAGAGTGTCTTAAGCTGACGTTGTAACATGAATGGCGCAGAATGTGTACTGGCACTGACATTTTATTATATGATAAATTATAGAGAGTATTAATAAAAAGAAAACACACACACACACACACACACACACACACACACAAAAACTGAGCTGCAATTCTGGCCACCAAATATAAAAAAAGCTAATGTTTGCTCTCTTTAAAGCCCTGGTTTGGTCCCAGCCAACTCCTTAGGGAATACTAAACAGGGAGCATGTCAACACTTGGCTTTGGAAACAGTTTTCAGACCTCAAGAAATTTCATTGATTTTACAGTTGGAATTTTGCCTTAAAGGTCCATTCTGTTTCATTTTTCCTCTGGGAATTTCTGGCTTCAGTGAATGTGGCAATAAGGAAAAACACTGAAAATGAGGAAAAATCCTGAAAGCATGCAGAGAGAGAGAGAGAGAGCAAGAGAGAGCAAAGGGAGGAGTGGGGAAAGAAGAAAAAGAAGCAGAGAAATTGAATTAAATGAAAAACAAGGAAAGGAAAATGAGAAGGGCTGGAAAACAAAAAGAACTGGAGAGGAGGCGTGTAAAATCGCTCATAACCAGCAGTGCGGTATGAGGAAACTATGTGGTGTGGCAAATGAATTGTTCTGCAGGAAGCTTTTCCATTTGTGTGCACACACACGGCACAAAGCTACTGGAGGGGAGCTGAAAAGGCTCGCTGTGTTTGTACTAGCGTGTGTTTGCCCTGCTCCTTCACGTGAGGAGTGGCGGCCTAACGTTGTCGAAGGCGCCGTCTTCTTCAATCATCAAATAAACCAATCCAAGCCGTTCAGTGTTTT
The DNA here is from genome assembly GCF_902148845.1 of Salarias fasciatus. Taxonomy (NCBI): domain Eukaryota; kingdom Metazoa; phylum Chordata; class Actinopteri; order Blenniiformes; family Blenniidae; genus Salarias; species Salarias fasciatus. The sequence goes on from NC_043754.1 coordinate 15,527,808, forward strand.
CATGGCGAAATGCCAATAAAAATTGAAAGATTTAACCAGAAGTTCGGTTTGTGAATCAGCATGTTGAGCATTATTGTGCCTCTGCCTGGCAACGAATGCCTTCATATCACACTGTGCGGAGTGTTCGGGAGTATATTTGACCTAAATCGGCACATAGAGACACACCGTCAGCATGAAAGCACAAATCAAAACAAGTTCAAATTCAGATAGCAGAACAACTTTTACAAAGCCTCAAAAAGGTTCTGCAGACCAGATCTTGTTTTTTCTGAAGACATACTTTTATCTTTTAAAATTAAGATTTTAAAAATATATTGAGTTAAACAGCTGCATCGACACACACTCATGTTTCATCGTGTAACTTCTTCGTCTTCGGCCCATCCCAGATCTTCTCGCTCACTGATTTTGTTCCAGCTGTCAACACTGACTTAAGTACATCTTCGCCACCATCGGAAGCATTCCACACGAAGTTTAAAGCTTTTGAACAGCTTGTTAACAACCTCCAGCACCTGTGGCTCCCCTGACATCCACCCGGTGCGATCACCAAGCCGATGTTTGACTGGCTCAGTCAGACGTCTGCAGATCACATCCAACATGTTCCTGCTGTGTCTGAGACCCCTACGCACAATTCTCTGCACAATATGAGGCGACCCATATTTCCCATGGGGAAAAGCACATCTTATATTATGTATCCACCATAACCATCTTCCCTCCTTAACTTTAATGTCTTTTAAATGTGGGCGTTAACAAAGTTTAAAAGCTTTGTTTTTCTTCTAAGATTGACAAATGCTGCCTTAACACACTGACAGCGATTGACGGCAGAGTAAGAGCAGTCGTCTTATCCTGTCTAGAGACCAGATCCTACGTATTGACATTGCAGTTGAGTGAAGGAGTTGGATCACTACTTTCACTTCTATTTTTGCCTGTCGTTCAGCTAAGTGTCTGTATTTCGGTGTAGGTGTGGGGCGTGTGCTCTCCACCAGCAGATAATAACATGTTTTCTCTTGTGGTCTTGCAGTTGTCAAGATGAAAAGAAGCTTCCTGTTGAGGCATAAAATAACACAGATGTCCACAAGATCCACTTTTCTGCCGCTGTGACTGATCTCTCAGGTGAGAAATGAGTTCACGTCGAGTGCAAAAATATCAGAATATGACAGTCCTGACCTGAGATAGCCTTTTTTGTGTTTCACATCGTAGCCACTTATGTCTCGCCACTTCTCCGTCAATGGGTCATGGAGGCAAGAGTCAATTAATTGAATGGTTTTAAAGTCAAACTTGAATTACTGCAAGGAAGAACTGATTGGAATGCAAAAGCAGAGAGCGAGTGTTTACCACCGCTGTGTGTCATCTTGCTTAGCCTTGTCTCTACCTACCCTCAGGCTTTCAACCAGAATGCTGAATGGTGAAAGGCTTCTTGATCTATTTTGCTTTTCAGTGTTTGTTTACGTCTGTCTCTCTCTGTCTTGCCAGATGAAATGTAAACAGGTACAGAATAGTGTGAAGCTCACAGAAATATATTTTAGACCCAGAAGCGCTCATTGGCTTTTAGAGGAAAACAGATTCATGGGATATGGGTGAGAACATTTTAGAGCCTGACTTATTCTAAGAGGAGAAATCAGTACAAATAAATTCCTGCAATTATGTTCATGCTATTGCATGGTCAGTGTGCGCACACATAATGCAGTTGTGCACTGTGAACAACACACTTCAACGCTTCAAAGTTTCTCTTGAAACAACTGTCTGGTACGCGCATCGCCGTACACTTGGCAGGCCTGCCAGGAGGCTCCGAGCCGCTCCATCCTCCTGTATAGCTTTATTTGTTTTGTCATGAAAGCAAATTTTTGAAAATTGACACTTGCCGTAACGAGCATCTGTTTTCGCCATCTGTTAGCTATGCAAATTAAGCCAATGAATATTCAGATAGGACTCAGTTTAGAGGCCTGAGTCCTCAGGCTTGCTTATGGTTGGTGGAAAGAATCATGCGGACCACTGGGATGTGTGGGCGGTTGTGTTGGGGAGGGGGGCTTAGTAAATCTTCGTACCCCCTGTTCTCCACCTCCCCATCCACCCTGTTATAGTTTAAGCTGGCATATGCTAAGTGAAAGCTCTGCTAATTTGGAACAATTTATGAGCTGACAGACATGTCGGCTTTATTCATTCACTACCAGGGACGTCTGATCTACCTGTCCTGTGTGGAGAAAGCTGTTTCCCGTTATCTCCCACGGTAGTCTGCCACTCCTCCTCTCCTCTTCATCATCTCCTATTTATCTCCTCACTCGCCGACTGTCCCCTCTTCGACCGCGCTCTCCATCTTCCTCGGCTCTCCATTATCATTTTCTCTCTGCTGGCTCCTGTCTGTGTTTTCATTCTGTTTCGCTTGCTTTTTTTCTTTTTCATTAATTCTTTGTTCCCACTGTTTTTATTACCTCTAATTCTCTCTCACTGTCCTCTTACTTCATTTCCATTTTTTCCACCTCTCCTCCTCTCCTCACTTTCTCCCTACAGCAAGGGTATCCCATGAATTATTCAGAAGTGTTGCAGGATGATAATGGGAAATTAAAGGTGAGACTATGCGTAACTTGTGTTGTGCGTGTGTGTGTGTGTGTGTGTGTGTGTTACAGATTAGTTGATTCATTCTGTCCAGGAAGCGACTGCAAAGGGCTCTTTACCCACATATATTATGTCAATAAAGTGACACTTCTGTTTAAAGTTGCAATGTGAGTGACAGCTGATTTAGTAATCTCACCATGATGAAGTAACGATTATCAGTCACTTCTTATGTCAACATTATTGGCTTCTGCTTTTCGTGCGATCAGTCAGAACTCTATGCTGCTCTCATCTGGTGGCTTTAAGTGGCAGATTTAGCCAAATCGTTCATCTTGTTGCTACGAAATGAATTTAACTGAGATCCAAGTTGATATAAAACATTTTAGTAATCACAAACATCACTGCCATACAGAAGTAAATATACATATGCAACAGGTGTGAACAGAGGTAAGGTCAAATTTGGATTGAGAACAGTTGAAGTGGCGTGAGGTATGCAGGAGTTAGTTAAATCCAGCAGAAGAAAAAAAGCTTTTCTTCTGTCTGCTGGATTTGGTTCTGAGGCTCCTCAAGCGCCTGCCTGAGGGGAAAAGGGTAAACAGTCCATGTGCCCTGTGTGAGGAGTCCTTAAGGATGCTGTGAGCATGAGGCAGGCAACGTTTTCTCAATGTCCTCAATGGCTGGCAGTGGAGTCTTTATACTCCTCTGACTGGTTATCACCACCCACTGTAGAGCCTTGCAGGCTGCCACAGTGCCACTCCTGTACTACACTGCAGCACAGCTGGTCAAGATGCTCTCCATGGCAAACTGGTAGCTGTTCTTGAGTATGAATAAGGATGCATTGCGCATCAGGAACAGGTTATCATCCTCTCACCAAACAGCCAGATGCCAGTCCTCCTCCCTGCAGGCCGTCGCATCATTGTTGCTGATGAAGCTGATCACCACTGTATCATCTGCAAACGATTTGATGGAGTTGGGAGTACAGAAGTGGGCTCAGCACACTGCCCTGTGGTACGCCTGCGTGGAGTCTGTGTGTCCTGATCTAACGTGCTGTGGGCTGTTGGTCAGAAAATCCATCATTCGTGTCAGAGAGTGCTGGTGATGCCCAGGTGCTCATGTTCGGTGTCTAACTTGGAGGAGATGACGGTATTAAATGCTGAGCTAAAATTAACAAACACCATTCTGGCATATGCACTGCTATTGTCTCAATATGTGAGCAATGCGGTGGCGACTGCATCCCCTGTGTTTCGGTCTTTGCGGAAGGCACACTGGTACAGGTCCAGTGTGGGTTGAAGATAGGTATTCAGGTGTGCCAGGACCAGTCCCTCGAAGCACTTCATTCTGATGGGTGTGAGTGCGACACAGCGGTAGTTAGCCGAGCCAACAGCTCTGTGTGGCTCATTCAGTTCGGCTGAAGTTAGATTCAGCTGGAGAAAGACCCTCTATAATGTGTATTTTGGCGTTCCTCATATCAAACACATTTATGGAGTAATTATCCAAAGAGGCATCAACCAAACAGCTAAATTAAATTCCATACATTCATACAGCAGTAGACAAGTTTAATAGACATAAGTTCATGTAAATTCAAGGATGCTAATGCCTCACAGGTGCGGTGGATGCAGAATGATGTTTATGTTTTTTGTTTACTGATGGACATCTTCCATATTGCTGTCAGGAGGATGAAGTTAGTTTTAATCTTAATGAGGTGCTACTCCTCAAGTAAATAAGAGCTTAATGATATGGTAATAGAACTGCTTTTCACTGCAGTCAACGGATTATGCAAATGCCATTGTTAACTGTCAGCTTGGCTTGCAAAAACTGAGTGTTGATAAAAATAGAAGGTAGTGACAAAGAAAGAGAATCTTCGACAATTTTATCTGCTTCGATTGTTCCAGAATTGTATTAACAAACAGTATAGTGAATATTGAATATTAAAAGCAATAAGACTGAAAATGATACTGACCTTTGGCTCAGTATAATTTTTGTGTGACACAGAGCAGCCTCCACACTTACAAACCTGGCAAAGCTTTGAAGAAAGAATTTAAATGTTTAACTTTGTGCATCAAAGCTGCAGAAACAATTATGTTTTCATACACACACGGGTCTAACAGTGCATGTCATGTTAAGAAAACTGTTGCACTGATAATCCATTCCAGAGCCTCGTCAGTTGTTTTTGCCTGCAGCATGAAATCTTGATCAATATTGCACAGCATTAATAGTCAGACCTTGTGAATTTTAAGGCTTTGTTACGTTGTGCATGTAATTTCAGGAGGACAGGTGCTGGTCACGAAGGTAAATCCAGGATGGGTTGTCCAGCAGTTCTCTCTCATGGCGGCTGTCTTGTGTCCGTCAGTCTTTCCACTACAATAATGACAGAGCTTTTCCAGCAATAACAACAAAGAGTGAGACTAGTGCTGATGAAAAATAAAGAAAATTGGGAGAAATTGACATCATAGTTTCATAGTTTTGTCACGATTCAGTCTCGGGATCGTGTCAATGAAGCAAAGCAGTGACTTTCTTGTCTAATTGTGTGTAGTAGTTTCATCATCTTGCACCACTTCGCAATAGTTGTAGATTACCAGTAGAAGATTCCTCTCCGTTGGTTCTCCTCTGATATGTCGTGCTTAATTGTGCACACAAGTCCTGTCGCCGTGCTGCGCTGCTCCTGCATTATTCCTGTCCCCAGAGGTGACAGCGGAAAGTATCTCTATCTGTTTTTACTCTTTGAATAGAAGATAAGTTTGCTCTGTTGGCTGCCTTTGAGTGCTGCAGGCAAGTTCATTCGCATCCCTTCAGGGCTTCATTTAACTAACTTACAGTCTAAGCCGTGCAAATCCATCCAGCTGGAGGTGAACGGCGGCAGAAGCATCTGTCGGCTGCAAACTGGCCTCCGTTATGAAAGCTGGATCCTGGAGCAGCATCGACCGTGGGGGACTGTCACAGAAAAGCTGACCGGGGGGGCATCGTGACACTGAAAAGCATCTTCTTCTACCTTGTTCTTCTCCACTTCTGTGTATGTGTGTGTGTTTAAGGCTAGCAGAGGTGCAAAGACAAAGAGAAAGTTATAATGTTTCAGTACTGAAAGAAAGAAATGAAAAAAGATCTCTCAGTCAAAGCATCTAATAGTTTAGAAAGTTATGTTAATCATGCAAGACTGACAATGGCACCTTATCATCTAATTGATATAAAATCTTAATCTCAACCGAGTTGCATTGCTACTTCAGAAAACATGGTTACATCCAGACAAAGATCTGACTGTGATTTGACTGGTTGCTTTGTTACACTAATAAACACTGTGTCATAAAGCAAAATGGTAAAACTGCAGTTCATTATTTCACAAGATCTTGACACCATACAATAATGTAAATGCAAATGAATTTTTTTTTTTTTTTAAGCAAATGTGTGAAAATCTGGAATCAGTTTGGATTTACTTACAGATTCATTTTAGAATTGTAAAAATTAACACAGAGATTACTGACTATAACTGAAGCTTTTCTCAAAAAGCAGTCCCTCAATAGCAAACACAGACAAAAGTTGAGCAATAAGCAACAAACTGAATCTGAAAAAAGTTGGCACCATTTCAGCTTTCAGTCCCTACAACACACAGCATCATCAAATGGTTAAAAAGTACATGGAAAAATTCCTGGAGAGAAGAGACACTGCCAAAGTCGATATTTGATGCTGGAGATCGTTCAGCCATCAGGAGACACTGTGTTTAATAAAAAGACATCATTTTGTACTGGAAATCATTCTCTGGGTTCAGGAACATTTTTACTTTGTGAACAATGCAAAAACAAGTCGAAGCTAAGTATATCATGCAAATAACAACTCTTGAGTGAACAAAAAAAATCCAGCCAACCGTATTTCACCAAAACAATGCTTGACTACATTACAGCCATCAAAACAGCGTGGATCCACTGCAGAGGAGTCTGTAGTCCAGACCTTTCACGACTTAAAAACATTTGGTGCATCATTTTTTTACTGTTGTTCTTCCAAAAAAGTATTCCTACCGAAAAACAAGCATGCCCCTGTTCCATGTTTTTCAGATGTTTAGCTGCCAACAGATTCAAAACGACATCCTATGAATGCTTCTGAATTATAAACTGTATTGCTTTTAACGTCAAAAATTGCTTCTGTTTTCTGAATTCTTGTTTTTAATTGCATTTTTATTGCATTGGAATCCTTTATGTGGCTGAAATTTTACAGTAAAAGCCACCAACAGGAGTGAAAAAAGTCTGCACTCCCACACCTTCGCTAAAGTAACTTCAGCTTTCTGTAGTTTGAATGTTCCTGTTGTTGTGTGTTGCTTGAGGACTGGCTGTTTTAAGAGTAGGTAGGAAAACAACGTCAAACACACGCTTCATATTCATTCTAGAACACTCAATCGTGATTCCTTGAATTACGGTGGTCAGTAAAATCACAACCTGCCTTGCTGTTACTGTTCAACAAAAAGTAAACAGACACATTTGAAGCTGTGAAGCAGCCATCATACAGTATGAACTCAAGCTTCTCTGGATCAGGTTGCAAACGGACACTCACACGTGCACATAAAACGTGTCCGGGGTCTGCAGCAGTCACATGAGACGGCGATTTCTGGCAAGCCGTTAACCTCTACCACGGATCTCTCCCCGATATCATCACTGTCTCCCTAAAACACTCTCTTTTTCCTCCTGTTTTGGTGCCTCTGCGAACCCAAAAGGTCGAAGAAATACCTAATAACTGTCTCATGATGATGACATCACTCTGACGGATGTTAAACAGAGACGTGTGTCAGGATATACAAGGTTTTGGCTGGAGGGTGAGAACACACACAGAATACAAATGTACATGCAGCCACTTTTTTTTTTTTTTTTTTCTCAGGGGTTCAACCCTCAGGTAATGGAAAGCGCTTTACTTTCTATCCCACCGTCCCAGAGCCGGAGCCTCATCCTTTCTGGCACACACTCCTGCACACACACACACACACACACACACACACACCCAGACATTTCCTCTTTTTCTGTTTCACTCGGGCCCTCTCTCGCATCCCCTTTTATGTCCTCGGGGACAGGAAGTTCCTATATAACGCCCGTAACAACCCCTGGATGAACCTCTTATGCCTCCATATCTGCCTGCATCCCATAAAGCTGTGGACGGCGCTGACAGGGAGCCGGGAGTCACCGCCGGCCTGCTGGCTGCACTCGTAAAGAAGCCTGGCAGCGGCACCTCATCACCACCCCAGTCACAAAGCAGCGCATGCAGGCATCGTTTTAAACACCCTCGCCTCGTACCTGCTACACCGCCCTGTCTGCCGCGCCGCCGTCAGAAACACAGGCTCATTTATCATCACACAGGATGCCAAACTACACATTAAAAATGAATTAACTTTTACAAACCGGTGATAGAAACTGTTAGGTGGCAAGAATAACAAACAGAAAACTCCTATGTTTCATACTAGTTCACCTGCAGCAGCCAGAAAAAAAAAAAAATCTTCTTTAAGCAAAGAAAGTCAAGAAATTATGGAAAACATGAAAGCTAATGTTCTCAGATTTTATTTGGCAAGAAAATAAAGAGAAGGCAGTTGGTTGCATGTGGCCTAATGTATCCAACTAGACCTAAATAAAACCAGTGAAAATACTCATGGGTCCTGTTAAAGGCTATTTAAAGCTTCCTTTATCTTAGTTTGAAACGTTTTAAAAACAACACTAACAATTCCCCCCCTAAAAAAACAGAGACTAAAACTCCTAAAGGCAGAACACTCTCACTAGATGTCCTCAAAAAGGGTTCAAACTACAGAATCGGGACTGTCTGCATGTACGTTAAGTAAATCTTCCACAGATCTACAATCTTCCCAATTATATCTACAATTATAAGTCATTGCACAATCTGCTTTTCAGTGATGAAGATTTGTATTGTTTGTAACCTTTGAGCCGTCAATGGAGACACAAGGACATCAATTTCCAAGAATTCTATTCATGTTTGTTTTTTTTCCCCCCTCTTTCAAAGTCACAATTTGAAAATGAACCCGCCAGGAATATATTACTGTCGCAGAAGAAAATACTGACGTGTCCCCGGCCTGTCTTTCAAGTTGGGAGCTCATCAAAATCTGTCAGTAATTAATCTAATAAGCTGAGACACGGCTTTCCTGGACAGTACATTAAATCCATTCCCTTCTCTCACCGAAACGAGTGAAGCAGTGGCAAGAGGCCCAGTTATTATTATTCAGAGGAATATTATTCATCATTTTTGAATCATTAAAGCTTTTAGATGAATATAGATGAAGAGACCCTTGTGAAAGAGCAGTTAAATAGAGCCGGTCCCGAGCATACTGCATCTCGTCAGCTAATTTACTGGAACATCTGTCAGGACTGACCTGTTCTGCCTCCAAACTAAAGATTTTTAAAGACTTACAACGTTAACGGCCTTTTAAACATCTGGCGTAAGGTTTTTTTTTTTTTATTTTGTTTTTTTTTTTAGTTCCAGTCTGGGTTCAAGGTTTTAGGAGAGTCCTCTGTGGCGACGACGTTATCATGAGATTTGAGGCAAAGGCTCGCAACTTTGTGATTTTTCTTGCAATTTTTCTGTTGCAGCCCTTGAAAAAGAAGTTTCATAGATAGATTAGATTCATGCTGATTATAATTTGTGCTGCGTAGCGCCTCTCTCCTTCGATGTTGGAACAGCGTGGCTGTCACAGGTCCCCACTTCATATCATTAATGATGCAAACTTCATTAACGCTCAGAGATATTTGAACAGGAAGGTTCGCCCCTGGGATCCAATGAAATTAAACAAATATCTGTACCCAAGCCCTGGAGGCATTTCTTCACTTGTTCTTTAATAATTCTCTTTTTTGCTTCATTTTGCACCAGTAACATGTTACATTTCCTAGGTTTTTTTTTTTCTTCTGTATAATTATATAATGAATTGAGAGACGTGAAACAGTGTTTTATTAGTTTCACTGACAGAGGAGGAGTGCATGGCTGCCGATATGTTTTATGACCGTTGCACATCCCTTAAAAAGTTATCAGTGGTGTAGTTTCAAATCAGTGTAAAACACTTTACTAAATGATCAGTGAGATCATTTCAAGTGCAACATGTCTCACTGTTTCTGCACTGTAACTTTTCGTTTTCAATATGCAGTGCTTTCTAAGATTTTCTCAAATGTTTTTTAAAAAAAATATGAGCAGCGTTCTGAGAGAAAAACAAATAAAACTCCACTCGAGCACCTGAATCACTGAGATGAAATTACATCAGCTCGCTGAAGGAAGATGCTCTATAATTCAGATGTTGTCAACTCTTAAAAGAATGCATTTATGAACTATTTACTACAAGGAAAATACAGCAGCAAAAAAGCCGGGATACAATACAGCAATGCAGTGTTTTTGACCGCAGCTCTGCAACAGTTTTCACTTGTGATAAAAGTATCAAACCTTAAGACTTCGGGCGTTTAACCTGCATTATTAACCCCATCTGAGGAATTTATCACCTATGTTACAATGAAAATGAAGGCCATTATATAGAAATGCATTATTCACAATGCTGTATCTCATGAGGGAAACTGAATCTATAAACGTTCGCAGATGTGGAAGAACAACCATGAGGTGCAGTAAAGAAACGTTGGCTTTTCAAGAAGATCTTTGAAAAGATTTATTGTAATGGTGGTTTATAGCAGGCATTAAATTCAGTTAAAGGCTTTTAATTTAGATTACGAACTTGTCAATTGGTATGTGATTCAAAGAAATGATTTTACATGATAAATACACAATATATACATTGCTGTAATGAGAAAAAACAAACATCTTATTGTTTCTCAATGTCATTTTCAAATAGATTTCCCAGTGTTCTTCTGACCTGACACAGGAGTCTTCACTGAAGCCACATCAGAGTGACACTGTGTCATTTTAGTCCTTGCCTCTGACAAGAAAAATAATCTGAAGACATTCTGGATGCTATTGTACAGAGTCACTGCCAGGCTCTCTGATAATAATGGAAACAAGCCGGGTTATTATGAGGGTTAATGCTCGCTTCAACACCTGCCGAGACCTGCTGAATATCACTTGATGTATTCGCCCTGCAGTGAAAATGACAAACGAAGAATTGATCCGGAAAACCTTTTCAGAGAGAGACAAACTGGAAAGCAAATTTTGGCTGTAACACAATTGACTGAAAATTCACTTTGTATAACAATAACAGTGAATGAAGGTCCTTATTTTTTCATTTTAATTCCATTTTAATTCTTCTTGGAAAATCCCAGTCACGTACAATGAAAAAAAAGTTCCTGTTCCCTGTTTATACTGATGTTTCTTCATGTTTCCGGCAGCTCCTTTGCTACAGGTTGAGGCGCCACGCTGGGAGAAAGAGATTAACTCTGGCCAATTAGAGAAGTGAAATTCCCTGGCAATGTTTCTGATCCTGCCTCTAGTCTGGTTTTGGGGCTCGGCTTGTGAAATATGGATGTATGTTCAATATTTCACACTGGGACAGCAAAGGGCTTTGCCTCAGTATAGTGTTTTTTTCTTTTTTTTTGTATGGCATCACATTTCGCAATGAAATTTCACAAATGTTGTTGTTTGAAGACACACAGTATATATGACTTGGGTACCACAGCGCCAGGAAAAGTCAGAGTACAATAGGTACGTTTAACTCAGTTGAATGAGAAACTTTTCGCATCACTACTGGAGAAGTATAGACACCAAAGAACAGCTTGTGCATGTTTTTGGACTGTGGGAGGAAACTTTTTTAAAACTCGTTTAATTATATGTAAATCCATTATCTGTAAAGTTTAAATCATCTTGCTTTCACACTGAATACCAGCAGCCACTTCCGGGGAAGAAACGTGTTTTTGTCCAACCAACTCATAATTAAAAAGCAGCCACAGGAAATGGTAAATATTGGTAGAGACAACCTGCGCAGTTGTGTTTTCGAGGGAAGCAGTCCAAAAGGGATCGCCCTTATAAACACTGGCAGTTTTAACACCAGCAAACAAACTGACCAGTGATAAATATTCATATCTCCAGGTGTGGGGGTGAAAATTTATTTTTCATGGAAATATCTCGCTTAACATTCCCACAAAGACAAAAAAACATTGCAACAAAGCACCAAAGGAAAAAAGATGCTATTTTCGTTGACAGACTTTCAGGGTTTTTTTTCCCCCTTTTTCTTATCACTTCAGATTTTGAGCTCCTATGATTGACTCTAAACAATACGATACATTTTAAAATTTCACAGGCTGATTTAATGTCGAGCTGTTTATTTGTGAACCACTCCAACACTGCAGGGGTTAATGACTGCCACCCTCATTTTTTATTTTTTTTGGGGGGCATCTGTTTGTCTCTCTACCCTCAGTCTGTCAGTTTCTCTTGTCCTTTGCAATTATTTTCACTCTTTTGAAAGCTGCATGATGAAACACTTCCCCTGCTTGTTAGGAGAGTTGACTTGACAGGGAATGCTTAAAGGCACACAATACTCTCCTATGTGCAAAAAGCCTATTTTTAGTCTCCTATGTGTGCTTCAGTGTGTGCATTTACAAAGGTTCAAGTCTCCTCAGTTTGTTCAAGACAATTATGTTCTCTTTATTTCTATGTTGTTGAAATGTCTTCTTTTAACCTCACCTTTGCTTACACCTGTTAAAGTAATGAATGAACACTTTGCTTTGGTAAAACCAATTAAATTCACGATAATTTAGTCCTGTTTAGGTGTTTTAATGAATGTGAGTGGCATGGCTAACTGTGTTAGTGACACCTGTTTATGGATATTATAAAGGCACGAACAAAGTTGTTTCCCTCTGATGCTGTGAGCTCTTGTAAAACAGTAACAGATATAAAATTCTGCTTCTGAATCTTTCTATTGTGCCATATGAATCTGACCTTTCTCAGAGTCTTTGTGCTGAGCCTGTAACACGAATCATAAAAACACCAGTGCAGGGTGTGCGGCGCAGAGAAGGAACTATTTCCTCACCTCAGGTCAGACCTTGCTCCTCTTCCGGCCCGTGCGCTAAATGTTTTCTCTGCTTCTGGACATTCAGCTGTCTCATCACTGTCAGGGCTCTAATCTCGGTCGAGCCTCCTCCACTATTCTGGTTTTCACAATGATGGAATGAGTCCTTTACTGAAGCTCTGACAGCAGTCGATACTCACCTTCCTGCGGGCGAGAAAGCCTCTTCTTCAGGCTGAACGCCAGTAAACTCTGCTAGTAGTTGCATCTGATTTATGATTTCACTTAAAAATAAAAAAAACTTGTACATACCTTTCCATGTTTACAAAAAGTTTTTACTGATGAATATGTTTGCTGAATTTTCTATTATTATATTAAGTCATGATTTTCAAGATTTCCACCGATCCACCCTGTTTAACTCCGCCGTCTCTATTTTATGATGGGTGTGTTGTGAGTTTACACGAGTAGCAAGGTGGGCTTGCCAGATCAAACTCCTGCCTCCCCAACTCCAGCCAGAAAAATCTGAAATCAATTTTCTCGATTTCTTTTTTTTTTCGCGCTGTGCAGCTTTTCTGCTCCGGCTCGTACCGTCCAAATGACGAGAGGCGTTTTTTTTAGTGTGTGTGTGAGTCCAAACAGCCTGCAGCCGGCTGCAACAATCAGAGGTCATCCCGGTGCCGAGCCGCCGCCACTGTGAGCCGCTCGGGCGCAAAAATGGTAAAAGCTGACAACAGCTTAGTTACTGACAGCATGTCAGTCTGAATCAAGCCATAATTGTAAAATACATTCACAGCTTCTTTTTCATATGTAGCAAAATCAAAGGAGAAATTCAGTCATGAAATACACTTGTCAATTAGTTGAATTCGTTATTATATCCCAGGTGAAATATGTGTAAAATTTGGCATTAACTGTGAGGCGAAAGCTGCAAAAATCGAATTTTTTTAACTCGTGCAACATGGTGTGAGTAAACCTGCGAACCACCAGTTGGTCTGTGAGCCTCTTGTTTACTCTCGCTCCTCTTTAAATCAGTCTTAAGTCTCCAGTTCTCCTGCGAACAAACACATTAAGTCACTGATACGCAGGCTGGAGATCGCTTCATTTACAAAGACAAAGATATCTCTGCCCACTCCACCCACTGGGTAATATGTCAACACCTGAAGCAGCTATACAGTTGTAAATTAGCTTGAGATTGTTTTTCAACCAACTGTTGACAGTATTCCCGCCTCTTCTCACTCACCAGTGCTCGCCTTCATCTGCTGATTTCTTACATTGTAGTGTGTTTGTTGGTGATTAGGAGCCCGAGTGCTTTGCTTGCTAAAAACAGCTGCCTCCTGAGAGAGCTGCTCGGGGAATACCGGCTGATCCGCTCGGTACATACGCCACTAAACCACAGGATAACCGCGGGTGAGGCTGCATGGAGAGGCTCAGGTTGTCATTCTCTACAGATTTGTTATTGAGAGCACCTGCTGTCCAAGTCAGGCGTTTACACACACCTTGGTCAAATACACGTGTAATAAGTGGTCATGTTTCTGATTTCTGATCAATATTTAGTTTACTTAGGATAGTTTGTATCTGTATTTTGCCTTATAAATGTGAAATGTCAGAATTGAAGTAGGGTATGATTTATTTTAGGGGTTTTTTTCCATCAGAATTCTGAATCTGTGTATACTCACACAAACCTCTAATTAGATTTTTTTTAGAGCTGTGTCTTATTCATCCTGACAAAATGTGCAGACTTTATTCAGATCTGGACTCATGTTTTATTTAATTGAGCACAGGTTTGTCAGGGGTGCCTCAGTACCTTGACGTCTTTCTTTTTGAACTTTCAGAAAACCTAGAAGCAGCCGAAAGGACTTTCTGGGTGAAGCCCTGAGCTGCTACAACCACACAAACCTACTTGCTAATAATGTTATGTTGTGTCTGCATAAAAGATTACAGTTGGGATTGTGTTCTTCATCCCGCAAAGGTGGACTTTCCTTCAAACAACAATGGTCATTATGAACAGTCAAAAACTGCAGTCTCTCTCTCTCTTTCTTTTTTTTTTCTCGACAGCAATCTTGGACAAGTGGCTTCTGTCTTGCTGAGCAATATCTCAGGTTATGTAACAACAGGGCTCTTTGAGGCACTTTTGTTCCTGTTTCCTCCAAAGTCTCCTTCCTCGGAGGTAAAATAGTTAGGTGAACTCACTGTGCTCACACTTACAGAGATGAATGTGGTGCATTCAGACTGCATGAAATGACTCCGAAGGGTGAACCAAACCTTTGGAGGTCTGCTTCTGTTTCCTAGTTCCTCTTGATTGTTCCATCATGTAGACTGGGATAGATAGATTTACTGTGAGAGTAAGCCTCGGAATAAAATCATTAGATAACACCAATGAACCATTGTACATCAGTTCGCTCTCGGTTGATCTAAATCATTGGAAGTCAGTCTATAAAGTAATTGTTTTTAGCTTATCTGTTGGTCTGATTATTAACATACATTATTCACCATTGTTTTGTGTACTGCAGATCTTTACTGTGTATTTTTTATTGGCTTTTTTCACAGTACAGAAAATCTGTCTCTCATTTAATTAAAATTCCTGAGTCAAAGCCACACACTACCGTGGTAATGTATTAATTTGAAAGTACTGACAGAGCACCTGTAAACACAAGCTCAATATAAAAAAGGTTAGAATGAATTAAAAAAATAAAATATATTTGAATGATATTCAATATGAAATGATTCACCAATGCTATAATAACATGGTATGTTCAGAATATGAAGGCATCATTTGTTTGGTGTACATATTGTATTTAATTCATTATTATATTAATTGTATTTAAAAAAAACACATTATTTGAGGGCATCAAATTAATTGCTTCACAGAAAACAACGACAGTATCTGTTTTTACACATGCATTCAATTATGTTTATATCTATTGTAGTTTTTCTGTTCATAACTTGCTGTCATTTGAGTCAATATTAGGACTAAAGCTCGCTGAGACAATTTATTTAGTGGTGAAATATGCATCATTTTACTCAGATTTATGCCATTTTGCAGGTGATTTTAATCTACCATTTGCATGAAATGTATTTTTACACTCTCTTCAATTTACTGAAGTATAAAAATCTTCTGCAACAATGTTTAATGGGTAGGATTTTCCATTAGCAATCATTTCAGAGAGTGAGTGTGGGAATTCACCGCGGTAAAATGGGAAAATCAACCTTCCACACTACAACATATCAGAGAATCGAGAATTTTGCCCAAAACTCAAGCAGGGGGGGGATTCATGGCAAAGGAAAGTAAAGGATTTTAGACACATATACATTGAAGCGCGGTCTTGCAGCTGTTTGTTATTATTTTGTTGTCACGCGCTGCGCTTTGTCGTCCACCTACCAATAATATCTTTCTTCCTACCCTGCAACTCTAATCCTTTTAGCTCTCTGAACTTCTTAGCCGCTGAAACAGATCATTTCTTGCCTCCGACATGCAGGCGACATGCGGCGGCGCGCTATCTGCTCATAGCCGTGTAAGCTCACCGAGTCCTCCGCAGCAGGTGCCCCACGCTGCTTTGCCCCAAGAAGATGGAATTACCCAGACAGCCATGAAGCACTCCCAATGGAGAGAGAGGGCGAGTGGTAATGCTGTTTACATCAACGCCACGCCGCCGTCACCGACGCCGCCTCGCCACGCCGTAGATTAACTTAATCTCATGTCATAACTTCAGTGGAAATGTCACTTCCTGGAAGCCTGCTCCAATAGGATTGCTTTATACGAAGGAAACATGGGGGGGGAAAAAACGTCTTTGGACTCTTTTAAGGAGATACATTCAAGGGCAAAGTGAATTCCTCCACATTCCCTATAAATGGCATGTAGACAGGATTCACTCGGAGGGGGGGGGGGGGGGGGGCAACAGGGTGAATCTACATGTTGTGTCGATTTTCCACACCTGAATCTGTGTCTCGTTCTGTATTTCTTTCATGCATTGGAAACAGACTTCTGCGTCCTTAATTTGCATTTAGATACTTACATCCACATTCCCAACTCTGAGCCGCGGCCGTTTCCTCGCTGAGGGCACAAAGTTTCAGCACAATGAATAATCTAATCACTGCCAGTAATGATACAACATTTGGTCACTGTACTGTCTTCTTGTGTTTGTTCTCTATAATGTTGTTGAGTTTTTTTCACTTCTTCCTCTTCTTTTTGCACAATTCTTCTTTCAAGTTGAATCTTTCCAACACTCCACTTTTCTTCATTTTGTTTCCATTTCTTTTTCAATATCCCCTTCTTCCATTTCAGCAATCTTATATATTCAAGCGGTCCTCTCCTATTTCTCTTCACTCTCCTTCCAACTCCTATTTCATTCCTCACTGTCTTCTCTGTCATCACAGATTTCACCTCCTTCACCACTTTCTTTTCATCTCTGGTTTCACCTTTGCTCTCCGGCTCTGCTGCAGACTCGGATGAAAACCCTCCTCCCAAGTGTCCTTTCCCACCTATGATTTCTGCTCCCCTCTCGCCAAACTCCGGGACGTCGCGAGGCAGCCATTTATCACGGCCGTGGAGCCGAACCACGTGGTCCGAAAGCGCTGAGGTGGTCATAAATCTGCAACGCATGGGGGGCATGTTTCAGTTTGATCAGGAAAGGGTCGCGAAACATCGGGCAGCGCGTTCTTCATGACAGGATTACAGCTCGGATACAGATTTGGGCATAAATCTGAGCTTTAATAAAGGAATGTGGTTTTCACAAAAGCATAGTAACACTTCTAAACTTCACTGGATGTTTGGCATTAAACAATATGTTACAAAAGCTCCAATGTGACCTTTGAACTCTGAGATGAGAGAGTTGAAGGTGGTGACCCCTCCACCTAAAAATCAAACAACGCAATGTTTAAATCTGCCTTTTCTCAGCAAAGACGCTTGAAATACAAATATACATACCTGCACTTTTGTCTTGTTTCAGTTTAAGTTATTTGTCTTGGTATTCTAAAAGTTCACAAAGTTTGGTTTTCCATGCAAACTTTCACATAGCCCACATGGTGTTCATATTTCGTTGCCACATTGCAGTGTTCTCACGCACGTTGACCTACCGCCATCCTATTATTAATAGTTTGTTCAGACTTCACAACTATACCCAAAAATACACTAAAAAAAGAAGTAGTTGCAAAGAAATCCAGTCTCTGCAGACCAAAGTTGTTATGGTCTGTACTCTACAAGTGGCAGTAACAGTCACATTAACAAGTATACAATGTATTTGCCGATACCCCGGGTGCCACTCAGGAATAAAACCAGACTAAAGGTGGATACACACCGTGGGAGCAAGAGATGTGTTTGTTTTCTTGAGGTGGCAAGAATAAGAACAGTTATTTCTGGCCAGGACATTTTATACTGTACTTCACTAGAAATTCAAGTGCTGAACTCCTGCCAGGAGAGTAGGAAAAAAAGTGTTTTCTACATTAACCACCGCCTCATACTAAATAACACGATAGTTAACGGCAAAGTGTCGCACACATGATCTGAACGGGAGTCCAGAATCAGAGAAACAATTCTAGAAATCAGGAAATTAATCAAATTGCAAAGCAAAACATTTATGTTATAACAAAAGTTTCTGGTGCGAAACTAAAACAGTCTGAGTGTTGCCGCCGTAACTGTTCTGGTCTCCAGTACCAAACCAAACCCAGAGCTTCGAGATTTCCCCTAAAGGTCCATGCACATTGCACAATTTTTTTTCTGAAACATTACATATTTCACCACACGGTATATTGTATCTGATGCACCGTCTATAACCGTTTGTACTATGTGTTCCATTGTTTCTCAGCCAGTTTCCATCTCCATAGTAACACCACTCAAAAGAAAGGACACTATAGAACACTTTGTACCTGAACACATCTTTAGATATTTTCCCAAATTAGCTCCTTGTCTACTGCCTTCATTTCATTATGTATCTGAGGTAACTACTCCAGCTTGAGTACTTAAGCAGGAGTGAGAGCTCCAGATGAGGCCAGCAGCCGAATGCAAACCAGCGGATTATAAATGATTATCGCGCTAAAGGTGGGACCGTCGTCTGAAGCGAGCGGGGACGCTCATGAAGCCATGTGGTTCGTTAGGATCCCGGTACACACACCGTGTCTCTCTCATCAGAAAGGTAGAATGCACTTGCTGCACAATGCGTATTTATTCAGTCAGTTCGTGAAGCATTAACAACTGAATCTAATCAGTCACTATAGGCGCCAGCACTTGTGCGTTAAGTGTTGGTTCTTTTCAGTCCACACGGTACGATTCCGTTCTAGTATTTACGCACTTTCCTCTTCTTACAAACACCTGCGTATGCCAGGCAAAGTCATATCTGAAGGCCAGCATGTGTCTGTGTGTGTTGTGCGTGCATCTGCCATTCTTGCTAAGCCCTCTCACCACTATCAATTGGCTCTTTTCTCAGGAAGTCTGCACCTGCCAGCCATTGTTGGTGTACTTGCTTGCCTTGGCTCTGCACACAGTTTAGCGGTGAGGGGCCTTCAGACGAGGAGTTTGCAGAGGAAACAAGCCAATCAGGGACCCGTTACCGCGCAGTGTCATGCAACGCTTTCCTGATTGTTTGCGCTGACTGGGACTGCAGATTGAGTGGATGTGACTGGACTCAGAAGCAAGCTGGGATTTTTCTGTGAAAAGTTTTCTGAACAGTTATGTGTGTGTGTTTGGTCAATACACCTGTTGTATTCACATGGATCCTTGTAAAGGCTGTAAGAGACTTCACCCATATAGATTCACAGCTTTAAAAATGCACTAAATCCATTCATATCAATGGCATGTTTGATTTCTGGTTTTATTTCTAAACAAATATTGAAGAAACCATCTTTCTATAGCATTTATGAAGCTGATCAAATCACCGAAACTCCTGTTAGAGTCAAACAGTTCTGCTGAAGTACAGACGCACACAGCAGTCATAACAGCAGTCAGGAGCTGAATTATAGATGGGAACAAATAGAGACAATTACTTAACAGCTTGTCGATTCAATTAGCGAAATGTTTAAAGGGCTTTATCGTCGCCATCGCTCTCTCTCTCTCGTCTCCTCCCTTCTCCTACCTCTCTTCTTATCCTCCCCTGTGGAAAAAGATGAAAGGAATGAGAGAGAAGGAGGTTCAAATCAAACAGTGGAGGCGAAAACATAGATGAAGCAGGCGGAGGAAAAACAAGAAAGTGAGGAAGAAAAATCAGGAAAATGCATGAGTGAGTGAGTGAGTTTAATGTGTTTAGGAAAACAAATGTTTCTGAGAACATTCCTGTCAGTTCCTGAACATTCAGTTCATGCAGTCGCGACTCTAATTTTCAGTGTGCTCACTGTTATATCTTGTTATCAATTGAAATTAAATGATGAGACTTGTTTACGTTGTATCAGATCTTTGATCTGGTAGCAGGGTTAAGGCCGACCTGGAGGGGGCGCTGTAGTCAGTCTATAGGTTAGCGAAAAATGTTCTGGGAGTAAGAAGCCTTTTTGGATTTCCTTCATCGCAGTTTGTTTTCTTTAAAAAAATGGAAGTTTGCAGGCTCCCTCCTCATCCTTCGTTCCAGTGAATCTTGGCAAACACTACAAAACCAGCGCAGCAGACGCATCAGACAACAAACCCGAGCGTGGCGAGCAGTCGAGAACATCAACACGGATGTAATGCATGAAACAGATGAGAGAGCGTCACTTGGCTCAGCGGATGGAAATTTCCAGTTAAAAAAACTGTGAAACGGAAACGTGAATCAGAGGCATTTCTTCCATTTTCATGCTGTCATTATTTACGAACTTGTTCCCCGTATATATTCCTCCACACTCTCTTGGAGGGAATGAAAAAAGGGAAGTGAAACCGAGCTAATGTAAGTGAACCTCGGGGAAGGCAAAACCGACAGTGTGGAGGCAGACGACTGTCAACACCTGGCTGGTCAGATCTGCCTTAAAGAGCCGCTGAAGGGACATAAAATCCTCCACTCTGCCTCTGCCACTTTCCCGAAGACGCAAAGGAACAGAGGAAAAGAAATATCAGGAGACACCTGGAGATATTGAGACGTGTCATGAACACATGTGTCCACTGGTGTATTCCTCCTATCAGTGTAAACAGTCGTTTGCTTCAGGGTGTCTCTGCCAGATTGCTGTGCTCATTGGTGCATTTCAACACTTTGAAGTTACAGTTTAATGAATTTTGTGGAGTTAGAGATCTCTCATGGTTGACGATGAACAGATTTTGTTTTGTTTTGGTATTTTGAGGGTTAAAGGGCGGACAACCGACAAGGCAGCTTGATTTTTGTTTTTATTAATGAACATGCTCGACATGCGCGAAGCCTGTAAGAAGCAACTGAACGCTTTTGATTAAGGTGACTTTGTTCAACCATCGATTTTCAGTCAAAGCCAAACATCATAACTGATGTTCTTGTGTTTGTGGGAGGAAGAGCAGCATTCTGGTAGACAGCACCAGAGTACATCGTCACTTTGTTTCTTACAATGTTACATTGATTCGGTATAATTGCTGGCTTCAGAAGCAGTAAATTACTCTTTCAGTGAACAGGAGGGGACAGTGACAGTAGCAGGTGGTTTGATCACAGGCGTACAGAGCCGGTATTTGTTACGATGGAGGGTTTCACTCATCCAGATATTTTCACTGAGGTTATAAAAATACCCATGTCTAAATATCTTTATATTTTGCTGCCTGTGCACTTTTCCTCTCTCTCATCGATGAGCAGATATTCAACAATAGATCAGGCCCTACAGGCTTTAGGATTGTGCAGAGGATTTTTGTAGCAAAGTAGTTTTTCTCTAAATCACTGCAGACATTTGCTTTTTTTTAGTTTGACTAGTGATTAACACACATATTGGCTCCTTAGCACTGTGTTTCAACTAACTGCCTAATGAGTGTCCAGCTACTCACTGACTGACTGAATCTCTGCAGGTTTTCTTGCCATTGTTGTTTAAGTGGATGGTTGATGTTCACAAGGCGCAGTCAATGGCAAAATGCACTGAAGCTTTACTGTGTGGGGCCGGGCCATTATAATTATGATAAGGGACACTTTGTTGTTTGTTCAAAGAAAGACATAGAGGGAGAGGCAGAAACGACATAACTGTGGTCACTAAAGCTTCAAGAAACACTTGATTTTATAGTTTGTTTTAGTTTTTTTGCATGACGATTTGGGGTAAAACATTGTTAATCCTGTACTGCAAAATGTTTAATTAAAAGAATAACGTAAAATCTTTCAGGAGTTACAGTTTAGAACAATAAAAATGAAATTTCTTCATGGGATACAGGCAGTGCAGAGTTTATTTTTATTATTTTTTTTTTTTTTCAAAGCACAGTACTGGGAGTCAGTTAGAAAATGAGAAGCACATAAAGGTAATCACTAGCATTCAATGCTGCCAATACACACGCAGAGAGACACATATGCACAGAAATGACAACACATAAGGGCCGATTCACACCCGCTGCACCTACACACAGCATATATTCACGGCTACAGCTGCGATCCCGTGCCTCCTCTCCCTGCAGCCCCAGCAGGGTTTGACAACTGCAGACGAGAACATGGAAACATGCAGTTTCCTGGTGTCTCAATACCACAGAGAGATCTCCCTCACACACACTCACACACACACATACACACATACACACTTCATCTTCATCCAACACTTCTGCTTTTCAGCAGCGCTCCGGCTTCCTTTGTTCCGTTTCTCTCTTGCTCTCCGCAGTTATGTCTTCATACTTGCCTGACAGCCACTTCCGGCCTCTCCCTTTTTCCCTCTTTTCATGATAATTACCTTTTCTACACCTTCAAAACGCAACACATTTTCACTTTTTCTGCCGTCTTCTTATTTATACACAATGTTTCTGCTGAGTTTTGCAGCAATATGTGAGTTTTTTTTATTTTCAGAGGACTCTAACTGTATGTCCTTAATGTTTCTGTAGGTCAATTTATTTCATGACCATAAGCAAGATGCTACAGCACTGACTAATGTCCTGCCATAATAACCATTAAACATGACCAGTTACCCTAATGAGGTCATTTATTAAGCTAAATAATGCAAATGCGTCCATTAGAAAATATTCTGTGGCAGCATGCATGTATATGAAAGCATCGTGGCGGTTGGAAGAAAATTGTTTTTTGCTTAATTTAATATGCACATTTATGTAACAAGGCGCCCAAAAGTTTAATCAGCTCATTTAGTGTCTGCATGTTTTAGCAGGTGCTGTGATTGTGTTACCGGCTTGTTTACAATGTGGCGTCACACGGGAGGACCGGCGTGATGCCACGATAACACGATGTGCTGCATAACATTTGCAATGGTAATGGGAATGATGGGGGTTTAAAACACGGAACATACAGTAAATAATTACAGCGGCGCACCGCACCGGGGGGACATCTGAGCTCGTGGGGCAAACAGAACTGAAAGGGAGGGTTTGAATGGGCAGTTGAGTGTGAGTACTTTAAATCTGCATCCCGTCTCTTTGTTTTTCTCTGAAGAATTCTTTTTTTCCGCATTCGGTTTTAAAAGGCTGATTCATTTCGTTTATATAGCATCAACTCCAGACACCGCAGGACATAGTGCTGAATAAATGATTGTTTTTAGCATCAGGGCTTATTTTAAAAGGCTTGTTTGAATGTCAATACACAAATAATGACCAGGCGTGCATGGGTTTGATATTTTTTGCTTCTCAAACTGTGACACGAAACAAAGCAACACTGCCTCCAATGCACACGCTGTTCCTCCAGCTCCACTGAATAATGTGAGTCCCAAGGACCCTGCGAGAATCCGGCAGGTGCTTTAGCTGCCCAAAGCGCCTGTGCACTGAATGTGTCCAGCCAAAGCCACCGGTACGGCCTTACAGCCGTTATAAATGAGCATTATATAATGAGCAGCTGAATCTGAAAATGAAGTTTTTGTTGTTTTGCTTACAAGGGAACCAGATCATGGATCATTTCAGAGAAAAACAAAGTATCATCTCACCAACCAATGCCATTTCTTTATTTTCACTGTATTCTCAGTGTAATTCAATATTCATCTCACAGTTGAAACGCTCATTTGAATGTGCCAAATTTGCCCAGTTTTTTTTTTTTTTTTTTTTTTTTTTTCATATTTCTCTTTTTCACACAGAAAAAAGGACATCTGCATACTGTGTCAATACAAAACACACACACACTCATTGGGCAACTAATTATTTTAGAACAAGAGGAGTGAGGCAGGCAGTCTGACACTTGTTTTAATTTTGTTAAGCTCATCTAGCAATGAATGTTTCCCACTGCGGACCATCTGTTACCTGAACATATTTTACTGTTACAGCTGTTGTTTTTGCAGGTTTTTGTGTTCCAGGGCTTGTTTGCTCCTGTTAACCTGTTTGGGATTGTTGAATGGAATCAATGTTAGCATTAAAATGCAGAAGGAGTCTGAACTCTGTAAAGCCTCACTAAAGCAATGGGACCGCCTCTCCCTGCGGTCTCTGTTGTCTCTCTGTACGACCCTGCAGGATGTCTGACTGCGGGACCGACTGTCCCGTCACGTCTGCAGCCAGTGGATTAGCTCGCCGTCTGATGTCAACTTTTCGGTTTGTTTGTTTGTGGCTATCTGAGTCGGTCTTATCCTTTCCTCTCTTTTAATCCCCGAACTCCAACCGGAACAGCAGAAAACCGCCACCTAGGAGGATGGTTCTGTTGAGGTTTTTTTGTTTTTTGTTTTTTTTTCCTGGTAAAACTTAGTTTTGTGCGTACTCATGTGGGATTTTGTTGGGTTTTTTTTTTTTTCTCCCTCTCTCTCTCTCTCTGTAAAACTGTATCTACCGGTATTTTGGTTTCTCTTCTGAAAACTATCTGTTTATTTGCCAGGCCTTGATCCACAAACCAGGTCAAAAAAGATATTTGAGTGTACTTTAGTGAGAAAGGGTGCAGCTTGAACCTGCATTAGTCAAGTGGAGAATCACGATATGCCAACACATCGACGAACAAGTTTAATGATTATAAATAATTTCATGTAGAGAATTTTCTGTTAGCTGCTTTTAAATTAATACCAACACATGTGAATCAGAAGGATTCCGGTTTATTGCCAGGCGAGCTCAGCATAGCAGGAGTTGAGTTTGTGGTTTTCGTCAACATAAAACCATCTGAGCAGGCGATGCTCAAATATATACATTCAGAGGTACATCGTATTTACACATATCTTGAAAATACCTGTGTGTTTATTTATTTTGAGGGGTTACATCAGTTATATATAACAAAAACTACAAATAAAAACTGAAAGACAATTAAAATAACTTTAGAAAAAAGCATTCCAGCCCAGATATTTTGAGAATAATCAATTTATTAATTTAATTTAATTTAATTTAATTTAATTTAATTTAATTTAATTTAATTTAATTTAATTTAATTTAATTTAATCATTAATTTCTCATATTCGGCTTTAGAAACTGTGTTTTCTAGACAACACTCCAGTGATTTTTTTTTTCTTAATATTATTTTCCCACAAAACATTGTTAGATTCAATGTTCAATGTTAGCAAAGTCATGAAAACTTAATTCTGGAAGACTTTTTTAAATGTTTGTGTTTTTTTTGGGTTTTTTTTTTGGCTATAAAGTTTGGTTCGGTTCAGACAACATTACCAGGGCCAAATCATTTGAAGCTTCCCAGTGTGCACTCATGGACAGTCAACTGCATGATGACAATCAACAGATAAATGATTAATAATCAATCTGTCAAGGAAACATGTTTCAGCATGGGACAAAGCAACATTTGAGAGCAAAGTACATAATTTACAGTAAATAAAGATTATTTTTAACCACGAAATCTCCTGAAGGAGATTCAGGAGATGAAAGAATTTCAAGGGAAATGTACAAAGCGTAACTTTATGACGTGAAGATAACTCAGCGCTTCATTGTCTGCTCCATTTCTCATGCAAAACACAACAATCAGAAAATATAAAACACTTCAAGACTTCATTTTCAGGTGGACTTGAACTGTGGCCCGCTGAAATATTTCCACTTCATTATGGAGCTTGTTTGTGCAGCATCGTTATATAAAACATGTTCTTTCTGAACTTCGAGAGCTCATATAAATCTGCTGAATGCACCCACCGGGGTCACCTTCGCATGCCGCCTGCCTTTAGAAATCAGGCCCTCGATTGTGTGCGCAAATTAAACGAGAGCGCCAAATTTGTCTCTCCTTTAATGTGTGTACACACACACACACACACACACACACACACAAGCACACGTCTACAGTAGGGATCCAGAGGAGGTGGAGATAAAGTCCAAGGTTTTGTTTTTCTGAGGTAATTATTTCACTGTTGTCTTTAGCTTTCCTAATTAGTCAGGTCTCCTATTTTTCTTTTTTTTTTTTTCTCTCTCTCTCTCCTGTCTTCAGGTTTTAGCAGGCAGGCTGTGTTAACCGAGACAAATTCAGTAAAATGAAGAAAAGAAAGGAGAAAATATACTTTTTTTTTCTCTTTCTGATGTATAGTATTCATATAGTTCTGGGTAATATTTCTTATTTTCAGGAATAAAATCAGAGATGAATCTCATTCACCCCCCTGCACTGAACCCGTCCTCACTTTTTACAAAAATAGAGGGGAGTGTAAACAAAGCTGCAGGTTGAACGCCAGCCCGTGTCCCTTGGGTTCAAACATATGGCGGCTCTAATAAGCAATAACACGTTCATGCCTCGATTTTAACCCACTGTCTGAACGCATTTACAGGCTGCCATTTTAGCTGGCTGCCTCTAATATACCCGTCCTTATGAAGCAAACGCCTGGCTCTCCTCCCGTCTCCGACCTGCCACAGGTGACTGCCTCCACACAGCTCCAGAAATGTCAGCCCCTCCCTTCCCGCCGTTTATTTTCCTTATGAGCATCTGTTGGATTGTAGATATGGCAGCCGCCGCAACAGCTGCCATGTTGAAGTGTAAACCGGGAGTGGCGGAACTCTCAAGAGGGCAGGCTGTGACCTCTGACCCCTGCTTGTCTCTAGAGGTTCGTCTGTAATATTAACAATAAGGATGCAGTACACACATATTCTGCTTTATACAGTATTCCAAGATGCTTTAGTTGTTTTGGTTTTTTTTTTTTGGCAGATTTGGGGATTCACAATGAAAAAAAAGGAGAATGAAAAATTTAAACCAACCAGCCTACCAGCAGTAAACCTCTGGTTCATTAGGATGGGTGAAAGCAGAAGATTGCTCTCACTCTTGCTGTACTTAAGTGGTTTTAAATGTAAAGGCAGTCTTTAAAACAAATTAAACAAAATGACATTCCTGCTTGTTCTGTGGCTGTTTCCACTTTGGTGTATAATTATCGGACGACAACAGCAGAAAAGTGCAGAAGTGTTTTCCTAACTGCTCATTTTGTCCGAAAAACAAGCTGCAAGACTTAACTCAGCAGAAATTTTCACTCCCTTCTCGTGGCAAATTGGCTGAATTGTTCACTTTATAGTATCATTAAGATGACTGCTCTTTGGGAATTCATGACTACAAAGCTGTAAACGAACTACAGAGGAAAGACGCGACCCAAGCACTTCCTCCGTGGGCTTTAGGAGAAAAAAAATGAGAAAACAAGACAGGATAATAATAGTGATGGTTGGAGCTCTGCTATGCTCAGGTCAGAGAGTAAGTAATTACATGGAGAGGGAATAATGTTATTATTAAAAAGAAATCAGAGTCACTGCAAACCCCTCAGTCCGCCATTGAAGAAAATAGATAATCACTCGCTAAATGCTGCAAAAGGTTAGTCGAGAAAGAAAGATCAGAAAAGCAGATTAGTGACAGTGATATAATGCCAATAATAATTCAAAATCACAGCCAATTTAATGCCTGCAAAGGCTGTTTGAGACTTGGAGCAGATTACAGAAGCATTAACTTCTTCCCCGAGGCCATTTATCTTGCAGCACGAGTTAAGAACACATTGTGATTAAGTCTGCAGCCACATGCAAAATCAGCGCAGTCTGGAACAGTGCAGAAGAGAACTGCCTCCACTCAATTCTGATATAAATTCCGATATGTGCTAATTAAGGAGGCAAAGACAGATGGGATGTTCAGTCCGAGTGAATGTGCACCAGCGAGGGGAAAAGTCCTCTGTTGCGTTGCTGTGGCACGTGTGGCGTTCGGGTCGTTTATCAGCAGGTCAGACGGCGACCCCAGGCGACCACGTCTCTTTGAGAGAGATACTGAATCCCTGCAGCACCGGCGGATCTCGGGGACGCCGTTCTGCTGCCGAGACGCCGAGGTGACCTCTCAGTGCAGCGTTACCGAGCTGATCCACAGGAAATCAGGAAAAAAAAATAAACTGTTCGCAAACTGCAGGCCGGTGACAACTGAGAGTTCAATACATTCACAGCCACACATCCTGCCACTGAAACGTGTGCTCACACAGTTTTAATCATCCAAAACACTGTAATTAGATAGAAAATATGGCTCTTGAAAGTTAACGTCTGTCGGTAAGTCCGGTTTTTTCCCGTTCAGACTGAAGTACATCTATCTGATGGGTTGTAATGGAGTGAATCCACCGTCCGCAGAAGACGAATCCTAATGATGCTTTCAATTGTACTAATTTATGTCTTCCTTCCTCCTCAATCTTCTGGCCATGACGGGGAAGCCAATGTCCCTCATCATCAATGACTTTTCAATTTCTTAATGTCTCTCAGAGAAAGATTAGAGTGGAGCTCGAAGTCAGGATCCACAGATGAATCGTTTATGGAAGTCAGTCAGCGTGTGCGGGACGACTTCAGTGAGAAAAGCAAGAGCAGGAATCTCCACGATTGTGTAGTTTTCTGGACTTTCTTCGTCCATCATTGTAAATAAAGCATGTTGTTTGTGCTCAAAATAGTTTTTTCACTTTCAAAACGGCATGATCTGTGTCCAGCGGAATCATTATGTTGTTCTTCAATGTTTCAAGACAGATTAATGCAGATTAAACTATCACTGGTCCTTTAGTTTGAAGTAAATGCTGCATGAAATCGGAAATACTTCTTCATAAATCTATCAGTTGAGAGTAAATGTAACTCAATAACGATGAAAATCAACCAGATGCATGAATTGTAAGTAAAATGAGGAAAGAAAGGGGATAGACTGGTCAGGGATCGCTGAATGGTCATTAGGTCAGACACCGCTGTTTAAGTTGAGTTTGCTTTATTCAAAGCATTGGGGAAAAGAGAGATGGAGCAAATATTCAATAAAGCTATTTCATTGATTCAGAAAATCCCAATAAATCCAAACTCAAAGAAAAGCCTGAAGAACAGGGAACAGAGAAATCAAAGGAACACTGAAACACAGATGAACCAGCAAACAAGACACCCAAGAAAATCTCCACATAAACCTCAGCCAGCAGGCGAAGACAATCAGTCAGGCTCAGGTGAAAGACATCAGGGCAGTGACCGACTGTCGCATATGAGGAGAGGAGAGCTCGAATCTGAAATTGATATAAGAATCAAAATGTGAACCATGCTATAGATCAGACAATCACACAAGATATCCCGAAATAAATCCCCCCAAAAAATGAACAATCATATTAGAAGTTATAAATGAAAGATCACCACACAGCAGCCAGGCTAAAATAAGTTTTACATTTTCAAAAACATTTTCAGCCTGTGAATCGCATGATGGTTGTGGATGCAACACAGAGGAGCTGGGAGAGGAGACCGTCAAACTAATTTATGGTGCAGAATAATCTTTCTAATGTTAAAGAGCTTTCAGTCTGAAGCCAATCTCACAGATTCTGCATTAAGTTCCCACAAAGCTATTTCCAAAATTGATCTTTGTCTTTGATTCAATTGTCTCCTCTGCAGAAAAAAAAAAAAAAAAACTACTTCAAACTGATTGGCCTTTTAGGTTAGATGTCATGTTTTCCATCTTTGTTTCCACTCCTCGCTGATGTTAAAGGCCAGATACCAAAAACAAAGCAGGAGTCAGAGTTTCATTACGGAACAGACAACTCACTGGTCGCACCATGGTTTCCCCGATCGAGCTGGCTCATCGCTGCTTTGGGTGATTATAGATTTATCTATCTCTGTTTCCTCTTCACCTCGTCACACATCACAAACTCTTGCTAAATGTTTTCCTTCGGGGATGAGCTTGAAGAAATTGATAAATTGCGCTCATGTATGAATTGCTTTCAACTCGTCTCTGAACATCAGGCTAAGAGTCACTGATCCACATCCAATCGTTTTCTTCCATTATGTTTACAGCAATATTGCTCTTTATTCAAGCATATATTTTTATGTAGTCCTCTGAACTAGATAGTTTCTGTATTATTGAATGTGCTCAGTTCAAGTGCTTCGTGGCACGGAGGAACAGAATTGATCCGACATAAAAGCTGCTGCCAAGGGCATAAATAATGTAAAAATAAATATGTAAAAAAGCTGCTACTGCTGCTGTTTTCTTGGATAGAGCGCGCATGTAATGTGAAATGCTATACAGCAGAAGCAACACTCTCCATATTTCGCAGAGTACACCCTGATGGGGCCAAAGATTTTAAAAGGTAGCAAAATATTTAGATTCAGTGCAAAGATATCCAAATGCATTCGAGCTTCGATTGAGAGAAGATGGGAAAGAAGGTCTCATGTCTGCATCATCATTAAAAACTCAATCAGTGATTGAAACTCCTGGATTATGAAAACAATGCCACACACACTTATGCCAATCTTTTGCACTCTTCCCCTCTGCTACTCTCCCCCCCCCCTCTCGTTATTTCTCCCGCTATACGGTTGCCATCAAGTGATGAAATGGTTTCCTTGACCAGAGCAGGGCCTGGCGGTTGTTTTAGTGTTTGGGTTTTAGCGGGGCAATAAAGCATAAACGGCGAACGCCAGCTGACAGGAAGCCATATCTAATGGGCCTGTCACTGTCACTTCCTGCATTTCAATTAAGGGCTCTTCAGAAGTGAAGAAAGCGATATTAAATACTGAAGTGTGTAAGTTTCCACTCATGCACATGGACAAGCAGGGACTCGGTTTCAGAGTGGAGACAAAAGTTCAAGCTGCAGGTTTTTGTTATTGTCTCAGGTAGAAATATGCTCAACAACTAAGTGAAATCATGTCGACTGTCCCCAGACGACTTATCCCAAAATCTCAGATCATGCACTCTTTATGTAGTCGTTTGTCAAAAAACATTTGAACAGACAACACACATTGAAATTAATCAACACGACGAAAATGTGTTTTTTAATAGTCCCAATATGTCAGACGAGCCCGGGAAGCTTTAACACACGTTACAGATGACAAAGCATTTGGACCCGAAATGAGGGAAGTGCTGGCAGCTATTAAACATTAACATTTAAAGTCCTCCTCCAGTCAAAAGTTGCTTTTAATCATGAATGTTTGACCTTCGCTGTGCAGGGAAAAAAGGCTGTGGAGTTTCTGCTCTCTTTGAAACCTTAGTACACATATGAAAGACTGTTTTTTTCTTTTTTTTTAATATTTGCACATTTTATATTCTGAGATTAGTTGTCAGAACAATGTATTGTTTTATGTCAACAAATAATAACAATACAACCACTGTGCTTCATGTTGTAGTTTATGTCTAGAAACATACAAGCATTTCCCAAAAGACCTGTTTATTACACCGTCTAAAACAAGTGAGGGCTTGTCCCCCCCCCCCCCCCCCCCCCCCAGACTGGTCGCCTCACAACCTCAAAGAATAATACAAAAAAATGAAACTTTAGACTTTTGACTTCAAAAGTACCAAAAGCCAATTTATGCCCACTTTTACAGGAATTATAGTCGTTTGATGTTTGCACAGTGAGCATTATTTGCTGGACCTTTTTTTTTTTTTTTTTTTTTTATCTTTATGTTTTGCTTTTTCTCTTTTCTGGCCCCCACCCTGAACAAAAAAAAAGCTTGATCCTTTGTACCTTGTGTTACATCGAGCATCCTCATGAAAGTGAAGCAAAAGGACAGAAGGAGGTTCATTCTGCCCTGAACAGGGTGGACAAACACTGCAATTGCAAAGAGAGAGAGAGAGAGAGAGAGAGAGAGAGAGAGAGAGAGAGAGAGAGAGAGAGAGAGAGAGAGAGAGAGAGAGAGAGAGAGAGCGAACATAAAGGAAGTAGGAAAAGATGTGCAACAGTCCAAGCTGAAGGTAGGTGCACAAGGTTTTTTTTATATGGTGGATTGGCAGAGAAAGAGACGTCTCTTTGTCGAAGACGTGGAAGACATAAAACATTTGTTAAAGGTCACATCAGAAGGTTTGAATTGTTAAGAGTGTCAAGCTGACTCTTTGTTGTCTTTGTGCCGTAATCATTCAAATGTCTCCTTGGAAAACAACTCGACTGTAGCACTCACAGGAAAATCCAAAGTCTGCTTAAAAGATGGGCAGGAATTTTAACGTATTCTCAGTGATTGCCACTCAGAAAAGTCCCGCCTCTGTGTGATGGGACCGTCAAGAGGAATCAATGTGTGCATTTGTGTTTTTAAAGGTTTATTCCATGTACAATCTTTGTAGAGTTTCTTCGCGATTCAGAATCATAGAGGGCAACTAGCAGTTTAATTTCAGGATCCTTACAACTGTTTTCTTTTGGATACGACCAGGAACTCTGTGTAATTCATGCAGCCTGTTCTGTTCTTAAACTGTCTCAGCGTGTTTCCCATGCTGCCCAGCAAGGTGCTCATCCACCATCTTTCATAATGAATTGACGTTTGATTCTGATAAAGAAACTAAACTGAACATTAATTATCTTGTTGCCCCAGATCTATTGTCTTTTTCTCATTAACTCTTTTGTGATCTAAATGTAAATTATAATGTAATTTATAATCTACATGCAGGATATGAGATCGATTCACACTCAGCCTGCATTCTTCAGGTGTTCTTACCCTCTGTAGGACATTTTGACTTAAAGATTTCCATTTCCAGAATTCAAACAGGATCTTCAGACTATCTCAACTGCGTAAGTTCTGTGCTTATTGTCCTGCCTCCTCTGAAGACCTTTTATTTCCAAGAAATAGTTTGAAAGATGGATTTTACTTATATGGCGTATTTTACCCCTTATGTCTCAGTGTGTTTCCCATGCTGGCCAGAAAGCTGCTCATCCACCATCTTTCATAAGGACACTTCAGCCATGGACAGTAAATTGAACTTCCAATCTTGGAACTGGAAGACGAGCTGCTCCACAAACGTATCCACATCTGAAGATGATCGTCCTCATCTTATGCTACTCTTGGAACGATACCGAAGCTGCAAAGCGTGAATGCACAAAACCAGAAGTGGAAGTAGAATAGAACAGAATAGAATATAATAGAATAGAATAGAATAGAATAGAATAGACTTTATTAATCTCACAGTGGAGAAATTTACAGGTGTAAGACGCTCATACAACACACTGTGGAGTGCAAAAAGTAAAGAAAGATGCAAATAAAGAACAAGTAATAGCGCAAATCGTAGTAAGGATGATAAAAGAAAAACTAAAACAAGGAAGATCTAACTGTATGTACAACATAAATCTTAACATATAACAGTAACTATAGTATATGTTTTTAGTACAGCAGCGTGAATGAATTATAAATTCCTCAAAATTTCTCGTGAAAGTCTTCTTGGGCAGAAAAACTGCAGTAATCTAATGTGCATAAATTACAGTGAACCACACAACCATTCTGCTAATTATCTAACAACAGCAACAACACGTCAAATCTCCTTCTGAACCAGCTTCTGCCCCCCCTTGCCCCTCACTCCTCTACCTGTCAAAAAAACTAGGATCAGTCATCTAAAAAAAAAAAAAAAAAGAAGCCCTGAGGCAGAAATCTCTTCTGGTCGGAGGATAACAGGATGAGAATGATTCCTCCAGTCGAGACACAGTGCGGAGAGCAAGCCGACGAGAGGAGGGCAAAATAATGCAAAGGAGGTATGCCTAAAAATACATACATCCAACCAAACAGGCAGCTTATCAGAAGCAGGTAGAGGAGGATCAAAGCAGAAACGTGGAGAGGGAGAGAAGAAGAGTGAGAATGAGCCGAGGAGATGCAAAGGAGAGAGGCTGAAAGACAAGAGGAGGGAGAGAGAGAGATTCAAAATGAGACGCTCACATCCTGAGAGGAAGGCATCCACACTCAAACAATCAAAAGTGTTCTTTGGCTTTATGCTTGATGGATAGAAAAAGTCCCCCGAGCGGAGAAAAGACAGATGAAGAAGACAAATGACAAAGTAGAGGGAAACAGGGGGAGGGGAGCATTGTGAGGCAGACAGTGACAAGAACTTTGATGGCGACTTAAAACAGCTGGCATAATGAGGGATCTAATGTTTGGGTGGGGGGGGGGGGGGGATGGAGACATCAGTGCTTTTAACTGCAGCTTTGAGTGTTTTTTTTTTTTTTTTTTTTTTGCTGGAAGGGACAGGTGCACTTCAAACGTCTGCTTTTGAAGCTTGAGATATTTATGATAATTTTTCCTGCAGCCCAGAGTTGTTGTGTCGGCTCGTCCAGCATGTGAGCCATCACTTAGTATGCCAAGTGTAAACCGAGGCCGACTCTGACCGATATTAGGCTATCCAAACAACTTTTTTGATCAAACACGCGCGCTTGTTTTGGCATGACAAATCCCCAACACTGATCCTTTACACAACCTCCAGTTTTGTAGTACAGCGTTTCGTTTGTGTATTTCCATTAAACACGGTTTTATAGGAATCTGCAAATATGATATGAGTCCAGATAAAGGTAAAATATCTGATATATGAAGCCACTCGTCCCCATGAAGCTCTACGTCAGGTGAGAGAGCACATTTTGAATATTTTACATTCTCAGGGCACAGAAAAAACATCTTTTTCCATTTGAAATTCAGCCGCTGGAAGCTAAAATTATATGCTGTACAGTGACCATATTGGATTTATCAGGGCTTTTATTCATGCATTACCTCCTTTCTGCAAAGCACATTTTGCAGTAATTGCAGGCAGCCTGGAAGGAAAATGTAACAGGCTAAAATAGTTCAAATAGATTTACATTGCATGTTACGAATTGGTCGAGCACGGCATATTAATTTTAGATTTCATGTTCATATCGCTGTTTACACATTTCAATGCTTTCCACTATATTCCCCATTATGTCGAAACTTAAATACTTTCATCATTTCTGTTTATGGGAAATTTCAAATAAGTCCGTTTTGTGGCCAAGTAATTTGATCATTTATCCCGAATACAATGTAATTACTACAAACCAGATAAAAGGGGAAAAGAAACATTCAGTGATGGGAAAAAAGTGCAATTGTGAAGCACAACTCAAGCTTGAAAGGATTAAAAAAAAAAGAAATCCCATTAATCCAAACCCAAAGCCCAGATGCTGCACTCTATACAGTAACTAATAGCGTTGTCATTACAGTAAAAGATCTATTTTTAGATAATGATTGGGTCGGTAATTGTGCAACCTTTTTTTTTTTTTTTTAATAAAGTAAAAAAAAAATTAAATAAATAAAATTCCGTGTATTTGCCACTTGAGGCCGCCAAAGATCAACCCTATATTCTGCATGAATATGATGGGCCCGGTAAAGCATAGCTGGCACTATACAGAGCTCCTTTCAGATTATTTCTCATTTACCTGCATATTTACTCGAAGGAGGATCACCCAGATCATCCCTGCTTCCTCTAAAACTTTGTGTAAACTCAGTCAGCAGTACAAGTACCTGCAGGATGTGGTGCAAGCGTCAAAAAAAAAAAACAACAACAACAAAAAGAGACACAATGTTGATGGACAGGAGCAAGAGAGTGAGGGCAAAGGCCAGCTTTTATACCCTGAAAGCTCAGGTGAACTCCATCAGCTGACAGGCCTCCCATGTCAGCCCATTACCGACCGGGCCGACCGGAGCAACAACCAAAACGGAGGGAGGGCATCACACATGTACCGCAAAGTCTGTTTTTTATACGTCTCTGAGATCTAAACTGCGGCCTTTCTGTTTGTGCCTCTCTCTTTATCCTCCTTGATCCCTTTTCTTGGGTTCCCCTGTCAAACCATAAGGCTGATCGCCCCTGTATTTATCTTGCGCTCGGAGAGGCGCTTTCAGAAGAAAAGAACTCGGATAGTTAAGCTTTGTCAACACAGAGACACAAAACTCCGGGAGATAAAACCGAATGGAGCGAACATAAAGCTCGGACTGCAGATATAAAGAGCCACACCTGGGAGACTCTGCTATGATAGGAATGATGGCAAAATTAAAATTTCAATAGCTGGAAGGCGATCGAAGCGCTTCTCGAGTTCACAAAGCTAAAGAAGGAGAAGAAAGCCACACTGTTGTGTTTGTATTAACAGGATTTGACCCTTGGCATGCACTCTTCCCTTAACTGTCTCTAAAAATGTAGAAACAGGAATAAATCCCATTCAAGAAGACCAATTTTTCCTTTCTTGTGACACCAAACGAGTAATCATTCATAAAGTTGGAAAGCTTTCCGGCATCTTCTGGGAGATGGAGAGACAAAACCGAACCAAACCAAATCAAAGCAGGTATTGTATTGCTGCTTTGTGTTGTTTCTATACTGTTACCAGTGAAGACGGACTGTTTCACACACTTTTCTGAGCTCAAAATCTGGCAGTGATCATCATGCAGGTCTGTGTGTTTAACACGCCGTCAGATGTGAGCGCATGTAGTTTGATGCGCAGCTCAGAAACTAAACTAAACTCCTGGCTGCAGGAGGAAGCGCTCACTTTCTTTTGTTCTGCAGAGACAATTCAAATTGGCCACCAAAACATCTGCTTGTCTCCATCAACACATTGCTCTGGGTGTTGCGGCACAAGATATTGTGAGATGAAAATCCCAGCAACACTTTCAGTGGTAAGAATAACTTTGTTATGAGACACGTTGCAGTCCAGGAGGGCTGAAAACGTGTCAGTGTTTCATTACTGCAAGTGTTGCAGTTTTCACCTTACAGCGCTGCTTTCCCTCATTAGGCACCTTGTATGTTTGCGATCATATGGGCAGATCATGGATATATTTAGTTGTAATCAATTAAAGGTGGAGAGGAAACAGGTGTTTGCGAGAGGCATCTAACACTCACACAACACGTGTAACCTCTAGTGCACTTCCAATTTACTGCAGAGGGGCTCGATGGCATACGTTGTAGGTCAAGGGCAGCTTGATCGAAGCCGACGCCAGAAGACATTAATTTACTCCGCCTCCCTCCAAATAATTCCCCATGTCCTCATAAAAACACTGCTGTAAAAACAGCAACTGGGTTTGTAACGAAAGCACTGTGTATTTCCACTCGGAAGAAAATGAAATACATGAAATATGTTACCTATTTTGCATTTCAAAATGAATCTGTTAGTGTTTGTGTGGTGTGTATATCATCGATCTATAGACTGGAGAATGAATTTAGAGAT
This sequence comes from Salarias fasciatus, assembly GCF_902148845.1. NCBI lineage: Eukaryota > Metazoa > Chordata > Actinopteri > Blenniiformes > Blenniidae > Salarias > Salarias fasciatus. The sequence goes on from NC_043754.1 coordinate 15,564,523, forward strand.
ATTTTCTTGAAATGAATGTCAAAACTCGAAAAATGAAGTTGATATTTTCAAAATAAAACCTAGAAAATCAGGATTGAAAGCAAAGCAACGGTGTTTAAACTTTCCAAAATGTTGATAATTGTAAATAAATTGTAAATACTTTTATTTGTTTAATGCAAACATTTATCATTGATATGCAAAAAGGTTTAACTGAGTTAAAAGGTGGGATTGGAAAAAGCTGAAATTTGGAGAAGAGTTTTGAATCAGGAACAAACTGAAATGAGTACAAGAAAAAGTTGAGATTTATCAAGTGATGTTTAAACATAACAGATATGAGATCAATGAAGACTCGTCGAGTCAAAATTCTGAGGGAAAACTTCAAAATGTTGAGGATAAAGTCGAGATAATTTTCTTAAATGAAGCCACAAATGCTATTCAAGTTTTTCGAGTGGATAATTTCATTTATTTCTTGATGTATTTTCTCAGTGGTTTGTTAATTCGTTAGTATCCAGTTATCTCCTGAATGAACTCGTCTCATCCCACGCCAAACAGGATCTCACCAGTCAAACTCTTTGGTGAAGCAAATGTTGAGTGAAGGACTGATGGTGAGAAGCAGAAGCTGTGGAAACTGCTGTGATGCCGGACTCGATCGGGCCTTGACCCCCCCGGGGAGAGCAGCTAATGGACCGGCCCACGTGATCTGATCACCGCAGCATGTGCTTTGATAATCTCTGGCCTTCATCCGATTGTTTTATCCGCTACACCTTCAGGTTTCCTGCTGTCAATATATCGATGGCTCTGTAGAGGTGGGAGAAAAAAACAACAGACCCCTGGTGGAACGGTGTTGTAAAAAGCGAACTGACCTAATCCATCTGATGCTGAAAATACAGAAATTATTACAGAGAAGGGTCGATATCTATCAGGATTGTCCTTGATGGAGGGTTTTACACATGCAGTTTGACTGATCAGCCTCCAGCTGTATGAATCATTCCCATGATGATAATTATGCTTCTGCTTGATTTCACTGCATCCCTGTGCTTTTATTTTAACTTAAATAAAAATAAAAGCCACTGAGATCTCTCAAATAGTAAATCCAAAGATGTTACTGAGGTCAGGATAAACCTTTAGTCACAGTCAGAAAGAAGAGGACTCCAAGCATATCATTAAAAAATATAATTTCAACATAATCCACCTGCTGTGATGGCGAGTTTGCTCTGAGATTACCTCAAAGTGATGTATTTCAGTCAGACTTCGTAGCAGGACTCTCCGCTCCTCATATTGTTAGGATGAGTGATGTGCTCACACAAAATTCCCTCCCAAAGTTTAAAAAAAAACAAAAACAAAAAAAAAACAAGTCTTTTCAACAAGCCACTGCAGAACCATTGTCAAGATTTTCACCCTTCGGTGATCAAAGGTAGTTGTGAGATTTTCTGCTTGGTAGATTTCATTTGCTGCTGTCTGTCAGATAGATTCACCCAGCGTAACATTGTACAAATATCCACAAAGCCTGGTTATCTTATCTGCGGATGACACGCACCCAGCAGCTATCACTTCCTGCTTTTTCATCTTCAGGTTTTACATTTCAGGGACCTCGTGGACGCCTCTATGCAGCGAGGCTTGTGTTGAGTAAGCAGGTTCAGTGTATTGAAACGGGCCTATTCATTTCTTCATGGGACGCAGTGTGCTCAAATGTCTCACCTTTCTGAACCCTCCTGGATTAAAGTCAGTCACTGTAATGGCATCTGAAAAGGGTCATCTGTGGAATAATAAATTTTAAATAAATGTGATGTGATTTAAAATGGCCGATGACTCTTAAATAAGGCTATTTATTATGCAGCCAAACCTGAAACTGGATTTATTTCTGAAAATACCTTCCTTTCTTCCCACCATCCACTTGGTTTGATGATGACTCCATATTTCGTCCAGTTTTGGTTGAAAAATACAGCAAAATTACACACGTCCCAACTTTATCGTCTTTTTAAAAACTTGTTGTTGCTGCTCTGGGAAGCAGGTGGCCTGTTTCAGCGTGGGTCTCCAGGAACAGGCCGCGGCGGCCATTAATCAGGACGGAGCGGTCAGAGAAATGGATGTTTTCCCCCTCTGCTTCCATCTGTCCTGCTGCTGCGTGGAAACTTCAACACGCCACTTTCATTACTAAGTGCTGTGCTCCGAATCCATCCCAGCGGTAACTGTCAGATATGAAAGAAATGCTTTTTGTCACAGTTAATAGCAGATACGGCCCAACACTTCATGAACAGAAGGCACTAAAGTGTTACGTTTTCCAGTTTAAATCCTTCTGTATTACAACAAGGTGTTAGTTGTACACTTTGTAAATCTTTTTTTTTTTCCAACTTGTTGTATGCAGGTAGTTTCACCTCCTCACTTTATTGTCACTTTTGAATCAGTATTGGAATCTCCTTTTACTTGTGAGTATATACTGCCTCCCTGTGGTGAAGCTGCTCCTTGCATCTGTATAGAAATAACACTTCCTACATCTCAATTTAAGACACTTTGAGTAGGAGTGTTTTCACTTCATCCTGTATCAAAGGCAGCGTGAAATGCAGGAATCACAAGACAGGGGTTTTACACGATTTGTGCTTTATTGACAAAAAAAAAAAAAGAAGAAGATTGCACAGTTTCTACTGTTGATTGCAATAGCAGTGTTGATCCATTACTTTCACAAAGAGGATCCTTTCTCCCCTAATATTCTAAATCCCATAAAGAAACAGCACCGTGCAACTCTAACTACCCACTGTGTACCTTTTCAAATGGACGAGACAGCTGAGAAGAACTGGCAGAAGGCGATAACGAAAGACAAGACGAGCAGACGGACGTGGCGTTTCAGTTAAAGGCATGAGATGGTGACAGACTCAACCACATGGCCGACATGAGCTGAAGAGCCCCCCTGCCTCCCCCCCAAAAAATAAAAAACAAAGAAAAAAGTGGCCTTCATGTGAGTGGGTTTCAATGTATGACAACAGGTCATGGAGATTGTGCAAAAATATTGTGATAGCAGCTCTATGTGAGCAGGGAGGATCGCTGTCGATACATTTTTGCCACATTAGAGTCGGTAAAGACTTCACCGAAGTCATAACACAAAGATGGCCAGGACTTCTGGCCAGTAGAGGACACGCCTCTTCAGAACAAGTTACGAGAACAAAGAACAGGCCACACACACGACTCTCCCAATCGTTATATTAGTACCTCTTGAACTTTAAACTGAATCCATATTCAAATATTGGCTTAAGCACGAGACGCTAGTCTTCACCTGAAGAGCAGTCGTCCCGCGCTTATTCTGGAAAGGCGTGATTAAAAACCAACAAATTGTAAAAACAACTTTGACTGCTTTTCTAAATAGAAAATGTGACATTTTATACATAAACAAGTCATGTCTTGCTTTTTTTATGGTTGAATTAATTATTATGAATTTTTGGAATGACTCCACATGTGTGTGTGTGTGTGTGTGTGTGTGTGTGTGTGTGTCTCATCCTTGAGATTGCAGTTTGGTTTGTCTACTCTCAGAATATAAAGTATATATACAGTGATTGATTCATGACAAAACGCAGAGAATTTACCACCGTCATTCCTAATAACGTTTGATTCATTCAACTTATAAAATGAGTGCTCAAAACATTAAGACGGTGTGCAGGATGGAAACCAAAAAGACCTAAAGGCTGAAAAACGTCAAACGGATCAAAGTGTTAAACCCTGCCTTGTTATTCATTGAGATAAATGGGAAGTAGTATTAAATATAACAATGAATGTAGAAAAAGAAAAATCTTAATGCTGACAACAAAAAGTCCTGAAGAGACATGATTCTATCCCACAGACGCAAGCTCTCCTGCTTTCCAGTTTTCGCATCAATCAAGCTCGATGGCAAAGCATCTCAACGACGTGAATGATCGGGCAGGAGGGCCAACGGGCTCGGCGCGGGGCTCCCATCTGTCGGCATTCGCAGTGCGGATCAAAAGATGTAGTCTCGGGTCATCTTGAGGGACGGCATGGCCTCGTTGACATTCTGGTCCAGGCGGTGATACTCCACTGTGTTTCTGGAGCACAGACCCTCCTTCCACCATCGGCTGTGCGCCAGGTGAAAGATCTGGCGGGAGGGGAAAGAGGCAAATAAATACCTGCTCAGTTTTGAAGAAGAATGAGAGTATCGCAAATGTCTGAAGAACCGATGTCAGTTTCATACATGTGAAGTAAAAGCTGCATCACAGCTTGAACAGCTGACACTGGCTGGCACTCACACTCACCTTCCTCTTGTTGTGGTAGGTGATGTAGGCGATGGCCACCAGGAAGGCCAGAATCACCAGATGAATGAAGAAGTGGGAGTCCTGATCCTCCGTGCTGTAGTTATCTTTCTGGTAGGGGAAGTTGTCCACTTCGTCGGCAGGCTGCGGTTTGTCCTCAATACGATCTTTGCCAAAGGTATTCTTTTCAAACACCACTGTGTCGTCGTAGGACTCCTCGTCATCATCCTCTTCGTCATCCCCCTCTTCCTCCTCCTCCTCCAAGTCTGAATAGCTTCCTGGACTGACAGGTGCTGCTTTCTCGGTGGACTGGAGCACTACTGAATTGAGTGGCGTCACTGTATCGTCTTTAAACGAGTCCTCTGTTTCCTCCTCAGATTTTGATGGTTCAGGGGCTTTGACAGCGGTGGTGGTGGTGGGGGTGGTGGTGGGAGCTTTAGTTGTGCTGGTTTTGGGAGCAGTTGGTTGGTTGAGAAGATTATTGCTGGTGTTATCTGTAGCCTCCCCTTTACTGGCATTACTTTGATCAGACGAATCAAAGGCAACGACTGAAGAACTGGTGAGGTCCCCAGTGGATGGCTTTGTCACTGATGCATTGGTAGGGACAGCAGCGTTTGTGGGTTTCTTCTGAGGTTCCAGAGCAGGGCCATCTGGTTGAGATGGCGGAGGAGGATTATTTGGTTGAGGTGCTGGAGCAATATTATTTGGTTGAGGTTCCGGAGCAGGACTATCTGGTAGAAGTGCTTTTGCTGCCCCTGAGGGAGTATCTGGTTGAGATGCTCCGGCGTCTGTATGACTCAAATCTTGCTTCTGGATGGTGGAGTTCGAACTTTGAGATGTGGTCACGACAACTCCCTCTGTTAAAGCAAGAGGAAATAACAGTGGAAGATTTTCAATATTACAGCAGGAATGGGACAGTAGGCATGTTTACATGGGCCAAAAACAGTCCTCCTTACAATCTGATTATAAAGTGAAGCGGACTGTAAATGTATCATAAAAGAGCTCTGTGGTGGACTACCAGCGCCGTATAATCTGCTTCACCCAGGGCTCTTGTTTGTCTACGATAACTGAACGGGATCGCTTTGTATGCTGTCCATGTATAGAAATGCGTTTAATAATACAATTGCTTTTAATCTGATTGAAAAAACACCCATGTAAACTAGGCCAACAATGCACTTCTTGCCACAATCACATTAAATAAAGAAAAAGATTATCTTGTGCAGAGTCGAGAAGGGGTTCATTAGGCATTCGCTAACAACATCACAAATTCAAATGAAACAAAGGGTTTGAAAACACTCATTTATCTAGTTATTGATTGCAATTGAAGTTATCAAGTCAAATGAATAGCTTGAAATGGTAGGAAGGTAAGCGGTGAACTGCCAGAGCCTTCTCAAATTAAAAAAAAAAGGTTACTCAAAACTTAAAAATAGTTTAAGTTTCAAGATTTTACAAAAAAGGTCTTTTTCATGGAACAAGAAATGTGTTGTCAACTTAAAGCTGCTCTGCAGCAACGGAGGTTGATTAAACTTTGAACGTTTGTGCTGCTAACTCCTACAGGTGTCTGTTCCAACTTTTGTGGATGACTTAGAACCCCCTCTGTCTGGATAAAAGCAGTGTTGGAACGTGCTGTGGCACCAGACCCTCATGAGCGCCAGTTGAACAGCACTGCTCTGCTGAAAGTCAAGTGTTGCTATGAGAATGGCGAGAAAAAGGCGATTAACAACAAAACAAAAGGCTAAGCTCGAAAACATGGAGTGGCCAGCACAGCCTCCAGACTGTTGCAACAGAGCAAACAGGAGGAGACGCAGTTCTGCGACTGGGGACAGGCGACCACCGAGACTGCCCTGCGCCTCCTTGTGGGTTGCCTGGAAGCACGGCAGTCGCGGCTGGTAAATTTTTAAGGTCGGGTGCTTCATCATCCTTCAACGTCAGTGCGTTTATGAACCAGATAATGATGGACGACCCTAAATTTGCCCCAAGCCACAGCTATTCAACAGTGCTGGTTGGTTTAATTTCATGTCAATCAGTGATTTGACTGGTAGAATCTGTACTAAGAGCCGCCTCCCCTGACGACTATTTTTGCTGTTATAGGCCTGTCAAAATAAATGCACCTGTCTGCTGTTGGGTGCAATTAAATGTCTGAGACTCACTGTGTGCTTGGACCTGATCCACACACGTCGCTCAGGGTGTAATCATAACATTTTTATTGTTACTGAATCACCTCGGGGAAAGGGGCAAAGTCAAAAGAATTGTGGAACGCGATTTGTGGTGCTATTTATGTCAAAACAAAAAACAGTGCATGTATTCAATAGCACTCCATTTTTTCCACATTTTGTCAAGTTAAAATTCATTTTCTGTCTCAAAACTCTACACACAAATCTCCATAATGACAATGTGAAGAAAAGTTTTAAGTATTTTTCATCAAAATGTTGAATATGTGTCCACATTGGCGGGAACACACACATTCTCCTCAGTTTCATTTAAAGAAATGGGTTTTGTAAATCTCTACATTTACAGCAGTTTCTGAGTTCATTCTTAAATGAAGTCAGCCTCTTGCCTGAATCAATGACGCCATTGAACAAACAAGTGTCAACATTATTTCATCCGCTGGGACGAGGAGGCGTTGCCTAGGACGGGACAGCGGGGGAACGCTGCGGACTTAAGGCAGCGAGCGAGACGTCTCCCAGGAGAAGAAAGGCTCTATTCATAACACACGGGCCCTGCCCAGCATAAATAATCACTGAACAGGAGATCTCTGTGGCAGCGGGACCGACATGCCTCCCTGTAAGCAGGGAGAAATCCATCCTCTGTGTAGCCGAGCTTCTTTTCACAGCCACTCTGACATCTATGATAAAACATGCTTACAAGAATTTCTCAAATGTGGACAATCAACCAGATCAGATCGTTTATGAATCCATGTGATACGTTGCACGCGCCCATCATGTGATGTTTGATTTGTTGAGCACACGTCGTGAGCCGTTAGGTTATCCTGGAACTGAACAAACACTTTCACTCCTTACTCGGGTACTTAGCAAGGAAACACAAACAACTTTGGATATAATGATGTGGATGTTAAGATTTAAAAGCTACAAAAAAAAAGGATAGGCCTCTACTGACTATGAATTAAACAGGACCATGCAGAAAAAAAGAACAAAACAATCCACTGATGTTGGTTGCAGTCCTACAGCTGTCTAATCAGACTGCGGCATCGCAGCAGTTTTTCTCAAAAAAAAAAAAAAAAAGAATGAACCAATGTCGACCAAAAAATAATAAACACAGCAGGCCTTATCAGAACAGAGACTACAAAACACAGCGATCAAAGTCTAATCAGGCAAAACCGAGCTTGTTCTTGACAGAAGATTTTAGTGCGGCCCCCTCTCTTTGATGGGACACTTCAAAAGGTTGCTTCTTTCTCTGACAGGGGTTTAATTAACTACACAGATATATGACATGAGCATCTGGACCCAGTCACTTTCTCTGACCATCACAAATCAAATCGCCACCATTAATTCACTGAGGAGTCCCTGGAAGGCATCTGGAGGCCCATCACACTTCAAGATGGTGTTCACAGTTTAAAAGTGGCCCTCAAAGTGACAAGAAAATTAAGATTTTCACTTTAATCTGCTTCACTTCACTCATCTAGTGGCATTTTCCCTCCATCAAATCCTCAAATACAGTAAATGTTGACTTTCAGAGCGATGTGTTCAGGCTTAAATGTGTGCAAGTTTATTTTTGTTTAGATTTTTCTCCAGAGCAGAACTGATCAACACAATTAAAAAAAGGAAAAAAGAATTAATACAGCACCAAGTATTTTTCTCTGGGAGTAATAAAGTCTTATCTCAATCCAACTCCTCCTGACACGTGTGAACTTTTACCTCGGTACAGAAAACACCCTGTACCGTTGAGATTAGTGTGGACTGGTTTATTGGTATTGTAGGGTAGGTGTACAGTAACTACATAAAGACTCTACAGAGACTCAAAGGAGGGGAGTGACAAGGACTGTGGCTGACTGTGTTATCTTTAATGCCTCTATCAATGCTTTTGGGTGATGGCTGCAATCTGCACTAACAATACATCTTTAACAAGGGTTAGGGTTAAATATAACAGCTCTGCAGTTTATTTATTTGAATCAAAGTTGTTGAATGAGGCAGAAGACTAAATATGTTCTGTTAGGTGACCTAGAAGACAGACCCAGATGTCTCCTCACACTGACACACCTGTTAGCAGAGAATAAATCAGGCGCTTTGAAGCAGATAAACATCTAAAGCACGCAGGGAACTCACTGGATGGTTCAGCTGAAATTACCTGACTACTTCAGGTTGGACTGGATGTGAGGCTGAAAACTACAAATCATGTAACTTTGTACTTAAATCAAGTCACCTTTTCTAAATTGTCTCTCTTAATATTACACAGTTAACCGGTCATGTTATGTGATATTTATTGAAATATCAACATTTACATCACAGCTTAGCCAGTTTATTCAGTAAAAACCGCTTGGTACAGCGCGATATTGAGTTTAGACGAGAACTGAAATTCATAAAAACGCCGTTTCATCTTGTCAGACCCACTCAGAAAGCCTGTTATTGTCCAGTTTAACCTTTTTACTATCAGTGGTAGCGCGGAGCTCCGGGGAGCGCGGAGCGGCTAACCGGCTAACAGCCCCACTTCAAAGTTCAAATACACCAGTCCTGACCGCTGCTTCTCTCCGCGGACGTGACCTACCCGTACTTGGTGTCGGTGCCGGGGCGGACAGGCAGCTTGTAACGAAGAGCTGGAGCAAAACAAGCAGGAAAAGGGCAGAAATTGTTCTCCTGCTTCGTCCCAGACTTCCGTGCGGCGCCATGTTGGTACGTGATGTGAGGGGGGCGTGGCTTCCGCTAAATAGGGCGTCACAAATACGTGGGTGGAGCGTGAGTCACGCCGCGTGCTGTTAAAGGCTACACGTTACAATGTGGGCACTGATGTAGAGTTCCTTCTTCTCAATGATGTCAAACCGATTATTAAAACCGAGGACAAAACCATGGCGACATGGACTGACAGCAATCTCACGCATTCAGATACAACAAGTAAACAACTGTGAGCATCACACACTTCATGATCCACTCTAAAGTCATATATTCAGCCCCTTAAAAAGGTCTACAGTCATCGTCAACCTGTTTTTCACATTCATCTCTGTTGTATCTTGGCAGTAATCCTCATTTGTTTTTTACCTGTCAGCTAAATGTGTGATGGCAAACAGGTTTTTTTTAAAAGTTCAATGATGTCAGTGTCTGTTTGTAACAACTAAGCTATGAAGCATGGACAGAAGCCAGGGTTGAGTGTTTGGAAGAAACTTATGCAACAGAAAAAGAGAAAAAGCATTGCTGGGTTAAGGTTCTGAGCCTTCATCAGCTCATCTTATTCAAAACTGGAAAGGTAAAAGTGCAATTCACTGCACTGCACAGTGTTGTCGTTCCTCGTTCGTGACATGACAACACGCAGAAATGGTGAGAAAACACTTCCTGTTTATGAGGTACAATTCACATTAAAGCATTACTTGATATAACTTTGTTGAATGGCACATTTTCTCACTTGAATGCAAAGAACCACCAATCCTCATGTAACAACCAGTACTTTGTTTATATATTTATAGATTTTTATTTACCTCTTGTAAATTCCCTATTCAATACTGCTTATTTTCTCTGCATTTCAATTTGCAATTATAATTATGCAACAGCCTGTAGCTGAGTTCTTGTGTGATGATGATGAACTACTTGTGGACTATTGAGACAATCAATGGGATAGTAGTCAAATAAAATTCATTGGCATGGCATATTTTGAAACTCCTGAACATCTTGTGAACAAATACTTCATGAAATTATATTTACGTTATATTATTGTTATACTTCAAAAAAATAAATCTCTGAAATGGAAATTTGTAATCTTCACCTTGTAGTCAAGTTATTGGTATTGTTATAAGTAACACGCCACAATGCTGATGAATTTGCACAGAGAACTTTAATGAAGTGCAGGGAGTGCAGAATTATTAGGCAAGATGTATTTTCGAGGATTATTTTTATTATTGAACAACAACAATGTTCTCAATGAACACAAAAGACTCATAAATATCAAAGCTGAATATTTCTGGAAGTTGGAGTGGAGCTTTTTTAGTTTCAGTGTCTCAGGAGGATATCTGTGTGTTCAGGTGACTATTACTGTGCATAATTATTAGGCAACTTAACAAAAAACACATATACACTCATTCCACTTATTTATTTTCACCAAGGAAACCAATATAACAACTCAAAATTTACAAATATAAATTTCTGGCATTCAAAAACAAATCAGTGACCAATATAGCCACCTTTTTTGTGAGGACACTCAAAATCCTGCCATCCATAGATGCTGTCAGTGTCTTGATCTGTTCACAATCAACAATGCACGCAGCAGCAACCACACTGTTCACAGAGGTGTACTGTTTTCCCTCCCCGTAGATCTCACATTTGATGAGGACCACAGGTTCCCTATGGGGTTCAGATCCGGTCAACACGGGAGGCCATGTCATTATTTTTTCTTCTTTTGGACCTTTTCTGGCCAGACACGCAGTGGAGCACTTGGATGTGTGTGATGGAGCATTGTCCTGCATGAAAATCATGCTTATCTTGAGCGATGTTGACTTCTTCTGTACCACTGCTTGAAGAAAGTGGCCCATCTGGCCCATCAAGACTCGTCAGTCCATAAAACCTTAGAAAAATCAGTGGTATATTTCTTGGCCCAGTCGTGACGTTTTATCTTGTGTGTCTTGTTCAGTGGCGGTCGTTTTCCAGCCTTCCTTACCGCGGCCATGTCCCTGAGTATTGCACACCTTGTGCCTTTTGCCACTCCAGTGATGTTGCAGCTCTGAAATATGGCAAAACTGGGCGTCAAGTGGCATCTTGGCAGCTTCACGCTTGATTTTCCTCAGTTCACGGGCAGTTATTTTGCACACCTTGTTTTTCAACACGCTTCTTGCGACCTCATTGACTATTTTGAATGAAACGCTTGATTGTTCGATGATCACGCCTCAAAAGCTTGGCAATTTTAAGAGGGCTGCATCCTTCTTTGACTTTTTGGAGTCTGTCAAATCTCTCTTCTGACCTAGTTTGCCAAAGGAAAGGAAGTTACCTAATAATTATGCATACCTGATATAGGGTGTTGATATCATTAGATCACACTTCTCTTTACAGAGAAGCACATCACCTGATATGCTTAACTGGTAGTCGGCCTATACCGCTTGGAGTAGGACAACATGCATAAAGAGGATGACGTGATCAAAATACTCATTTGCCTAATAATTCTGTACACCCTGTTCTAATCGTGATGACGTTTTCAGTCTACTGTGTTTATGTCACATTGGGTGTGTTTATTTTCATGTGTATTTTTATTCGGTTTAAATACGTTCCTGCTGGGCCACATATTTTTGAGGAATTATCATTCGAGTGACATGACACTTACTTTGCTTCTCAAGCTACATCAGGACAGACAGGTTTATCTTCTTTTAACATGAGCCGTATCGTTGCTTCCAGACAGCCTTTTTTTATAACCTTGAGAGTAAGAGTTAACAAAAAAAGAATCCACCACAGGCTCAGTTCAGCACTATCTGGAAATGTTTAACACTTCTATCATTGGGTCATGACGACACTGGACTGGCACCAGAGCGGTCTGTGGAACGACGTGGGCAACGCCCCATCCCAATTCCTGCTCAAATATGTTTTCAGGCTGGATGCAGTCTGGCCACATTTTTCCGTGGCTCACGCAGATGACTTGACATTCAACATTCAGTCATTTTACAGAGCCAAGTGTCGTGACTCGTTCATCTTACAGCTCTAAATTCTGGGAAGGTGTCAGAAGCTTCTGATTTGAATCAATGACAGTTTCTTAGTAGAAGATGAAGACGCTATAAAAACACATACTGAGTTTTTATTAACCACAATAAACACAAACCACGTGCCAGTAAAAAGGTGACAAACGAACGAACACACAGTCCGGTTCAAGATTTTCTTTATTTAGTTCAGGTAATGACAATACTGTCAAGTACACTAAGCATGATTCCCATAACCAGCTGTGGAAGAGTACCATCACCTGGCCAGTGTTTATTCTTTCCCTCCTCTGTAACTTTAATATCGAGGCTCAGCTGTGTGCACAACAGGTTTTCTTGTGCTTGCTTGACCAGGAAGAGCCGACGGGTCTTTGCCCTCGTAAGACTTCTCAGGTGGATTAAACTACGCAAGACCACCGATAAAATAATAACCTTTTTTTTTTTCTTTGCTATATGTAACAAAAGACAAAATCACACCGAATGCACGGACACAGGAGACGAAGGGAGACAGAAAACACAGAATGTACACATCGGGGGTGTAGTGTCTCTTCGAGCTACTGAATATCAGGGACGCCTAACCCTTCCCATAAGAATACATGGAGACAAACACGAGCGCTCTCCAGTGCACAGCGTTCAAATAAAACGGTGACTTCACCATGACACCTTGGTGTGAGGAGTGCTTCCAGGCGCTATGTAACAGCACCATCCTGTGGTGTAACTACTTCACTGTATGCCAACTCTGTCCGGTCCATTTTGCATTTCGGACTCAGCTTCTTTGTAACGTTCCCTTTTTTTTTAAATTTTGCTGCACTGAAAAAGTAGTGACACAAATTAAAGCGCCATGATCTGAAAAAAGAGTGAGGACAACATGAACGTACTCGGGGCTGCTCTTCCCTTACAAGTTACACAGCTCGTGTTCAAACTTCCTGATTGACAAGTGCGGCTTTGTTCTAAAGTGGGCTCATTGATTCCCTTAAGTGGTCCTTGAAATGCGGTTCACGGTGACGTGAACGATTTCATCTTTCTGCTGTCTTCCAGCTGTAACATGTGTAAAGGAAACTGGGGGCTTTGTGAAGGAAAGCTAATCTTTAGAGGATTCGTTTTTTTTTTTGTTTGTTTTCGGGGTATTTATTTGTTGGGGAATGCACGTGTGCTGGAGGACAGGGGAGGCGTCTGCCTCGGCTTCCTATGCCTGGAACTCCAGACCCAGACCAAGCTTGTGTCCGCCGGCGTTGATGTTTTTGCCATCGAGGAGAGCGGAGAGTGTGAGCTTGATGCCTGCGCAAACGACACATATAATCCATCATCTGATGCTGCTCAGTGAAGTATTTTAAGCCTTTGAAGTAATGACTGAACTCCCATTTGTTTCCAATATGATCGCTTAAACTGAAATGTGTTGTCTTTTACAATAAGATTGCTCGTGTTAAAACACTGCCATGAAGTCTATACAATAAGAAAAATATAAATATTTATTATTTTTTCCTTTGCTAAAGACAGCAGGTGTTCTTTATTAAGCACTAGAGAGACATACGGCGCGCTCTCACCTGGCTTTAGAGTCTGAGTGTAGCCCAGGCCCACCAGGCTGGAGTTGTTCACCTTGGCCTGCAAGAAAACCACAGACCAAGATTAGAAACAGAAGAAGAGATACTGATGAACCCCCGTTCACCAAAAACATCCACTCTAATTAGCTGAACTGCAGGTGGGGTTTAGGATCTAACGTGATGGAGAGGGCTTGGTCCTGTGGGCGGACACAAGTTTCTAAAGCCAGGATTCACTGTTAAAACACATAAAATCGACTCCTTGTGATTTGAGTCATTTTGCAGTGGTTCAGTGCTGAAAAGAAGAATAAATCCTGGGAGCAAAGAGAAGGACCTCCACTGGATTACAGAGAATGACAGAATCAAAGTGGAGGTGGGTATTTTCTGATGGTACACATCTGTCAAAAGGAGGTAAAACCAAAGAAACAAAACCAAAGAAAAGCAGCAGCAACGGCATAAGATCTTCCTCCAGCACAACTCTCCTCGTGGAGATCTCACACACACACACGCACACACACACACACACACACGACTCACAGAGAAGGATGCATCGGGATCGATCTGATACTTGGCAGCGATTCCAAACCGGGTGTTGCTGTTTCCAGCAGTCCAGGCCAGGTTGACAGCTGTCTCCAGCTGGTCGTTCACCTTCTGGTAGATGGAGCCGCCAAACTCCGTGCCATCGTTTCTGTGGGAAGACGGCAATTTGAAAGAGTCAGAGACACCGCAAATGAGGTTTCAGTCGGGGCCGATGCCACAGGCTCAAAGAGTGGCTGCGTGTGTGTCGCTCCTGATCTGAGTGCAACAGCTCCGCTGCACTTTGTCTGAACTCCAGCGGGTGTGACTGAAGGGGACAGGATTGGCCAGCTTCACAGCGGGAAACGCGACTAACACCGTGGCCGCGCTGTCTGGCACTGCTTTTCAGCCGGGCCGGCCAAACACTCACTTCATCTCACGTTCAATATAGTAAATCCCATCACTGGAGTATAAGAATAACCCTGCAGGCAGCTCGGGGCCAAGACAGGGACGAGGAAACCGGCTCAAAGCTCCCATTCAGGGTGAAAATATGGACCCCATCAGTTACACTCATTGACTGTTAAAGCTTGGCAGGACCGTTCATGAAGTCTTACACGTTCGTATGCAGCTGGAACTCGTCGGTTTTGTAGCCGACGGCGAAGTTGCTCTGGGTGATCCTGTTCCTGCCGGCCTCGAAGGTCATCTGGTAGCCGGCCAGCCAGCCCTCGTAGCCCACCACCGCCGCGCCGTGGATGGCCGTGCCGTTGATGTCGTAGTGGACGTCGCAGCCGAGGTTGATGTGTTCGCACTTGTAACCCGTCTTGACTTTGCCGCTCTTCTTGCTGCGAGGGTGAGGGGGGCGGACCGTGAGCGTCGGCAACGCAGAATGAGCCAACAAATACACCAGAGCTATACTAACATTTATTAATAAATCTACGCTTTCTAAGAATCCAGACTGAGTTCTGGTTACCCAGTGTTTGGTGAGAAGGATGAATCAAACGTAAGCTTCAGTCCTTTAGTCAACTGTGGACAGAAAAACAAAAAATAAAGAGTAATATTAACACGCTTGACAGGAAGAAGGACAGATAATTAAGCTGAACATTGTTCCTACTCAAATCAAGGCCCTGTGTGACACCAACAAGCTGCTCCAGGACAAATATACATTTCAGTTTGCATTTTGAACGTCAGAGCTTTATTTTCCTTCCACGCGCTGCATTACCTGGTCCTCCAGGGTGATCTCGGTCCCCAGCGTGTTGTCGGTATTCCACTTCTCTGTGAAGGTCAGGCCGTGCTCCGCCCACTTGTATTTGGTCTCCAGCGATCCAGCGACCTTGCTGGTTTCAGTGTTGGCAGAGCCGGTGCTGGTGAACTCCTGCAGAGGAGGAGGCCGCGTCAGGATCACAGGCAGACACCTTAAACAAGACGCCACTGAAAGGCGTCCTGGTCTGAGGATGACGACTTACCAGGCCATTCTCAGACTTTGTCTTCAGGTCCAGCTTAATGAGCCCGAAGCCTGAAAGAGATCAAACGTTATCCGAGATGAGTGTCCAAATATGTAATCACTCCCTGAAACACATCACAGGCTTCTGTGAATTATTTACACACGGGCTCCAACTGAAAACAACAACCACTCTAATCCTGTTTTTTAATCCTCGCCGAGCATTGCTTTATGGACGCACTTTAGAAGAGTCTCTCATGAGGTATCAAAACACATTAAGGTCAATCATCGACTTAAGCTCATGAAATGCCCGTTTACCAGCCTCCAGGGGACTTTTAAGGCATTCCACGTGCCACTGGCTGTACACGCGCATTGATTTCACATAGATCCAGTGGGAGTGTAAACGCTGTCAGTTATGACTAACAGCTACAGGGCCGGTCAAACTCATCCTGACCTTGTCCATGCTGCTGCTCTGCGTTACATGTGCGGCAGGTAAAACCTTCACATTTTCACTGACAGAGTGAATATGCAGAAAGGTGCAACATCCAGACTATTCTGAGGTGAGTAATGTGGTGCTTTTGAAGTCATGGCAGGGACCGTGCATGCTGTTTGACGTTGGTCCATATATTATAAAAACTTTAACTACTTTCACGAGTGCAATGCTTCTCATAGCCTTTAATCTGGATGTCCTCGTGTGAATGGCAGTATCAGATCAGGACAGAGGCCAAAATGTCAGCGGTGTGGAAATATTTCAATGTAGAAAGTGAAAACAGTCCAACGGCCACTTGCAATGTCAACAATACCAGCATTTCAAAAGGTGGAAACATCAGGAGCATGACTCTCGACTATAAAGCGACCCAGCCCCGGGAGAATACGGCCTGAGAGCCACGGCACTCTGGAGGCTGCCACTGCTGCTCGTGTCCATCTGGAGGAATTATTTACTACAACCGTGGAGCCCAGGCGCAGCAGCAGCCATTCAGAAAAGTTGCACCTTGGGGGTCATTTAAAAAAAAAAAAAGTTGTGTTTTCAGGGGCTCCGAGCTCCGCTGTCGTGTTATTGAACCCTCAATATGTCCCGATGTGGTGTAGACGAGATCTGAGAATAGCTGCCCACATGAATCGACTGCACTCACCAGTGAACTTGCAGCGATTCAGATGAATCGGTCTTTCTGCATGAACTGGGTGAACGTGCTCACTGGAGCACAGCTGTGTGTGTACACACAACCCAATAACTCTATACGCTCATCTGGTAGGAAAACACACACAGGACCACAAATGGTTTGCTTCCATTAAGCATTGAGTTGTGCGTCAAAGTCATCAAACATGGAAACAGCTACACAACTCATCTCAGTGAAGACGAGAAAAACTAAATGAAAGAAAAAAAAAAAAGCTCAATTTGAAGAAACCTCACCATATCCCTTGGTGAAAACATCCCTGGCAGACTTTCCAAGGTCAACGTAGATAGGAGGTACGGCCATGATCTGCAAGAAAACAAAGATGTGCATTGAAATTTAATGTTCCCCACTTTTCCTCCCTCTGTCCCCTGCAGCCTCACGTCAGCCTGGGATGTTAGAAAGGAGGAAGATGTAAACTGTGGCAGGAGAACTGAGGGACACATCAGGGAGGGACAGCGCTGAGAGAAGAAGACAGGAGCCACTGGAGGTCAGCAATGGAGAGTCAAGGTAAAAATATAACAAACATCAGTGGCTTATTAACACTCTGCAGGACACTTCCATCTTCACACATCAAGGCTATTTATAATTTCATCAATTGTTTCTTTCTGAACTATGAAAATTATGTCACATGTCAGAGAAAACTGATCACTTTTACAACTCAAATCATTTTTTCAGAATCCAATCTGAGGTCTGAAAGTTCAAGAAGCTGCCTTCTGGAGATCCACAGCACAAAGCAGACCTTTCAGTGACCCAGTGGACGAGCTGCTTCAGCGTATGTGTGCAACTCTGTCTTTTATTTCATCAGCAGCCTGTTGAGCAAGACATGTGCATTTCAGCACAAGAATAAATTTAAGGCTTTTCAACAGCACCAAATGTTATCACGGTTCAGCTGCTGCATAGGAATATTGATAGCATACACGCCGGTATTGACAGAAGATAGAAGGCAAATCAGGAATGAATAGTGACCAGGAGGATTTCTTAAACGTCAAGAATAAGGGTCATTTCTGCACTCCCTTGGGAAATTAATCCACATAACAGAACGACCAAAATGACAAAGATACATTCACATCTTTTCACCTGAGTTGGACTGATTTTGAAAGTAAATCTGCTCAAACTATTAAAATAATTAACTTAGTCCCCCTTATAGATCTTTTACATATTGCCTTGGGTTAAACATCGTATCCCAAAGCCACACAAGAAATTACAACAATGCTTCCTGCAACCTGTGAATCCAAGCTACTCAGGTTGGGTGAGAATCCAGCAACTCTTTTACACCCTTTTACTCCACTGCTACATTGCACCACCCCACTTTTTTAATGCATTTGTTCAGGATAAATATGACCCTCGATCACAATAACTTTGTTTTTGGACATTGCCCTCGCCAGCTGGAGTGCAAACATCAGCTTGGACAACAACTTTGTAATCCTGGCCTACTCATAAACCCGCCCTGGATGAATGGGTTCAATAATTCACCCATTAGGACAATCACACATTCCTTTCGTGAGTGTGGACAGATATGTCAAGAGGACAGATTACTAGCACAAGTCTACATGTCATCTTGCAAAAAGTTCCTCATTAAAGTTTGTATCTCCTGAACATGAGGATTAATGATGACATGATCCTCACATCTAAGTTAACGTCCACCCCTCACTGCCCTGCTGCCCCACCTTAACTGTAGCAGACTGCCTTGATTATGAGAAGGGTCTGTCTTGTAGATTATACAACTTTGTCACAGAATTTCTGTACATCTTTCAAAGCCGTGTCTCCCTGTGAAGGGAGCGCGGCAGGGGTCACTTCACGCGCAGAGAGGTCAAGGAGGCATGGTGGTAGCAGCATCTCGTCTCTGATGCTAACACGTTAGCATCGGCTGTCAAGGTGGACACCGGGCAAACCGTGTTCCCAGTGGGCGATGTCACGACACGTGGTGTGGGAGACACCGTGAGCACGGTAAGCTTCTTACTATCTGCCCCCAACATGACAGCAGGTGATATTCGCCCCAGTGCAACCGGATGACCGCAAACCCGAGACTTTAGCCTCCGTAGCCTCCAAGCTAGCAGCTCGTTAAAGAGCGGCAGGCCGCCGACGAGCCGCAGCTCGCTCCAGCTAAACGCACGAATGAGGCGGTGAGTACCGGGCAGAGGAGTTCCAGCAGCGGCGGCGCAAATCACTGCAGACGGACCTCAGGTTGTGAGATACTTAGAGGAGGAGAGACATAACGTACCTTTGCGTGTCTTCCAGTCCTGTCCGAGAAGGAGGCTGTCAGCCGCACAAAGGGAGGAGTGAAGAAGAAGGAGGAGGCGCGGCGTCACGTCCCGTACGCTTACAGTCACGTAAGCAGCCGCAGTGACGCGCTGAGCGCCAAAGACACAATCAGGTAGTCACGAGACGAGATTGTTCACCCCTCCTCTTGTCTGAGTCGTCTCAAGCGCTTTTTTTCACGCGCACATGAACAATCTGGCATTATTCAGGTTCAACTTTCCACCATATGCTCTTTTTAAAGGGCTTTTTTTCCACTTAGCGATAACACAATGATAACTCCTCTTGTAAATAGTGCTTTTTTACTTATTTCAGTCAATTTCTCTCTGCTCTCATCACTGTTGGGCCCTATTTATTATTATTTAAATAATACTCTGTCTTTTCAACCATATTTATTATGTGTTGTGTTCTGTGTGGAGCAATGCTACAAAAAATTTCCCTTTAGGATTGATAAAATATTTCCATTCTGCTTTATAAACCACCCTCCTCCAGAAATCCATCAGGGCACTCCCCATATAATCATTTATGATACAAGAG
This sequence comes from Salarias fasciatus, assembly GCF_902148845.1. Taxonomy (NCBI): domain Eukaryota; kingdom Metazoa; phylum Chordata; class Actinopteri; order Blenniiformes; family Blenniidae; genus Salarias; species Salarias fasciatus. Next base: position 15,584,052 of record NC_043754.1, read on the forward strand.
TTTGTGATGATTCTTGGACAGCATCGCATCAAGATATTTTAGTTATTCTGCCTTATCCAATCTAAGATTCTGAATATGCTTGAAATAAAGTAATCGACAGATTATAAGGAACAACATTCACATAAACATTCCAAACCATTGTGCCATCCTCAAAATTAAATGCAAACCATCAAAAGTGCCTGACTAGATGCTACTAAGAGGTTTCAAATTGCAGTTTACTTCATTTGCAACATAAGTCAGCCATGTATATTATGACTGAACCTCACTACGAGAAAATGTATTGTATAGTTGATTTATTTTGGGTTTAAGTGCATAACTACCACAAAGAAAAGCCCACGGTACTTATCTTGCTGTGAAGTATACTCTTTGGTAATGCCGGCATGTTGCCTTTACGCATGCGCAGTTATTGCGAAATAAAACCCTACAAACAGCTGACTGGAGATCAGATTTCAGCAGCTTTAGCTCCAATCTGATCCATCAAACAGTTTACACAACCTGGTCCAGAGCAGCGGAGGCTGTTTCCTCCTGTAACGTTACATCACCGCACAGAGGTGACCTCTGCTGTAGTAGTAAGAAATGTGGATCAATCTTTCAAATGTACAAAAACTCCTCTTTTTTTGATACTTTAAATACAAGAATACATTGAATAAAATTCTGTTCGCAGCTTATTGTGAATCAAATTAATCTGAGTGTGTAAGAGGATTAAATTCCTGTCATTTCAGTTATATAAGTCAATAGTTGTGTTTTCATCTATTTCTGTTATTTGTATGGGCACTCTTGAGAAGTAAATACAAACAAAAGATACACATACAGAGACGTTCTTTTCATTTCTGTGTGTTTAAGTTTCTAAAGCAACTGATTCTTCAATCCCTTTTTTCTCTTTTTCCCACCATGCTTCATGATCAGGACATTTACATTCATGAAATTCATTTTTCTTTCAGCATTTAAGGAATTATTAGTCACTGTTTTGTGAAAGATTGCAGTGATTTGTATTTTGAATTATTAAACATATTGCACTGTGTCTGAAGAATAAATATTAGTGAGTGGAGTGGAGTTATTCAGCCCCTGACCTTTATAGCTTCTAATTTTAGTTTTGTTTCTGTTGAAAGATATTCTTCAATCTTTTGTTTTACTTTCTGAAAATCTTGTATGCAAATTATGACAAAAAGGGATTAATTTGTTACCATAAATGGATGCACAAAATTTTTCTTAATTAAATGCATTTCAATTATTAAAAAAAAGTGTTTATCTTTATATGAATTTTTCACAGTCTCTAGCTGAGTAGCAACCATGAACTTGATGATACCGACAAAACAAAACAAAAGATTTCTGAAAATATGCTCCAGCCACATGGTTGTGGATTCAAAGCAGGGGTGTTGAAGTTTTTTTTTTTTTTTTTTTGCTGGTTTCTTCAATTTTTGTACGCTGAATTTCACAGAAACTGCCGTGTGGTTGAAACGAGGGAACTTTGCCAAAACCCAAAGGTGTTTCCTTTGCAACTGAAGCGGCTTGCAGCAGAAACAACAGAACGCTTGCAGCTGTGGATTCTTCTCGCTTGATATGCCAAATTGTGGAGTTAAGTCTTGAACAACTGGTTGGAGTCCAGCTGTGGGCCCCTCTGCGTGGAGTTTGCATGTTCTTCTCATCTGTGCATGCAAATTCAGTTTGAAAACATGCATTTTTAGGTTTTAATTTGTTTTTTCTATGTTTTCCCTACAGAAGGATGTATGAAAAGAGAGAAAATAGAATGTTTCTGCTTCTTGTCTTTCTTTCGCCAGTCGTTTGGGAGTAAACACTCACTGCAGCAACCTGTCTGCCGTCTGCACTGCGTGGGATCCGTCAGCCACTGAGCCCCTGCTTGTATTTAAACATTGAGCCAGTGGATGTCAGTGTTGGTAACAGTCTGTGAGATTTCACTTGTCATGAATTTTCAGGGAAATGCAGAGAGGAGCTGCAGGGAACTGTTACAAAGTGCTGTTTTTAAAGTCTCTGAAAGATAATCTGAAGTAATTTCTATCATTTAGGGTTTTTTTTTTAATCTTTTTCTTTCTTTTTTTTCTTTTTTTTTGGAAATTGCCAGTCATTAAAATCTTGCAAACTCTGTTTGTTTTGGGGTTTTTTTTTTCAGCAGATTACAAATAAATAAATTCATTTTTAATAGATATTTGGGGATTTTTACATTTTAATAGCTATCATTAGTATCTAAATTCAGGACACAATCATAGATTATCAAAAAAAAAAAAAAAATTTGAAAAACATTTTGACTTTATACTGTCTTTGGAAAAAGTAAAAAAAAAAAAAGGAAAGTATTTCATTAAAGTAAAATATTTGTAACATTTTCCTTCTCCTTGCAGCGCACACACTAAACGTCACAGTCAAAGTTTTCAGCCACAAACAACTAAGATTTTACTCATTTTGCTTTGGGTGAATGTTTCTAGTTGAGGGATTTATGTAGTTGAAACTCCACAGCGAGTAAAATATTCTGCTCACACACATTCGACTGAAATCCTGCATTTAAGTGATTCTTTATGGAGAAGGATTAACAAGCACAAGATTTAGTTTATAAGATTAAGAAAAGTCAAAGCCAAACACATTTTATTACTTGCCGGGAGGAGTTTATATTGAAGATGGATTTTTTTTTTTTTTTTTCTGAGTACATTGAATATTAAATACGGATTAGTGTATTTCTCCTGTAACTAAACTATTGACTTGGGTAAGTTTCACCTGTGACAACCTGCAGCAGACTGACTTATCTGCTTCTTAAAGCCTTTAGAAACTTTGAAATCACTTTTCAAATATGCCAGCTGGCAAACTTTTTTTTTCAGTTTTCTGTCTGCCAGTTTGGATGAAGCGTCGTTCGAAGACATTTTGATTAATTTAATGCCTTCAAGATCAGCAATCGTGATGAAAAACCGGTGATTAATAAGGACAATTAAAGTCACAATCGCAAACAGCATGGCTCATGAATAAAAGGAGACAGTAGAGATGAGGAGCGATGGCCGATCCGTCACTCGTTCACCAGCATCCACAGCTTGTTGTCATTAAACAAACACATTTAACTTATTTCCCCGTGTGTGTTTAGGAGCTTCAATCCCCGTTTTGCGTCCCTGCTTCACCGATTCTCAAGTAACATTTAATCAGCGGCTATAGTAACATGTTTGTCGCCTGTCGGTCGCCTTCAGAGGCGGCCAGAATTCATTTCTAGATTATCCTCCAGTCATATCTGGATGCTCCGCTTTCATCCCCCGAGCTTCAAAGCCAAGGCTGTGCTCACTTCAAACAGCCATCAGCGAGTGCCAGTCACAGCGCGCTCCAGAAGACAACAAACACTGCAGAAAATGTTAATCAGCCCGGGCCCGGCATCACCAGAGTAAATAAAATAAATTGTTAACAGATGCCACGATTTGAAACATGTGGATAAATGAGGCATCATGTCATCCTTCTTCGTATTTTTTAATTCGGCGGTTCACGCAGGGTCCAGGCTCCTCTGGCTCTTCCACATCCCGCTCCATCCCATCCATCTCTCATCCGCAATATCCGCAGGAGTCTGGACCAAACAGGGGAGGTAAATCACTTCGCTCCTGTTCACTTTAGAGCCGTGACCTTTCGACCCTCAGCAGGATCTGATGCGTCGTTCGCTCAAAGCAAGATCTGGTGGCTCAGAGTTTCCAGTCACACACAGATTTGAAGGGATTTCTGCTGTAAAACGGGACGATGAAAAGGCCCGACGGGTCCAAACCCATGAATGAAATCACTCATTCATTCATGGGTTCAATCCAGGAGAATCAGAAGGAAAAAGCAGCAATAATGAACAGCGAGTTCAGCCTTCGACTGTGAGATCGTGTTTGTGCGGAAAAACCTCCCGTATCTCCGGAGCAACGCTCAAGCGATGAATGACGGGAGTCCGTTGAGCAAACGAGAGCGTCTATCTTCGGTATATCCTCCACTTTGCCCGGCTTAGCATCGCTGACAGCTGAGGGCCGATCCCAGCTTCCCACTGACAAAGAGCAGGGCCGCTTTATTACAGGGCTGACTTCACATGAGGGAAAAACTCACAGGGAAAACATGCAAACTCCATCAAGAAAAGGTCTCGATCGGGGTCTTCTCACAACGAGGCAGAGGAAGATGACATTTTAAAGGACACTAACCCGACAGTGAGAACGTGCAAACTCTGCTTTCTTTGGCCGGTTTACCTTCATTTGTCGAATGAACTCAACAAAAGTGTCATTGGACGAGCTGCTTCCTCTTCACTCACATTAAATAACCAGCCACAGCTTGTCTCGGGACAAACCCTCTGACGTAACGTCTGGAAACAGGAACAATGTGAGCGTCTGACACGCAGCAATAAAGATTTGTTCACACTTGGTCTTAGAGAGACGTGCGCCTTGCCAAATTGTTTCATTTGTTTTATGTTGGCAAAATTTATAGCTCGGAAAAGCCACAAGTTCAGAAAGGCCTTCTTCAAACTGACCTCATTTTCTTTCCGATTGCGAGAGAAACCACAGATGATATCAGTGATTCAGATATGGGGCCGAATGTTTTCTACAAAAGCCACACGCACGAGGAGTTCAGGATTGTTTTAACTTCTAGCTGCTGAAAAGACCTCGACGCAAGCAAGAGCGCTTGTTTATCAGATCTTCTAACAGTGAAGCATTTACGCAGTCACATCAGCATCACTCATCAGAAGAAGTGCCAACTGAAGCATCCAGACTTTAGTGTTGATTTGCACGTTTTTATGTCTTCGGTTACAAACGGATGGATGGATGGGTGGATGGATGGATGGATGAATGGATGGACTCTACTAAGTTATATAACCTTGATGGAAGCATTAGGGGTAGTTGAATTAGAAAAGCTCATTTTAAAAGTGGAATATAAATCGTTTGTGGTTGTGCAGCTCACTGAACATTAAACTCTATAAACTTGTTGGGTTTTTTCTTTTTTTTTTTTGATTAGCATCGCTGTTGTGTGGCGGCATGATGTTGACAGAATGGGAAAAGAGAGAGAGAGAGAGAGAGAGAGAGAGAGAGAAAACCATCCCTCTTGTCTCAACTTTCATAAACACAATGGAGGCATGAGAAAATGTCAAGACTCAAACTGTGGTCAGGGCGCTGCACAAGTGACTCATTCGTCAGTGTGCATGTATGTAAGAGAGAAAAAACAGGCAGTATGTGTGTGTGTGTGTGTGTGTGTGTGTGTGTGTGTGTGTGTGTGCGTGCGTGCATGTGCGCGTGCACCAGAGATCTTTATCTCTCATTCATGGCGTCCAAGGAAATGTAGCGAAAGCTGGTTAACAGTCATTTTCTCAGTATCTGCCTGACAGAGATGTGCTGATAAACACTTCCACGTCTGTCGAGCAGCCACCTGCCGCCTTGCTGTGCGGAGGCTGAAGTCGAACTGCGGCGCCGCGCAGCAGGCCTCGTGTTGCCCTGCCGTCTCGCCCATTTCCAGTTAGACGCTGCGCAAGTTGTTCTGGGAAGAGAGCGTTGTCCGATGGAAAAGCGGTGAAGGATGAAGTCACTGCAGCGTGAAGGTTCAGAGAAACCCAGAGATGTTTCACTCAGCTTAAAGTCATTTTAGCTGAAATGTGTTTCTCCTTCTTTTGGTTTTGATTGAAGTAGAAAATGACCTGACGGCCTGTCCAGGTGTTGAAAAAAGAAAAACATCCATACTTTGTGTGGAGAAAGACGATATAGAAGACAAATGGACTGAATGAGAATGAGAGGAGATGATAAGACCTCGAGACTGCATCCAATCATCTCGGTCATGTTCTGTTTAAAACTGTTACTGGTTTGGGTTTTTCCATGTAATCATCATGAATGTGAAAGTGAAACATGGAACAGAAAAAAACAAACAACACACCAAGTCATACATTTCTGTTTTACATTTTTATTTCCTTAATTTTTCTCCCCTCTTTTCTGCTGCTAACTACATATTTCTGGACGTAAAGCATCAACCTGTTGTTGTTTCATGTGCTTCATCCGTCACCTCCTCAAAACCTGCTCATGTTGTCCTGAAAAGGTTGTCGATCAGAGGTTTTAAGTAGTTTTATCATGTGGCTTTACTCAGAGACACAGAGAGGCTGCTTTGTTTGTTTGTTTGTTTGTTTTTAATTAAACGTATAGTTCGGTGTTAAAGATTAAAAGCCAGATTGATAAAACCACATAGAGATATTTTTTAGGCATAAATGAAACCAGACAAGTCCCTTAAAAGTGAATTCAAAAATGTGTAAACCCTAGAAAAACAAAAACCATGAATAACAAAATCGCTGAATCTATTGATCTACTCCTGCATTGAGGAAAAGAGTTTCCTATGGCAGGTCTTCATCTTCACGATCAGGTCAACACCCAACTTGTTTAATCCACTATGAATTAAAGTGCCATCCCAAAACTGACACCGGATACCTAAAACCAGCCCCAGTAAAGCCTATATTTTTGTATTTTTGGCCCCATTGATCAAGAAAAGCCTCCCTGACTTCCAGTCTGATTCACATCTGCTGCTGATGATCACAATGTGAAACCGCACACTTGGCAGCGTGAGGGGAGCTGTGCGTCCCTGCCAGCACTTTTACCACAAACTATCAAAACTGCCACGCCGAGCCTCCCGCTATACGCTGCACCCTGCGCCGGCGTGTGCGCTGAATACTTCATTCTCTAATCACCGCATTCTCCATATTCCCCCAGCCCTCAGGTGCCTCGCCAACATCAAAGGAGGTAAAAAAGGGTGGCGTGGTATCTCTGTGAGCCCGTGCCTCCCAATGCACGAGGCAGCCCGGCGTTTCAGCCCCGAGACACAGGCGGGGAGCAGCCGAGCAAATTTCGATTTCACGACCGCCACGCTGCTACCTGGCAGGTAGGGCTGTGGTTGCTGTCGCTCTCGGAGGCTTTCCCTGCACCTGGTTCAGACTGATCACGCCAAATGTCTCTGGAAACCCACAAGATCAGATATGGGAGAAAAAAAAAAGAACGAAGGCTTTAATATTCTGATCTCACTCAGTCAGTGTAATTTACAGAGAAATGATCTTTATTAAAGATTCTGATGGTGGAAGGAATAAAATACTGGTTGTTTTCATCAGGCGAATAACAGAAACTGAGCTTTAAAAACAACAAGTTTTAGTTGACAGACACCATATTCTCCCACCAGCAAACAATTCTCTAGAGGAAAAACATGCCTCGTCAAAAAGCATGATTGTCTGTCGTCTTTTTATCTCCTTTCTTCACCTCGTCCTCACAAGTAGCAATTAAACTAATGTGGCACCTATTCCTTTCACCCCAAACAAGGCAAGCAATGTGCTTTACATCATTCTGCAGAAGAATATAATTATATCAAGGTAAGAGAAGAGTGACTGAAAAAAAAAAAAAAAAAAACACTTTTTGAATTTTTCTCAATACTAAATAATTCAATTTTAATGATCTTTTTGAGGAAGTTCGGCTGGTATTGTTCCCCACTGCCGCGGCTCGCTGGATGATCTCAGCTGCTCTTTGACACTTTGCTCCAACATTAAAGTTACTGTGGTTAATTACTGGAGCAGAGGCCCAGAGAGAGAGAGAGAGAGAGAGAGAGAGAGAGAGAGAGAGAGAGAGAGAGAGAGAGAGAGAGAGAGAGAGAGAGAGAGAGAGAGAGAGAGAGAAGCAAATGAAAATCCCTGGCACTGAACGTCAAGCCTCCAGCTAGTAACCTTGGTGCGCTTTTTGATCCTGACTTGAATTTCACGTCATCAAAATCAGCAAAAATTGGCTTTTATCTTCTCAGGACTGCAGCCAGACGCTGAAAGGCCAATGAACGCTTTTATCACTAACAGACTCGACTACTGTAATGCTGATTTTTTTTTTTTTTTTTTTCTTTTTCTCCTCTGGACCTCACTAGATGAACTTCACATGGACGGGCAGACGGTTCATTGTTTGTGAGATCTCATGGTTTTGGCTTCAAGTGGAAAATCTACAAAATGTGTACAGGTAGCGCCTTAAAATATATCAATAAGCACAAAATGACACTCCATACAACTGAATCCGCTGCAGGGTCAGAGGGCAAACGATGGGTAAACATCGCCGTATGCACAGGGAGAACATGCAGACTCCTCACAGAGAGGTTCAACCCCACTGTATCCTCTCTTCACGGCTGTGAATTAAAATGTAGAGTTTTCCTGAATCTGTTTAAACCTAAAATGTAATCTATTGTATATCTGGACTAGTGTGAGTCACCGCTCCCTGGTGGTTTGTATAAGTATTGCAAGTAGGCCATTTGCACTGTTTAAAATATTTCAGTGATCAATCTTGTCATTGAAGATAGAAGTACAACAGAAACATGCTTATTTCTATCCAAAAGAATAAATAATGATGATACAGGGTGATTAAATGATGGCTCATGTTCATTGTATGGGATCTTTGCAGGGAGAGACTTTGTTCTTGCAAGCCCACGATAAGAGTTTTTGTATTCAGGGTTGAACAGGGCACTGTCTGAAAATAATTTCTTGCACGTGTCGCTTCAACAATTGTTGCATAATCGTGGATGTGTTATTGTGCACATGTATGCACTCATCTGGACGTACAAACAAAACACTATACTGCCATGTTTCACATGCTTCTGGAATGAATGTTTCAGGAAGATTCCTCTTGGACTTGTGCTTCAATCAGTTTTTGAGATTTCCGAGTTGGGTCTGAACCAGATTTCATTATTTTTTTAAATTAAATGAGTCTTGACAGTTCCCAGGTTTGTTATTCTGAATTTCATGAAATCACCTGGTGTATCATCATGCCAAGCAAAACACTTGTTATTGGATTATACCCCTGTCACTGACATGCTATTGAGCTTGAAAAAAACAAAAAACGAAAACAAAACCAAACAATCTTTCATCCTTTTTTAAAATCAGTGGCTTCGTTACCTGGACCTGTTTCATACATTCAGTATGTTTCCTTTCAACCTTGTTGATAATTAGTGCCATGCCAGAGCTATTTTGTGACAAATGAAACTCTCAATTCGCCATCTTAAGCTCAACATAAATATTTGAAGTCCTTCGACCTTACAGTAATCCAGTTATATAAGATGCTGAAGCACTCAGTTACATTAGATTAAAAAAGAGAGCTCTTTGAGCTTCACAGTTGAGACACAGCTTTTCTGAGACAAGTTTACAGTTGACATGGAATTACTACGAAACATTTTCCATCGGGGCGTCTGATCGGCGCAGAGATCTCTCAGTGTTGTGTAATTTCAACATGTCTCAAGCAAACGGCACAAAAAGCCTCCTGTGAAGATGTGAGGAGCTCTTTCAGCGACGAGAGGCGCGAGGAAATCAGACGACGCTGTTGTCTGGGCGTAAACATGCTGTTTGTGGAAGATGCTGACGGTTAAATGTTAAATGCCAGGCGCACCTCAAGCTAACGTACAGACAACCACACATAAATACTATCACTCGCCCACCTCTGACAAACCACACTGACAAACAGACACACACACTCCCCAGCTACAGTATCTCTCTCTCTTTCCACACCAGAAAGTTCATGAATATGTTTCTATTTGATAGCAGTTTATTTGGTGTTTGTTGAAGAACAGCATTCTTCCTTGTCATTGTGTGAAACTAATCGTATTACAGGGCTGAAAGGTCAAAAACCTCCCCGATAAAACAAACACCGGAGACACATTCATTGTGTGATCAAGCAAATCTGAACATTCAGAGTGAATGAAAAGGCTGCAGAGAAATAAAGTTGTTTTTTTTTTTTTTACCTTTTTTTTTTCTCTTTCCTTCCAGAAACAGTTTGCTGAGAACAAATAATCTTTTGCATGGACACCCTGTTCACACTCACATCACAGTTACACTCATTCTCACTTGGAGGCTTCCCAGTACAACCACAGCCTATTCTGCCAGCAGCTAATAAGCATCATTGTTTTGGAAAGTCGGTGTCTTTTGGTTGGAAAAATATCATCATACAAAACATGTTTTTTTCAGATTTGGTTTGCTTAATGTGAGTGTGCTCTGCAGTCAGTCAGATTGTATTTGTTCAACACCTTTTGCATGAGAAAGGAAAGTCAAACTGCTTCAGACGTGCCGGAAAAACAGAGAAAGTGACCGAAAACAGTAAACAAACTGAGGATTAATATATTTTTTAAGAAACATCACAATTTTTTTTTTCCAATTGTCACTAAAGAAAAGACAAATATATCAACTCCGGATTCTGATCTTGATCTGTGTTTGTATCAAGATTCAGAAGCTGAGGACCATTCCGGATTCATACATGGCAGGGAAAACAAACAGACCACAAAAAAATGAGGTCAATGCAAGGCAATGAAGCAATCTGTTCACAAGAAGATAAAAGGATGTTCTCTTGCAAGAGCATCAAAGTTTCTGAATGAGTTGCCATAGGTACATTTTTTTAGTCTTGATGTTTCATACTGGAATGAGTAATGACCAAACTCATCTAGACAATTTGATTTTTTAAACAATTATTGCCAGAGAATCTCCTTTTCAAAGATTTCCTAATGCATTATGATAGTGAAATTACTTTTAAAATATTGACTCTGGATGTGGGGAGATAAAGCAACTTGATTAAACGGACTCTAAATGCGAGCAAAGTTAATTAGGAATATTTGTTTTATCCGAGGGGGAAATAAAAGAGAGCATTTTACTCTGTTTATCATCTCTTCAGACGGTTTCATATATCACCGAAGGATGTCACTCTAATTACATGTTATGACAAATGTAATTCATCCAATCAAAGTCACGTCTCCGGTCGGTCAGACACGTCATTATCGCCACGTTCTGTCAACGAGAACCGACGGTATTTCCAACGCTGCGACCTCAAACCAGACAAACACGTTTTATCAATCACAGAATGTGGCAGCTCCACAAGAAAAAAAAAAAAAAAAAAAAAAGGCGAAACCCTCGACAACTACAGTGTAATTACCGCAGCATTGAAATTAGTGCCATATCATGGACGTTTCACTGTGCAGGAAGGAATGGCCCCCAATTGTTTTCTCTTTGTGTTTATGACGGCCGGGAGATGGCGGCGAGGCACGGACACATTTGTTCTCATCCCAACGAGCGCCCTATAATCTTCCCAATCAGGAAAACCAGAACAAATTAGGTTACGCAGCGCTTTCAGCGTGCCATCACCATAAATCATCATCAGGGCTCCTGAACATGTAGAAGCACTCAATAATAACACAAACAGGGCCTGGGAGAATAACATTTGTTCCCAAGATTGGCCTGCGAGCGTCGGGTGATGTGCTGCGAGACAAGTCCCTTTCTCTGGATTTTCTCACAATCTCATTGCACGATGGCTTGAAAGTGTTTTTCTGTTTCTTGGTTTGGGTTTGGCCTTCATCCTGTTTCATTTCCAGGGTTTGCTGGCTGTGAACAAGTGTTGGGAGGAAATAGGGAGACATGTAAACAAAGGCCTGACAAGCTCATCGTGGTTTTCCTTCTTCTAAAACTTTATAAGATATTAGTAACCCGAACTAATCGTGAGCAGGTTTGACTTCTCTAATGTGTGCTGTACACATCACAGACAGGGTTATAGTTTTAATCTCATACATAATGTAAGAGTATATATAGATATGTGAAATACACTTTAAATCAGATTATATTCATTCATGAGACTCTTTCAGTTTGTTTGCATAAAGCTGATAAATAGAATATCCTCTCACCTTGTTGATCAAACGTTTTTGTTTTTCCAGTTGAACAAGTTCAATCAAACAGATTTTTGCTCTTTACTTCAACTTCACCTTAAATTTAAAGTTGATCTGCGTCTTGATTATAACTGATTTTTATTTGATGTCAAGTTTTTGTAAAACATGGTTTCGACTTTACTGGAAGTGGAAATAACATCCGGATGATCAATATCCATTTCTGTGTTTCATGCATGACAGTCATACAAATGGAACTGAATGTCAAAGGTTGAAAAAAGCAAAAGCAAAAACAACAACAAGAAGGAGCACAGTTTAGGGGTCCAGGACATTTCTAATTACTTCTCGGTGTATTATCAGTCTCGTGGATTCCAGAGGAAAGAAGATGGTTTGACATGATTTCAGGACGAACCCTCATGCTGTCAGGATTTCAGATGTTGGGAGTGTGTCCTCACATTCATCCTCTGGGGACTGTGACTGTATGAAAATTGGAGGGAATCCATTAGACACACAGGAGGAACTCACTGTGGTCTGGTGTCACGAGAGGAGACATGATCAGGCCATTAAAAAAACCACCACTCTGAAAGTCTACTTGGTAAATCACTGCAATATCTGCCAGTGAATCAAACTGCTTCAGCTGCAAACATGAATGTTCTCAGAGTCTGTTGACGCCACCAGCGAGAACCAAAATTAGGACTCGTGCCAATAAACAGGCCAACAAACAGAACCGACATGGAAATGAGGTGGAACAAAATTATCTGAGCAATTTGGAAGAAACGATATATTCGCATGCAAGAGTGTTCGAAAGTAATTCCATAATCTCGAGATCAATGTCAAACCCAGTTTGAATAATTGCAGCTGAATGAGAAAACACATTTTATTATGCAGCCGAACCACAACAAAGACAGGACTCATTAACATTTAAGTGATGCTGTGTTTAATCGTTTGTTTGTCGCACGTTTTGAATAATAGAAATGTGAACTTTGATAGAGCAACCTGACGGCGTGTGAGGACTCATGAGAATTTTCAAAAGCAAAAAGATGAGACGAGGAAGAGGAAGAAGAGATTTATGTGTCGTAAACACGCTCAAATAAAGAGGACTGCATGAGGTGAGGAAGGGGAGGGGGACAAATTCTGAGAGGGAGAAAAAGAGCGTTTATAGTTGGAAATCCAAGTTGTGTTTTCAGTCAAGTAAAAACCATCAAAGCTTGAGGTTTGGGGACTGAAAAGTCGGTTCAATCTCCAACCATTTCCCGCAGCCTTTCAAAGGCTGCCAAACATTTATTTGTTTTGGATTAATGTAATTAACCCCCACCCCCCTTTTTCCTGATGTTCACAGTAAAAAGATTACGAGGCCTCTGCTTCTCATACATGCAGCCCGGCCGGGGCTCCGGGACTCTCAGTGGCTCCCAGATTTCATATCACTGGGATTATACTCTGCTTTACCCCGACATCGAAATCGCTCATCGACAATTCTCACGAACAGATCAGCAAACAGTCCACTGTTCACAAGGTCCAGCGATCCTGTGATTCTGACATGCATAGACTTATTTGCTGTTGATGTTTTGTTTGTTACTTACGTGAATTAATACTGTCATACCTGTCCTGCCTCACAGCTCTAAAGTTGTCATTTAAAATTTCTTTTTAATGAAATGGAAACTATAGCTGCAAAAAATTAAATTAAATTAAATTAAATTAAATTAAATTAAATTAAATTAAATTAAATTAAATTAAAACACCGTGGAGAGATCACCAGTTCATTACAGAACAAACCCAACCAAAGATCAGGAAAGAACATGCAAACCTTCATGAACTAATTCAAATAGTTGATATTCTCACTGTGAGGCCCACATTTGCAGACACCCTCTTCTAATGGAAAGACTTGGCACTGGACGTCCTAGTTTGTAGATATTTCAACACTTTTTTTCAACTTTTATAGTACAGAGTTTTCAGAAATTCATTCTGAAAGACAATCTTATGCAATTTTTATATAATATATATTTGTTAATGAGTCAAAATGACCAAACAATCTACTGTTGTCATTAGGTTGTCACTGGAAGTTTGAAAGGCAAGTTACAAGAAGACTTCTAATCATAGCAGCGATGCGGTAACAGTGAATACGTAGCGGCACGCAGCTCTCTGACAACCTGTTTAGAAAAAGTGGGTGTGAGCTCCACAAACCCATTCCACAGCAGCGTAACACTCTGTTTCATATATTATTAACTCATTAAAGCTAAGAAAACCCTACAGACTTCTGTTAGCGACTCCAGAGTAAACATGCTGTGTGTTAGCACATTTTAAAGCTCTTTAATTTGGCGGTTCATGAATTCTGTCCGGTCAAACATAAATAAAACATTGTTTACGGTATGTATTAAGTTTTCACAGAGTCAGGATGTCTGCAGTGTCAATAATTTCAATTTGACAGACGTCACAGTAAAAATTATGAGTATATATGTTAATCATTAGCGCACTGGCCAAAGAGAAATTTCCCATAAATGATGGAGGTTTTCTGTTTCATATGTTATCCATCCTCTCGTGGGCAGAGTCGGGGGTAAAAGAAAAGTACTGTGAAGATTTGGCAATCAAACCCAGATGGGACCAAATCATTTTTCAAAGTTCGCTCCGGTGTATAATGTGCTTTCTGATTTTGCATCAGTTTGAATAATGAGAGGGTTTATAGAGCAGGGAGGGCCGTTACAGACATGGTTTTACCTTTTTATCAATCATTCACTCTAAAGGTTTACCAAGAAGAAGAAAAAAATGACTTAATCATCTATTCTTCTTCTTTTTTTTTTTTTTTCTTTTCTGAGTCTGCATATCTCACATCCTCTCACTTTAACTCCCATGGTTTACCTCAAGAGGTCAGTCTAGCTCCCCGAGCCACCAGCATCTGGCCACCTCAGCTGATGACCAGTATGGACTTTCAAATAATAATAAAAAATAAAATAAAAAAAAATCAAAGAGAAATAAAAAGCTGGAAGTGTTCGTCACATAGCGCTGTGAGGAACGTGGTTTCTCAGTAGCTGTATGTTTAAACTGAATGATCATATCACAGATATTTCATTAATATATAATGCCTGATTTTGCAGGATCAGCTGAAATGGGACCTGTAGGGATTTCTATAAGGAGAACATATAAATATTCAATACTGAATACTACTGATTTTTTTTTTTTTTTTTTTGGCTTCTGAGAAAACTAATGCATTTGATAGTGTAGAATATTAATGATATACAGTATTTGTATAATTTATATGCTGCCATATGTGGAGAAATGTATTTTTTATTGTATTGGTTGCTTGTTCGGATATGAAACCATCAACATTTATACAATGTTCGACAGCAGAAGTCGCCCCCCCACCACCAAAAAAAAAATTTTTCAGATGAATGAAAAGGATTGAATCCATCAAAGATCTAGAAACAATAGTTTCCTCCCACAGTATGTAAGAGACCTGAAAGCCATGCAGCCAACCTTTCTGGATATAAACGGTCTGTTTGTGTGTTTTTCTTCTTGTTTTCTTTTATCCAGGAAGCTGCTGCTCTCTTCGCTCTGGTTCTGCTGTACCTAAACTCCAGACACAGGGCTTGTGGGAAATGTGGGCAAACTTTTTCATGGACTAAAAGACTTAAGTGTGATTCATTCAGTTCACCGGAGGGGAGCTGTTTCAGTTGATGACTAAACCAACACACAAGATAATTCCGTCTGAATTTATTTCTAAAGTTAGCTCAAGGTGAACCAAAAGTAGACTCTTTTTTTTTTTGCCATCTTAAGTTACTTTATTTGATTTCTTTGCTTTTTGTCTTTCCCTTCTGATTCTTTGAGCGCTGCCTGTTTACTGGGAGAAGAGAAAATGCCAGGATGTTTTCTTTGTCCGGTACGACACTCCCTACTTTTGACCTTGGCTTTGGATCAGGCCGTTTGGGCTCCGCTTGAAGGAGGACTGATGTTTCAAGAAACATTCATTCTTTTCCACTCATTTTTACAGTAAACATCCTGCTGCTGACACATGAAGGTTGAAACATATGTTTATACATCAGAGAACTGAAGTATTTATTAGACCATGAATCCATTGTTTGAATGTTTGTCACGAGTAAGAATAAAAAGAAATGATTTGGAGCTATTTCAAAGAGGAAAACGGTTTGAATTTTTTTTATCACTGAGTGAGATTGAAAGGTTCACCTGACAAAAAACCAAACTGAGAATCATCAGATCTCCAAAACCGAATAATCATACATTTATCAGCATTAATTGATTCGTTCTTTGTCTTTGTAATATCATCTGTACCCCCTGCCTCTTGACAGCTCTCTTGCATTGAATTTAATTTCAGTTTCCCAGAATGACCCGAGTCATTCTGCTTCTAGGAGAAAAAAAAACATATTTACAAACCACCTTATTTACTTTTTAAAACCACATGATTAAGACAGTATTCTTCAGTTTCACTGTACCATTAAAAGTGGGCGCGTTGTGCAGATGCTACGATTACACTTTCAGTCAAAAAAACCCAAAGATGAAATCCAGAGGAAAAACTTACTGAATATGTTTAAAATCAAAAGCATTATTTGCAAAATAAGAAATGACAAGGGTTTTTATTTCCCTGCTGATTGACCACTTTTTGAAAGCCTTTGTATAAAAGATTTGTTGTTTTCTGTCAAGTATTAAAGATTCGTTGTTTTCTCTTGGTTGATAACAGGTTTTCTATTATATTTAATATTTTTTGCATTATTCAAGATACTCATTGATGATTAGATTAGATGTAATTTCATGTTTACAACACTAAACACTCAAAGTGAGAGCATTAAAGTTTACAGCAGATACTGTTTGGACTGCAGATTTGGAAAATGTAGTGTTCCACCATGTTCTGATAATTATCACTTCAGTGTGTGTGTGTGTGTGTGTGTGTGTGTGTGTGTGTGTGTGTGTGTGCGTGCGTGCGTGCGTGCACACCGCGCACATACATGTGAGAGTTGCACACGTAGGAGTACATGTGTTTCCTGCATCCATGCAGATGCTCATTTGCACACATGCATGCATATACCGTCGGGACCCATTCTGAGTCCTTGATCTCCCGCAGCATGGACCGGCATGGAAACACTCAAACACTCATGCACACGTGCACACATGCATAGGCTCACACACACACATACACACACACTCAAACTCACACACCCACTCCCCAAACCTAAACAATGATCCATCATAGGAATCCACATCCTCCTCTGGGCCACATCAGTCCCTTTGCTGCGGAAAAACTGATCCCAGAATCGGCTGCTAACTGTCAATTGCAGGACTCCGAGCCGCCCACTCACCACTAGAAAGAGACCACTGTGGACGCACGCATTTAATAGCGCTGCCATCACAGTAAATGGAGGCTTACTTTGAGAGCGCTCTGATCTCTCGCTGGATTTGTGACGCTCCCCGTTTTTGTTTTTTTTTTGTTTTTTCGAAAAAACCCCAAGGAGCGCAAACACAATGGTGGATTTGTTGAGGCTGTAATTGTGACTTTTAGTTGTAGTTTTGTTCCTTGTCATTGTAGGTGAATTGTCTGGCATGTTGCAGCTGTCGTCGAGGTTTCTGTGCATTTGAAGCGTTGTGTGTGTGTGTGTGTGTGTGTGCGCTTTCCTGTAGGTCTCGGCTCTTCCCGCTGAACACAATGCAACCATTACGAGTTGCAGCATGGGGCATATTTTCTGAATTTTGTTCCAATTGGAGATGTCATCATTTATTTACATAAAAAAAAAAATAAACCCCTCTACATAAAAAGAAATCCATTTCAATTGGTGACAATTTTCAGCTTTGGAAACTTTACTGTGAAATATTACATTTTTGGGGTGGGGTTGCGTAATCAATATTTTTGCCCTCACAGCACATATGTCTCTGTGATGGATCCAGTGTGTTAACGTCTGGGTGTGTGGTCATCATTAAGCACCACTAACCTTGAACTGCCCGCTGCTCGGGGATGAACACGGCCACCCACACTCTCCCTGCCCCTGCTCTGCCATTTCCACCAGACTCCACATCACGGCCCATCTGGAGGCTCTGCACGGCTAACTCATTAGCATCACCGCAAGAGCCTCTGTGTGCCAGCTACAAACTGATTCTTTTTTTTTTATTTTACTATTTTCCAGTCTCTTGGCGGTGAAGTCATCCAAAATGCAAAGGTGAACGAGGCCCAGATAAATGTTAAGATTCGGTTCGGTGACAGTTTTAAACAAGACGGTTTTCATGGAAGAGCATGAACAGCGTGCGAGGGGTAAGCCTGCTGCTGAGCTTACGCTGAAAGATGTGTCAATTTGTGAAATTTACAAGTTTTCAGAGGTGAATCAAGGAAAGAGGTAATAGCTGTGTAGACCTCCCACTTTTACTGTGAGAAAAATACAGTTTTCTCCCTGTGAAGTACTATTTGATTTTCTGCGTCAACCACAAACACACTCAAAAAAAGCCTCATTTGAAACTGAAACTATCAATAGAAAATTATTCAAAAGCAATGCAAAATGCAACGCAAACAAAGGAAGAACAAAGAAGACTTCAAATATTAAATGAGACAGGTAGAAAGCAGAGTAGATGTAAATTGTAGCTTTTGATCGCTATCGCCCTGTCACACGTCGCTCTCAGTGCTGTGATGAGACTTTTGGGCAGAACGTTGATCAGAGAGAGAGTCGGGCCTCTCTGGCTGTGGCGAACACACCAACCACTAATATCAGGTTGGTCCTGCAGAGGAGAACAACAGCACGGCCGCACTGACCAGACAGCTGCAGCGTTCTGCATCACAATACGCTGGAGCGGGAATCAGCCTCTCAGCTGGCATCACAACAACAGCAAGGACAAGATATCATGGAGATTATGCTCACATCACCGGGGTCGCTCAGCCACGTCAAGATTATATCCACTTTATGGCCGTCACAAGAAAATTTGATGATCAAACTCTCATATTCGGGGAAAATGTCAAAAAAAGTCTTGTTTGACAAACCTGGAGAGAAAACACTTATACGCAAAGGAATGACATTCACACTCCTCACAGAAAGTCCCCCAAACTGGACTCGAACCATGAACTTTCTTATTACCAGGCTGCTACACCACTGCACCACTAGAGGCCCCACTCACCAGTTTAACTGGCTATGGAGTTGGTTTGAATCCCACAGCTGACTGTCTGCCACTGAGCAAGGCTCCTGACCTGCAGCCGCTCCCCGGGAAAGTGTGTGTGAAGTTACGGTTAACTATGACTGGGACTTTTTTTTTTTTTTTTTAAGTATGTCTTAACTTTCCCATGCATCAAACACAGCGTGGTCACATGACTGTCTGAAATGTGTCAGTCAGTGAAGATTTTCCACATTTATTCTACAAGTCCTGCTGCGTTCTGCCAAAGTTCAGCTCCAGACTTGCGATAACAATGTGTTTGGAAAATGGACATTGATTTCATTTAACAATTTATCAGCCAGGTTTTTTGAAGGTCAGTTGTGCTTCTCACAGGAATCAGTTCAGACAGATAAGACAGCAAATCAAAATTAAATTACTCATTTATAAGAAAAGTGTTGTTTTTTTAAAGCCATTGGCAAACCAGTCAACATGCAAATATTCACATGCTATGCCACAAGTGCATGTCTGGAGGCCATGTCCAGTTCCAACATCAGGCAATTTATGCATTATTTTATATATTTTGTATTTATTTGGCACATCTAAACCTTTTCATAATATGATCTCTGTTTTATTACAAGTTCAAATGTAATTACACAGACAGTCGTTTATAGGGTAACACTGTAGGATCAGAGGCAAGTTTCCTCCTGATGATTTCGAGGCATGAAGATACTGGTTTTGATAAAGTTCCCACACTGTGAGATATCTAGCAGCAGTTGGGAAAATCCGTTCTTCCCTTCACAGACAGATCAAACAAAGGAGCTCCTTTCTTCAGATGTAGACGCAGCGAAGTAACAATGTTGTAGCCCTGAAGGACAGAGTTCGTGGTTTATGGGCTAAAATAACTACTTTTGTGACTGCTGAAACAAAACTTGCGCTCGTGGGAATTTGCTATCACAACACAGGAGTGAAAATGTGTAATGGGGAAAAAGTTTGTTTCCACTGAGCCAAACTGCAGCTCTGCGGTGAGTGTGAGAGTGTGTTTAGTGTCGGCTGATTCAAATCTAATACATCAAGCTTTAAATAGCGGGCGCGTTGACTCGACTCGAGCAGATTAAACTTTCTTTTTTCTTTTTTTTTCCTGCGTTTTCTTCTGTGGTGAGAGGTGCATGTGCACGTCTGCATGTGCACGCATATGCAACCAGGCAACTGTGTGTGTGTGTGTGTGTGTGTGTGTGTGTGTGAGGAGTGAGGAGTGAATGGCTTGGCTCCACATCAAAGGCCCCTGCGAGTCTCTGCATTAACGAGGCCTTTTGTTTCCTGCCTCCCAGATTACAGCACGTCTCTTCCGTGCTGCCAGTGTGTGTGTGTGTGTGTGTGTGTGTGTGTGTGTGTGTGTGTGTGTGTGTGTGTGTGTGTGTGTGTGTGTGTGTGTGAGTGTGAATGCTTGTTTGTGTGTACGTGTGAGTGTGTGTGCAGTTGTCTGCGTACTTGTGTGACTCTGCTGAGGGCACTGTAACCTGTAAACCAGAGGCCAAGGTCTGATCCTCCTCTTTCTTTTTTTTTTTTTCTCATCAAATTTAACCAAATCCCAGACAACCACAGCTTCAGTCTGCTGACTTACACTCCACTCTAAAGCAAAACATTTCTCTCAAACATATCACATTTGCTTCTTTTGTAATTATTGTGATACTGTTGTCATGCTTCACAAAACCCTAGTCTGGATAGTGTTATTTTGTAACAGTTTTTTAATTCTTACGAATTAATAAAACACTACTTTAGCTCGCACTGTTTCCCTTTGTCAATATATCCTCAGGAAAAATTGGTTTAAACGTTGATGAATAAACTACAACTCCCCCCCAAAAAATAGTTGAAGAACAAAGCATAAAAATTGTTCATGCTTATTAAAAGTTATATTGCGAACAGGTTTGAAAGACAGAATGTGAATTGAAGTAAACACGTTGTATATCAGGGCAAAACACTGTGTGACAAACGTGAGGGTCAAGCTGACCTCGTTTATGTACTCATTGCTCCAGCCACCAGGCATTTTGGACTTTTATATTTTTATTTAAACACAACACTCGTGCGGCCGTCTGCGAGACTAAAAATGACAGCGTTCAAATCTGTGGTTCTGACAAAAAGCTGAAGTTCCTTCGTGTTATTGTGTCTTCATTTAACTTTGACTGACAGACAAGAGAAAATTTGGAGAAAGTTAATAGTCAGAGTGTGAGTTTCTGTGTATGAGTAACAGATTTACAGTGGTTTCCACATATCAGCTCTGTTTATTTTGAACCACAAATGGCTTTTGTATCAGTCTGATCACTTGCTTTTTTGTGAGGTGTTTTATATGATTTCAGTTTTTAACACAGTCATTGATATTAAATGACGCTGTCTCTCATTTAGGACAAAGTACACACAGAAATCCCAGCAGAGTCTCAGCGCATGGCTTTTTAGAGAATGTGTTCACTCATCAATTTCATGCTTAGAAGCTTGTTAAATATATGCGTTCTTTTAATTCTTGATAAAGAGTTTAAAACCATTTATTTTTAACTTAAAAAAATACTTGAGCAAGTTGAAGCATAGGGACGAGTGTGTAATTAAGTCAATAGGAACCTTTTGTGGTGCACAACTCTTCTTCCAACCTGCAGAGGAGACTTCAAGCCTGACGCTGCGAACCTTCCTCACCACACTGAGACAAACCCTGAAAGTGTTATGACGCAGACGCTCTGTCGCCGCTGTACTTCCAGTCACTATCGGGCCTGTTTTCTCAAAAGCCCGGTTATGATTTGTTAATGTGCGTCTTTAAAAACTTCATGAACTGAAGCAAGCCGGAGTGAGGATGGAGCCGTTCCAACCACAGCTCGCTTGTTCTTTCCTCTGAACGCTCGAACGGAGCAGACTTCATGCAGGCATTTGAAAAGGGTTTTGTTCTAAACCGAGATATAAACAGTTGGAAAAAAAGAAGAAGAAAAAGAAGAAGAAGACGAAGAAGAAGAAGACAAACAGTTCAAAAGATAATTCACGAAACAAGAATGTCTTGCTGCTAAATTCCCAGAGAGAGATTTTATTGTTGCATCTTAACTTTTTGTCCATTTTCGAGTTGACTGAGTTTGATGATGATTAGGATCAAGGATGTATTGTCATGTTTTCCACTTTTGTGCTCTTCCACTTTAAACATGCTTGTGTAGCTGCTGCTCTCGCTGTCAGACCTCGGTTTGCATTTGCTCGGGACAAATCAGAATCTCAGCCTCACAAATAAAAATGTTTGCGTCTCCGATCCTCCGCTGAAGACCAGTAATGTGTTCTCAAAGCGCTTCTCCTCCACTGTTTATGTTTGTTGATTTCACCCCCAAAGCCCTCCGCAGATCTGCGATATCAACTCATAAATGTTTGATAAGGAGTTAACGAAGAGGTGAAGGGACTGCGTTCTGCCAAATCAAAAGAGAAGGACACATTCAAATCAGCAAACACTCAGCAGACGAGAGCTCGAACAAGCCTCATTATCCTCCACATGGTATCAAGTGTGCACTTCTGTTTTTCTTTATTTGTGCTTATTTTTGCTGAGCCGGTATTCTCACACTGCATGTTCACGTGCCGGTCCTGAAACCCGGTCCTTCACTGGCGGCTGGCAAGTGGTTCCACAAGAGAAGGTGCGCCTCAGGTCAAGGACATCTTAAGAGTAACTGCTGGAGGGAAATACTGATAAATTCACACAATTTCAGTTTCAAATTCATCACTTTTCTTTCAAGTGGACTCTTCTATGACCGAGACTCGTGTTTCCACCTTGGAGTACAGTGTCCTAAATTACTGTCCGAAATTCCAAGTAATTCAACCTTCAACAGAAATGTTGAAAAATATTACGTTCAGTCTCTTTATAACGGACTGAAACAGGCAAATTTAAAGATTTCATAGCAGCTAAAGTGTTGTAATGCACATTGCATATAGGGATTGTCAAAAAAGATTGTTGATTGTTATAAAGTGGATAAGCTCACAGAGGCTTCAGCACGGAGTCGCCCCGCTGCATGCAGAGGTCTGTTGGGGTTCCATACTGCTGGCTGCGTTTTGCCTCGGAGGACATGGTTTTGATTGTAGGAAAACTACCAATAAAAAAGCGCACAAGTGGTTCCAGTTAAGAGCTGTTCGCTTGGATGTGGCTTAACCCCAATGAAAGGACATGATTTAATTACTCTGCAGCTTTAATGCGCCTGGTGTTCCTTTAGAAAGCGCAGTGTATAATCTTTTTTTGAACTGACTGTGATTCATCTTTGAGGCAAAAAAAAAAAAAAAAAAGTTCGAGAAAAGAACGTTTCCACCACCAATGATTAAGCAATGGAAAAGGACTCATTGAAATGATCTTCTCACATTAAATGAGCCTTTCACTCACTAACACTGGAAGTGGATTTTCGAAGTAGGATCTCATTTGCACCGTTATGCTTCCTTGCTGCAGACCGGTCCTTAATAATTCTTTTTAAATCTTTGAGGTTGGAAACATGTGATCCAAGAATTCAAAGTGCAAGTCAGGCTGTTTTGGAGTCAATCTGTTGGTTTGTACTTGTTTTGCATTATTTACTATCAGTTGACGCTATTGGCTTCTCAAGAGAAAATGATAAAACAAGGCGATAACAAAGTTTAGTCTGTCTGACCTCTTGTGAACCATTGCCCCGAGGCAGAAAAATACCGATTGTTCAATGATTGCTATTTTGAATTATTTGAGATTTGCAGAATTGCTACAGGAGCGTCAACAGAGTGAAGTTAGACTGCATCATAAAAGTTCAATGTCAGCAAGAAGTTATTTATTAAGCAACAACGCTCTTTAGATTTTTGTATTTCATCATATATAAAAGTTAAAAAAAAAACATGTAATGTTTCACTTAAAATATAAATTGCCCTTATAATCTTCTTATTCATGAAAGCTTTACCATCTGCAGGTCCAATAACACACTATTTATGGTTTGAACATTATAAATGTTAAACATTACATCGAGGATTCATTAACCAACATTAATGAAATCAGTGTTTTATGTATAGATCGTGTTAAAAACACACATTTGTTGCACTGCTCATGTCTTCCTCTGCCTTTGTTTGGATAAATAACGACATCTCCGTCTGTATCAGGAAAGCTTGCCCTGTGAGGTCACAGCAGTGACGCACTTTCTTCTGCTTTCAGTGTGGGACGCTTATCATTTCGATCTGCTCATGTTTCCTTTTTGGGCCTTTCCGACCAAAACGTATTGTCTGATGTCAGAGGCGGCTGTCATTAGTCTGAGATAAGCGGTGATGAGAGAGGATGTGTGGGGTGTGCGTGAGTCACAACCCCCTTTGGACTGATAAAGCCGAATGACGTGAACTTTAAATACCACTCTGATCTGACAAGAGTAATCGAACCGCTCAGGGCGGAAGAGAGAGCGAGGCATGAGAGCAGGAGGTGCATGTAAAAAACAGGGGAGGTGTTTGTAGGTCAGAGCCCCTCAAAGTTTTTCAAGAAAGACGGCTCTCGCAGAGTGTTGCTCATGTCTGAATTTCTGTTTTGTATCAGACAGGCTGGATATAGCCTTCGACCTCAGGTGAACCTGTGAACCCATGTGATGAACGTGCGCGGCTGTCGGCGCAGATATTCATGGGAACCGCGCTCAGATCAGAGCGAGGCGAGCTCACGAGGCAGCGTGGCCTGCGCAGGAGAGGTGCTGTCTCTCCGGAAAAACAGCTGTCTATATTTAATCAAGGCGAGTAAACAAGGAGTTTAAACAACTCATTTATAATTTAGATTTGCATACATTAAAACTGCTCATTTTAATCTTTTTATTAATATGCATCAACGATATTGTATAAATATGCAGTTTTATGCAAATATCGGGCCCATTTTCTGTTTGTATTTAATTCTGTTTCCCAGCTGTGGATCATGATTTTCATTCAAGGCAACCGACTCAGATTAAGTCAAATATTAAGTCACAGCATGGGAGTGTATAAATATTTCTCAATTAAAAACTCTGCAGACCAGCTCTGCTACTGTATCAGCATTAAAAATGCATTGGTATTGGGAGGAAAATAGGCGAAGGCAAGTTAGGAGTTTGATAAGACATCAGAACTTCAAGTCTACATCTTTGAACTATGTTTTCTCCCTTCTTTCCCTCCTCCAGTCGAGTAGTTGCAATAGCTAGCACTTTTTGCTGTTTTGGAGACGGTTACAAAATCTGGGCGATGTACGGACCAGCCAAAAACATGCTGTGCCTCCGTTATTGATGAGCATGCCGTGCCTTCTGATGTTTTTCACAGAATGTCCTACATTTTGCTGCTTCTTGACTGAGCTGCCGCTTATCTGTTGATGCAAATGAGTAGTTTTGTTCCAAATTGTGAAAACTACCAAATGAACAGCGTGACAAAAAAAAACTGCTATAAAAGGAGTGCTGAGATCGGAGTCAGGCTCACAATGCATAATTACCAAAGTTGATAACCAACTGGATGCTGACGATGCCTCGGAGGTATCGTTCCCATTTGATGCCAGCGGTACCTTTCCTATTCAAAACAGAGAAGCTCTGCTCACATTTTGCTACCAGAGCTGCTCATTCTTCAGATATATCTGTTTACTGACATTCAGAAGTAGCAGATGGCCCATGCGCATCCTGTGTACATTTCAGACAGCAAGCATCCAATCAGCTGTATTCATTCCTTGCCAGGGGAAAACCCATGTATATGCACTGGAAGATCATGCAAACTCCTCACAGAAAGCCTGATCAAAGTGGGGGATCATGCTTACCGTGAGGCTTTAGTGCCTCTGTAATGTTCCCTGATTCCACATTTAATAACCTTGTCACTTCAGATATAATCATTTCATTTTATTTCTGCCAAATGTTCATTATCAGAGCAAGATTTCATAGTTTAACATGGATTGAAATTTCAGAAGATGGAGGTTTATGGAGAAGTAGAGCATGAATATTGAAGTCAGTCTACATGCTTGAAGAAAAATAATTTCCCCACAGCCAAATGGACTGAATACTTTCAGATGATCTTCAAGTGGATCCATTTTTTTTCCCAATCAAGTATTTGATTTCAGCGGATAACCAAAAAAAAAAAGACAGATTCTGTGTAAGCTTTAGGATTATAGTTGAGCTCCAAAATAATGAGTTTCTCATCATCATGTCAACACTGCAAACAGGAAGTGAAATTAGAAAAAAAAGAAACACCTCCAGATGCAGCTGAGTGGAGGAGGAGGAGGAATAATGGGCGGAGGAAACCTCCTTTTGCTCAAATGAAAGTAGCAACTCTAAACTCCAGGGGTGTCACACACATTTTAGCTCAGGGGTCACAATTCAGCCCAATTTCATCTCCAGTGGACCGGACCGGTATCCTAGTGCCAAAATAACCTTCAAATTTAAACTTCGTAGTTTGTCTTTGTTGTGGTGCAGAAAATACATAATAAAAATGTTGACATTGTTGCAAAACCAATTTCTCCCCAAAATGGCTGCAGTCTCAACATGATTTTTAATAAAACCCTGAGATGCAAAATACAGAGAAATGTAAAAAATAAATAAATAAATAAATAATAATAATAAAAAACAAATAAATAAATAAATAAATAAAATCTCCTCTAACTGTTGTATTATGCTTGTTTTCACAAGCTCACCCTGACAGCTTGGTTTTAAAGCTATGCTGTTTGCTCACAATGAGGGCACTGTCTTTCATGCCAGCATCATTGATGCCTCAGCTCGGGTCATGTCTGCTAATCCCGTGTTTTTTGGGGATTTTTTACAATTTGCTTGGTGGTGTTGAAGGCCAGAGCCTCAGGTGGGCTGGTTTTGGTTCATGTGCCCTATGTTTGACACTCATGCTGCACTCTATTGTTACATGAATCTGCACTGCATGGGTTAGAAGTTATAATAAATATATGAAATGTACACATTACGTAATATTACACAAGAACTTCACATTTCTCTTTATCATCTTGTCAGCAGACTATGTGGTAAATGAAAATGTTTTAGGTTCACTGCTATCCAACGACGAACCTAAAACACTTTTCATTTACCACTTGTCTTACCTCCAAGTATCAACCCCAACTCTTAATGTCAACGGACAAATAATTGAAAATGCTTTTCTCTCTTTTGCCCCTTTAAGAGCTAAATTATTCAATTATGTTCAAATAGGATCCCACTGATTCTGAATTGATATAGAATAAATTACATTACAAGAATAGGAATACTTTGTTAATCCCAGAGGGAAATTGTTGAATATTTTGTATTGTTTAGGTGATTGATTGTATTAACTACTTTGTCAGTTTTCTCTGCTTGTTGTTCCTTAATCGTTTTTATTTTTATTTTCATTATGGTAATGTTAATTACAATCAGAATTTCATATCCTTTGGGCTTCTTTCCTCCTGCAGTGTCAGGTTTCATTTCTTGTAAATTATTTTTGTTTAGTTTCCAGGGCCTCAAGCACTGAATTCTGTACCATGCTCTGCAATAATATTAAAAACTCCTTGAATCATATTCTTATTTGGAGCAAATACAGAAGAAAAGGGTAGAAATGAAGAACATGTCAGTTTTCTTGATTTTGAAATGTTTAAAAATAATAATTTTATTAAAGCACAGGTAAATAAGTTTGGTCCGATGATAAAAGCCGACCTTTGAACCCCTTCTCGCGAGCAGCCTGGCTGCCGGTGGAGTCGTGGGGGCAGGCGGAGGACCGCGGATGGTGTGAACGCGCCCCTGGAGGTCATGAATAATGCGCGCGGAGCGCAGCTCGGGGAGGTGATGTCTCTTTAAGAAGCTCAGCCCTCTGCCCAAACAATCGTACAACACCCCCCCAACAAGTCATCGGACCTGTCAATCATCCGCTCGGCGCCCTTTGATGTCGGATCTCCTCGCCTTGTCTTGGGCTCAAATGAGCTGTTTGCTGTTGTAGGGAAACATTAGTCTTGTACCGAGCAGCCAGCCGGGGGACGAAACAGCTCAACTTTTTCCTGCATGTGCCGGGGCTTTCTGCACTTTGGAGGCGCCCCAGACTGAGGACGAGCCGACACTGCACCCCCTTCTCCTTCTTTTATTTATACTTTTTTCTTTTTTTTTTTTTTTTTTAATTTTTTTTTCCTTTTAGATTGCGGTCACTGTTTTTAAAACGCGTGTAGCCAAAGCTCGCAGGCGGGGAAGTAGACATGCCTCAGCTCAGCAGCGGCGGCGGGGACGACCTGGGAGCGAATGATGAGATGATATCGTTCAAAGACGAAGGGGAGCAAGAGGAGAAAATCCAGGAGAACGCCTTCACGGAGAGAGACCTGGCCGACCTGAAGTCCTCCCTGGTGAACGAGTCGGAAATAAATCAAAGTCCAAACGCAGCGGTGGGTGGTGTGTGTGTGTGTGTGTGTGTGCGTGGATCTGAGTGAATGAAGCCAAAAAGGCGCACTGGATTTCCTTCATGTTTACAGTGGTGATAACTCAAACACATCATAAAGTAATAAATGTGTCCATAAACTCACTCTGGACAGTTTATTTCTTCTTCTTTTATTTTGTATTTATTTTTTCATGTGAATGGAGGGTCTCACTCCGGGTGTGTTGTGGCTCCTTTCAGGCGGTCAGACGGGGACAGCAGGGCGAGCAGAGGGGCTTCCCGGACAAACACAGGGAGCATCTCGACGCCGGTGAGTTCTTCAAATAAAAATTTAAAAAATAAATAAATAAAAAGATACATAAGTACTCATTAACGTGAACTGTCGAAAGATAGATGAACGCACGGACGCGGAGTGAACTTATGAAATAAATCGGTGACACGTGCAGCTGCGCTAACTTCAAAAGAGTTGCTTTCAGGTGTACACTGTAAAAAATGCTGGGCAGCTTTTCTCGCTCTTTTCAAAGAGATTTTACTTTGTTTGGTTTAAACCTGCAAAACTGTGGAGAAAGTCAAGCAGAAATAAATCCTCGTCTACAACATTTTCAACCGGATGGAGATTTTTGATATTTTTTGCATGCAAATCCAATTTTAGATTAATTAGGTTCACTTTTTTAATGTTTCAACTTAAAGACAGGTCCACCAGTGCCTGCAGAGAGGTTTCTCTTTGCCTTTTCTCTTTAAACTTACCACCCAAAAGAGGAGAGTAATTACCCTCCCTACATGAAGGCACATTTAGAGTATGTATACATGGCAGGTTTAATTATAGGTGTCACTGCAGGCTGTACTTAGTTGTGTAATTCATTGCTAGCCTTTATGAAAGGAAAGAAAATGCTCTCACATTGTGATTCTTATAGCGAAAACGTTGGATTTGCGGTTTTGTTTAAGTCTACAGCACGAGGCCCACAGAATTTAGAGTTTACCGCCTGGATTGCATCACTTCACGTGCTGCCACTCTGGATCGGGCCATGTCGGAAAGTTCTGTCAACTTCTGGAAAAGCCTAGTGGTGATAAGCAGGAGTTTTAAACTTGATGTCAATGCCACAGACGCTTATAGGGGAATCTACATTCAAAGACACTTATTTCCCACCTGTGGTGTTGAGGTGACGTGTTTCTGTTAATCGTGTTCAGGTATACCTGCACTCTAGCTGACCTTCAGAGGCCTCTGATGCTTAATATGGCTGGTGGTGAGACGCAAATGAAGACACAGGCTGCAGTCGTTCACGCCTGTGTCGCGTGGCAGTTGTAACACTTTTGTCTCGGTTATCGTCTCTGCTCATACAAAGATAGACCCTCGTTTGCTAGAAAGCTTGTAAATAGATGGCATGCTTGATACGCACATTTAGCTTTGTGTTTGGTTTTTCTTTTCTGAGCTTTACCTTTTTAGCATCATTGCACGAGTAAGTATAAAATTTTGTGTTGCTTTAATCAACACATTCAAAGTGTAACCTTCTTTTTTTGAGGTGCCGAACAACGTGAAGAGTCTCATTCACACAGGGCATGGTATTTGGTATTTACAATTCTTGTTTGAAGTCTTTTCAGGTACTAGAGTTTCTAATGCTTTTTTTTTTCTGTCTAACATCAGTGTCAAAGCAACAAGATGGAGGCATGTACAAGTCTTCGGCATATCCTGGGTATCCGTTCCTGATGCTGCCAGACCCCTACCTCCCCAACAGCTCGGTTTCTCCATCTGTAAGTCCACTTTCTGTTGCAATCCTCCTGCTGGTTTTGGTCTTTGCTGACTGCTTTTTCGCCTGATGGTCTCCTCAGTTCAAACCTCTTATCGGAGCTTTTGCACTTCAGCGTGCACTTTGTATTGTTTACCATGAAGTTCAAGCTCTGTGCACATGGTCTATTAGGGGAGAAGCCGAATATTTGGTGATAGTCGTGTTGTCAGCAAAGCTTTTAAAATGGTTTCCCATCATCGCTGATGATGACAGGAAAAAAAAAAAGCTCACATAAATGAAAAATAGAGATTTCTTTGCCGATAACGAACAAGAATACAAATGTGTCGAACACGAACTCAATGAGAAAACACTTCTTTTATGTATTTCTTTTGTTTTTTTTTCCCTTACTGATTTATATTTCTTTTTTCTCTTGAGATGGAATTTTATAAACTTCACTCACTCTTATCAGCCATGAAAAATCAGTGATGTTTCCTCCTTTCAAGTGAAATCGGCATTTTATATCCTCTGTTTTTAATCTCTGATTTTCTTTCTATGACATACATAATTTTTTAATGCTTCTTCTCTCAGTTCAGAGGAATGGATTAAAAGCACATTTTCAGATGTTGCTTTTAGTTGTGTTTCTACAGCTGCGGCTTCGTTAGTTGGATCTGCGTGTTTTCACGACGTGAGCATGAAATAAATCCAAGAAATACCTCCATCAAGTTTTCAAACGACAAACCCAAAGCTGTCAGCACGCTCCAGCACGGTGCACGAGCAGGCCCGTAGGTTTGGATGAGGCATAAAAGAGGCTCTGTCGGGGCTAAAGCGCTTGTCGCATCGCTGCAAATCAGTCACAAACTTCGCCATGTGCTCCGACTTTCCCCTCTAACTGCCTTATAAAACCGAGCCGTATTTAAAACGGAGCGACGTGAAATCAAAGTGCCGCAGCCTTGCCGAGCGGAGAGAGAGAGAGAAAAAAAAAAGGGGGCTTGTTTTTGTTTATGCCGTTCCTGAACCTGGAATATGACAGATGTCGTCATCGCGAGGCACTTCACATGACGTTTTTCCATCTGTTTGCGTCGAGTGTGAACGACAAGAGGGCTGTCGCAGCCTTTAATGGCAGCTCTGAGTGTTAAACCGCTAAAAACAAACATCAGAAAGACTCGTGGAAGGATTTCAAGTGTGCTATAGCTCTCACCCAGCCAGACAACCCTAAAAAATTAATCATAAAATCCCTTCAAGTCACCCATAAGAACCGATACCCATGGATAGGCTGACTAATTGCACCAAACACGAGTGGTTGTGCCTAATTCATTTTTCACGTGCTGTGTAATCCTGTTGCCTGAATTAACCCCCTGCTCAAGTAGACAAGATGTTGCTAAACAGCATAGATGCCTGTTTGTGGGGATCACATGCGCCGGAGACTGAGACGATCTGCTGGATCACAAAATCTTGCTTCACGGCCCGAAAAATCCGATTTTCCTAGTGCCACCTTGACGTTTTTCCAGAGTGTCAGCGTCTGGGTCAAGACCTGGCGGGAGAAATGGGAGGTGAAAAAGGGGTCATTGAAGGGCCAGAGAAGTTTACAGTTGTTAGATACGGCCTCCCTGTAAGTGGACATGTTATCTCCTCTCTTTAAAATTAAAGGATTTGGTTTTTTTTAGTAGAAGCTCGATTGGAATAACACAACACTTCTCCTGTACCTGCACTGCAGCTCAGCAGAGTAACAGTACACGATAACCTCTTAATTTGGGAGAAAATCCAGATTTTGTTCATTTAATGCATCAACATGCTTTTGTCCCATCTCCCCCCTGTTGAGACTTATCACCGAATCAGCTCGTCGTCCGATAAGACGCGCTCCTGTCCTCAAACACGCTCACGCGCTGGGTCTCATAACGCAGTACATCCGGCGGCGTCTCACAGGCAAACATGACGCGAGCGAGTGCAATTTCTCATCTCTTCCCCTTGTCCCCGGAGCGTCAGTGGCTAAAGCTTCTCAGAGATCTCTCTTGTCGAGGGTGGGATTTCTTCAAAGCGGGGGAGATGGTGGTGGTAGTGGGTGTTTTTTGGTGGTGGCGAAGATAAAGAGCACTTTCTTTACCCGTGTGTCTTGGAGACTCCACACAATGCTCACTTGTTGCAGCTTCCCTTGTAATTAGCCCGCTGGTTGTGAGGTGGTAGCGGCGTATCGGGCCCCGTCTACCTGCCACTTGAAAGCTGTTGAGAATAGTGGTTACAGGGAGTCTTTTTTTTTTGGGGGGGGGGGGGGGGGGGGGGGGGGGGGGGGGGGGGGGGGTTGGGGTTGGGGGGATGTTTGGGGTGCCATGTGCGGAACGGTGATGATTACGGATGGGGGAGATGCATCAGAAAATATAGGCCTCGGTGAGTGACAGAGGGGAAGGAAAAGGCGGCGTGGCGTTTTCCCAGTATCGTGGAGTTAATGTGGGACATGGCGACACATGTTTGGACTCATGTCAGTCATTCCGCGAGGAGTTTATCCCTGCTGCCTGTTTGTTGCAGTCAGCCAGGTTCGTTGAAGCACTGCTTCAGGAAATGTTGACGCTTTATTATGAGCATGGGTTGTACTGTGTGGACAGATAAATGCTGCAGTTACTGATGAGAGAAGATTTATGAGTTGTTATCCAGCCTTCTTGGCTACCATACTTTCCCTGAAAGCACTAAAATGCAAAAAGAAAGAAAAAAAATCTGCTGTCTTTGTATTGCTGATTTCTGCATCAATGAGACAAACCTGGTTTTTATTATTTCCATTGAAAATATGCATAACTTTAACATCTTTTTGCTCATGTCAGAGCTTTTTTGAGAAGATTTCTTATGCTTTCAATCAAATTGTTAACTCTGGGAGACATAATGAGGATATTTAGTAATAATTGGTGGTTTAATAGAATAAATATAACTAAATACATTTGATTTAGCTGCACTGAAAATTTGGCCTCGACAGAAGAAATGGTTTAACATTTTTGTCAGGCAATTATTAAAAGCTGAAAATCAATTAGAATTCATTGATGATAAAAATATTTCAGCTGTTATTTCTGCATTCAGAGAAAATACTCCAATCAGCCGTATTTGTGTTCGCCGCAGCATCAGCTGAAAGGGTTAAAGACAGACGTGTTGTATGCTTGTGCTTCTCGGGGCCACTTTGTGCCTCACAGAATAAGAAGAAATACAATCCCCAGCGCTCTTGTCGTTGCGACAGATTAAAATGTTATTTTTCTATGTTTGACTGAAGCAGAAACAGGCGAAACGGCCGATAAATCGCTGCCTGTATTATTTTGGTATTAATGTTAACATCTTACGTATAGAAGCTTCTTATCTCTGCTGAGAAGGCTCTGTTTCCAAAGAGACTGCACACTAGAGAGAGTGCTGCGATGTCTAGTCCCTCTTTATCCCATTCAGCCATAATACTCCTTATTACAGCGTTTCATGGGACATTTCACTGTTGTTACATTAATGGAGATATCAGGAGTCCTTTCAGAGGAAGTGGCCCAAAGGAGGAGATTTGTGGGATTCAGAGATATGACTAAACTCCCTCAGCTTGTTGTCTTTGGATAAAGCTTTATCTGCAGTGTGTAGCGCCGTGCACATTGTGTTTGTGTGCATGTTTTTTTTCTGCGCATGGTTGCAGTTCGGGTTTATTACACTAAGTAGTTTGTATGCATCTAAGATTTTTGGCATGTTTTTCTCTGTGAATTCGGATTCATCTGCATGTTTTCTCCTCAAGTTTGTTGCCTTAGGCTTGTGTTTGTATCCATGGGTTCATGGTGTGTTTTGTGTGCTAATGTTTGCCGTCTGGTGTGTGTGTGTGTGTGTGTGTGTGTGTGAGTGTGTGCAGCAGAGTGTGCGTGTACCACGTTCGCTCGGCGCGGATTACCAAGAGACAGTATTTTTCGAAGGGATCATGAGTCTGTCGTCTCGTGGAGTCAAGCATCAGCAGAGCGGAGACCGTTAATAACGACGCAACGTTTCTCCCTCCTCAGCACCCGTCTTTCTCTCCTTCACTTTTCCTACTCCCAACATTCACAGTCATGATCATGGTTTTCCATGTCCAACAACAACAACAAACAGCCCTCCAGCTATTGATATTAATCTAAGGTCATGAACATTTGTCGACATGTTTTGTTATTTTTTTAAAAGATTTTAAAAACCAAGGAACAAATCTACGAATGCAAAGCCATCATCCACAGCTGTGGCTGCAGTTTGTTTCATGTAGGAGACTGCAGTTGCTGCGCCGCACTCGGCTTCAGCTCAAATGGGAAAAGCAGTGTCAGCAGGTCGGCGGAGAGACAGAGAGAGAGAGAGAGAGAGAGAGAGAGAGAGAGAGAGAGAGAGAGAGCTACAGATGAAATCCTGGGGATTGATGTTTGTTTGATTAAAATTGGTGTGTGGCCATTAAAGCAAAAACAGGAGCTCTACATTGCTCGGAAGTAGCTGTGACTCATGAGTGAGGAGTGAGTGGCGGTCGAGGGTTATTGCTGAAGGTTTTCCGACGATTTGTTGAGCTTGAAACAAGCACACCTATTCTAGATTGAAGCCTGCATGGACACACTTCGAGGCGTAATTAGTCTCTCCGTGCCTGATGAAGACAGACTCCCCTGTGTTCGTGGTGAGTTTCCACACGCCTTGCGAGTGGAAAGAGACGTCGGAAGCAGTTTGAGCTTTTTATTCAGATATTTGGCTGCGTGCTGTTTTATTCACTGTGAAACTCCCTGTGATGTGGAAGCTGTGGTCACACGAAGATGTCGGCGAGCGCTCAAGACGGCGCGCTGCTCTCAGACTCCTTCCTGCCGACTGTACCTGGACACTGACTGTAAACGGCATCATCCAGCTTCTTCAGGATGCCTGTAAGCGTTTGATTCAGATGTCGGTGGAATTTACACTCTCTCGGCAGCTGTGCGGGCCGCCGTTGTCACGTTTGGGGGAATTTTCTGCTCGTTTGACATTTGATTTCAAAGACGAAATGCTAGAAATTTGACAGGAAGGCTGCCTAGAGACTGTTGTTTTGGAAGGGTGGGAGTGAATTCTTGTCATTGCTGAACTTCCAAAATCTCACTTTGAATGTTTTGATTTTTTTTTTTTTTTTGTCAAGCATGCACATTTCAAAATGTCCCTTCATCAGTTTCTCATAACTAGTAAACATGGAAATATTGACTTGTTACATTTCTTTCAGGGCAGAGTAACCCTCTGCATCGACCCCATTAACATTTCCTCTAGTCTCCTCCTTCTTTCTTGTATCCATTCAGAAATCAGCTGCTGCCGCTCACACACACTCCCCTCCCCGTCCCCTTCTTCCTCCCCCTTGTATCCCCCAAATAATACGAGGTCGATCCTTCAAGATCAAGGGAATGGCATGTGTGTGTGCAAGCTTCTAGGATCTCGCCACTTCCTTGTTTTCTATTGTATTTCGGTGTTGACAGGGGGGTTGTTCAGCCCTCCCCTAGTCCCTCGGTAAACAATGGAACCAACACAGGCTGAGGCCTCCCTAATCCCCCCCTCCATTCAGACCCATTGCCGGGATGAGCAGCGTTGGGGCCTCCCTGCCTCTGACTGGCAACGATAAGGACCTCGCATGCTCGGACTGACGAAGCCTCGGAGGAAAGCAGCTCGAGCAGAAAGTCTGCTTTTTTTTTTTTTTTTTTTCTCCACCGATATGAATCAGGGTGTTTTGTCCCTCTTTAAAGCTGTTAAAGTTTAGGAGAGTGCATGTATTTAAGGCCGATAAAGTGAATATGTGGCAGTTAAAGGGGGTTTGATCACGGAGTAGATCCATAGATTTTAAAGATTTCCAAAAGCATTGATGTAAATTTGAACAAATTCCCTGGATTTCTGCTATTTTTTTTTTTTAAGGGTGTCACCCTGACAGAAGCCAAATATCACGAAATCTGAGAATACTGCCGGAAATAAGTTCACGTCAAACCAGAAAATATCCTACCTGAACATTTCTTCTGTCTCTGAGAAACCTCACTGATGTAAAACTGATTCCTAAATAATCATTTGTGAACTTGTTGAAGTCTCCTCTACCGATAAAGCATGACCGAAAAGATCAAAAAAGATGTGTGTGAGGACAGATAAATAGATTTTAAAGAGGTTGGACTTGAGAAGTAAAGGTGGCATTGTAAAGGGAGGGGAAGAGGAGGGGGAAGATTAAAATACAAATGACCATAAGAGCCTCTTCATCGCCCTTCCAGCTTTGAAGTAGCGGCCTGTGAAGGCACCTGAAGAGAAACTGTTCAGACGAGTATTTCAAGAGGCGGAAATGTTAAAAGAATATCAGAAGAAGATGAAGAAAAACCCTTCGGATGGCCCCGAGGTGTTTATACCTGTAATTATTCATCCATTTATTTCTTCCCGGTGCTGTGGGAAGGAAGGGCGGGGGAAACGGCGGAGCAGCAAAAGACAGGTGTTGGCAAAGGAAGTGTGTGTTTGTTTAATTAACTTTTTTTTTTCCTTCTGTTTTGACTTGTTTATATAGAACAAACAGCGCATGCACATTTAAAAAAAAAATCAATGATTGTTTATTCTCACTGATCAGAATATGAAATCCGCATTAATCTTTCTGCAGAAAATATGAAATATAGATGACTCAAAGTCCTGATGATTGCAGAGATTAGTGTTCATGTTTTTCCAAATCAAAAATAAATTTTTACTTCATAAAGATTCAGCAGAGTGACTTTAAACTGGACTGTGCTTTTTTCTACTTCCGTTCTGATATTTTTCTCCCGTGCATAAATGATAATTTAATCACTGCTCTATTCTTGTTAGCTTAGACTCTGTTTGTATAACAAATTTTAAGCGACAATGGAAAACTTTCTTTGTGTTTTTGGTCTTGGAACTAATGAATATGGAACTTTTTGAGAAACACATTTTCTTATACATTACAAGTAGGTAGACAATAACAACAATGGCGGCCTCCAGAGAGTCATGACTCCCAGTAGACGTCCGACTCAACTACAATGTTTTCAGCATTTCTGCAGTTCCTGTGTGTTCTTGTGGACATTATTTTCAAAACTTTGCTCTTTAAACATGAAACATTTCTGACAGAACAATGTTGTCGTGTAGACGGGGCCTCAGCGTGCCAGTTCGCTGAAGGCACGATGTCAGACGTAACTGATGCACAGGATAAGACTGTTAATGTTGTGTCTCGCAGGAATCGCCTCCATTTTTCAGTGGGACATGGAGTCAAACTTACTGTCGTATCCAGACTCATAAAATCTGCTGAAATTACTACCGACTGCTTAGAACGTCGAATCAGTTATGTTAGAATGCAAAAACTTTTCACATTGTTGAAGAAAGTGATTTTCTGTGTTCCAACATGACTGGAGGAGCTTTTTCAGAGTCATCAGTATCGAGTTTATTTTGTTGTGGTGTGTGTGCGAGTCATTTTCTGCTAAACTTCAGGCAGTGAATCATACTTGAGTCACTTTTTAGTCTCATTTGAAATCATTAAATTCATTGGTCAACAACATGTGAAATTACCAGTGACGGAAATCTGTAGTTTAACTGTTGCACTTATGTTTTTCCTGTTGTGAATTGAGCACTTAAATGAAGAGATGGTGGTATTTTTTTTTTTGTTTTTTTGGGGTTTTTTTTTTTCAAGGAAATTAATTTGGAATACAGGAAGACTTGCCATGTGGTCTTTTTTTTTTTTTTTTTTTTTTTTTTTTTTTTTTCGAAAATTCAGCTCCTTGTTTGCTTCTCACTCTGTCTGGTGTATGTGTGTGTGTGTGTGTCCTTGTGTGTTTAGTGGGATGTTGCGCCCAGGTGAGTCACCGGCTCGCAGAGTGAAACTATTCAAAGTCTCCTGTGCGTGGTTGTTTACAAAGTGAGCTGTCTGGACCTCCCAGATGTGTGTTTTCAGCTCGGGGTTAATCAGTGACAGCTCACTCTCGCTGTTTTTCCAAAACCGATACAGTCACTCGTATCTACTCATTCGTGCCGTTGAAAGGAGCAGCCTCATCCCTCTGCCTTTCTACCGGCATAGATATCGACAGCTGTATCCCCTCAGTGGGCAGCTATGCTCGATCATTGTTTTAAATCTTTCTTCGGCCGGTCATTGATCAGTACTTGTGCACACACACAGATCTCCATCGCAATGTTTGTAGGTCAGTGGGCCAGAGTGACAGCCTGTCGGCGGGCTCAGTCCCTCCCCCTCCGCTGTGTCCTTGGTCAGTGCAGAGTTTCAGATAAACACCTGTCAGCCCGCATGAAGCAGTGTTTCACATGTTAAGTAACGTTTGAGGAGGACGTGTGTGTGTGTGTGTGTGTGTGTGTGTGTGTGTGTGTGTGTGTGTGTGTGTGTGCACGTGTTTTTGTGTGTGTGTGTGTGTGTGTGTGTGTACGGAAAATAAGGAGTTGATTGAATATGAGTGTGAATCGAACAGTTTTGATGTTGAATCATGTGTGACACTGGGTATTAATACACTTGTTTTGTTTGTGTTACAGGGTTTTTTTTTTTTTTTTTAGAAGTCATGTGACCTCTGGGAATTAAGTCTTGTTTCATTTCCTCTTCATTACTGTCAATAATCACTCGGTTTCATATCACGATCACTTTTCTCTCTGTAGGGCGGTTTTTACTCATCTCGTACTTTCCCAAAAAGGAAACTAAATCATGTTTAACACGAGACCGCAACACTTATGTAATCAGGAATTTGTTTCTATGAGCCTCATAGAGGACCCAGTTTGATCTAAAGAGGGGTGATAACATTTAAATGATTAATGTCTCAAACAGGATATTTTGAACATCTTGGATGAATATGTTTAAATCTGCATCACTGTTGGTTGTGTATCAAACAAGCTGATGTTGAATAACATGAAGTGAATCTCATTATGATGACAGTACGGCTCATGGAGTGTGTGTGTTGGCTGGTTTCGTGCACTCCTGTTGGCCTGGAGACTTCATAACGCCCCACATGGGGCGTTTGCCTCTGTGCTGTTTGCAAACAGAGTCCGAGTGACGGCCGTATGTGATCATACATGACAGTTTGCCATGTGCTCCCCGCCTTTCATCTGTCCGCTGCGAGGAAATTTACAGCCTGTTTACACTCTTTTACTGAGAGGTGTGTGTGTGTGTCTGTGTCTCCAGGGTCTGAGAAGCTAACGTCACGCGCAGTTCTGGTGTACGCCCGTACTTTAAATCTTCTTTGCTGGTTATACATATTCGTGAACATCATTGCGAGCTGTGCGTTTGGACTTAAGGAGGCAGTTTTCATCACCTCTCCCTCACCGGAAGCTTTATTAAGAGGCTGAAATGATGATTTATAACCACTGGTTTTCTCCTTCTGACCCGCAGTACCTTATTCTTAATGGTGAAACTAATTGGAGTCCATCCATATCATTAACAAGAGAAAAAAAAAACTCCTCTCACATTTGACCCAAACTCCATTTGACGGGTTTCTATTGCTTGTTTTTGATTCGGTTGGGGTTTCCCCCCCCCCCTAAACTCTTCAAATATGCTTTGAAAATCAAAGACAGTGAAGACAACTCAGAGTGAAATTGTAACCAGTGGAAATAGTAATTACTAGCCTCAATCCCCTGTAATTACCAAAAGCACTTCAGTTGATCAACTAATACTTTAAAAAATGGTTATTCCTGCAGCTCCTCACATAGTCCACATTTCTGATGTTCAAATAAAATACTGTTTCCCTTTTTGACCACTGTTTCTCAGTATTTTGTCTGACGGCACTGCGATGGGCCTCTTGGTATGAATGGGATTTCTGTTTGCATCCGAACAATCTGTCTGTTTCTAAATCAGAAACTCTCATTTTGATGTTGTTTAAAAGAGAGAATACTTAATGTTGCGGTGGAGAAAACCAGACTTCTGAAGTTGAGTGGGTCTTTGAGCGCATATCAGACAGGCGTGTTCGTTGATAGTAACGTATTGTATTTACCTCCTGAGTAACTCAAACAAACTCATGATTTGTTTAGTAGATTAAATGTCTTCATCGTGGGATATTTGCTGAGAGTAAACCTTCCTGTTTGGTGCGTTATTGCTAGTGATTGAAGATGTCCTGTAACAAAAAAAAAAACAAAAAAAAAAACGTTCCTCTTCCACATGTTTCGCCCTCCAAACCTCAGCCTCCGCCTCTGACCTTTATCGTCGCTTTTAATGCGCACCTTATTAAAATAGTGTTCATAAAAATAGTCCACTAAATGAAACTCAAACCCCATCCTCCTCCTCCGCCCCTCTCAGCCCGTGCCCGAGGCTCTGCCCAGACCCGCTGGAGCCTCCACGGCCGCATGAAGCAGCCCGGCACACATGGCTGTGATCTCATGCACACACACACAGGAGCGCAAATCCTCCCTCATGTGATCCTCGTCCGTCTGCCGCGGAGATGGAGCAGCCACCACCTTCATATGCTATCCATTTGTCTTTGTATCCCCCACGTCGTACGGACATGTGTTTAAAGTCCGTCGCACCGCCGACGCCATACGACACGGAGAGGCCCTCTCCTGTACATGAAATGCCTTTTGTCTCATTTACGCTGGTAGTGTCAGCTCTTTGTCTCCACTTCCTCCTTCCTCTTCTCGACGCACTAACATACATCATGCATACACACAATGCAACAGTATAGCGTGTACTGTTTGAGCATAACACCTTGAGCCTCAGACACCACCAAGAATGAGTGTTTTGTTTTTGTGGTGGTGATAAGAGTGGAGCTAAGAACTTTGTATTTTGAAGTTTACGAGCCCATTTTGCAAGAACAGAGGAGGAATAACTGGATCCTTTCACTGTACCCAACCTTTTCAGCTGGTCTCCCAGAACTGAAATGTCGAATTCTTGACTTTTTGGGATTCATGTATTGTTTAGATGTCTTTTAAAGTGTTTTAAGCTTGTGCGTAGTATAAGAGACTGTAAAATCCAGGATTGCTACTTCAAGGTTTTATTATATTTTGCTGCAGAACGAATGACCACGTTTGCCAACGGCTGCCTGCAGTTTAACGCAAATATTCCCACCTGTCCTGTTCTTAGTTGTCTCTTTTTTGTTTTGCTCTCCTTCATTTTTGAAAACAATTTATTCATCGAAGGTGCAACCGTTTCCAAAAGCTTGGCTGTTCAGACGTTTCTGTAACAGTGGAAGTAAAATGTCCGCGATGTCAAGAGAGCTGAATGTAAGTAGCAAAACGTGGTGAAAGTCCTCATGTCGCATCTGTTAATGTCATTTTTAAGTCAGAAAAGGGAGGAATTCCCTCTTCAACAGGCTTCCTCAAAAGGAGCTCGGCCATGCGTCAAATTGATTTCCTACCTTTGTTTCACCCTGTTTTGCACAAGTTGAAAAGATGCCCATGCCCACATTTTATGGTCCTGAGAATCTTTTTCTGCAGTGAGACGACAAACACATGGCGAACGCATATTCGCACCCCATCGACCTTCACGTAATGGAAAAAGAACAGATGAACTTACTGTTGTTATCAATTATGTAACTGATAATAGTTTCTTCAAGTCAAATCTGGTAGAGGTGACTAAAATAATAAAAAGATGACTTCAAGGAGGAGAGCCAGGAGAAGAAAGAGAAATCCTTCAGGAGTCCTTTAAAGATATAAACAAAATAGATGTAATGACCACAATGTTGATGGCGGCGTATTGGCTCCCGGAAGTAACAGTGCCTATTAAGCATTAGCTTTCACAGTTTGGAGTGTGTGAAAAGGTGTTGTGGTAATTCAACTTCTGCGAGCGTTTTTCAGAGCCGAACACAAACTAGAGCAACTGCGATATGCACCCTGCTGTGGTCGAACGCTGCGACTGTGTGTGTGTCTGTGTATGTGTGTGTGTCTGTGGAAGTATGTGGGCGTGTGTGACAGCGTAGGTGTTGCACACAGTACAGGGCATGTATGTGGGAAACACTGTATGCACACTGAGGACAGATGAAAGGACAGAGGCGAGTGGGCAGGAAGTGAACAACAAAAGGAAACAATATGTGATTTATCAGACAGGGACGGATTGAGCTGATCAGGTGCTGGAGGAAGAAAAAGAGTAGAAAGTGATTTGCAGGCGGAGAAATTGAAAGAAGTGGAGGGCTTGTGTGCGTTTGTGTGCAAGAGAGGCAACTCTGAAGGAAGACGATCGCTGCAGTAGCGGAAGGGAGTGAGCAATAAACAATGAGAAGCTGGTAACCGCGTTGTGCACCTGGTAAAACAAAACCACAACCTCATGCTGAAGCAAACGCTGACACCTTAAGAACACCTTTAACCATTTCACCCCCGCACTCAAGGAAAATGAGACCTAAACCTGAGAACACTTTTCACTTTCAACAATAGGAACGAACCTTTGTCATTAAACCGAGGAGAGCAGCGAAGTTTCAACAAAGAAAACAATCAAAAGTCTTTTTTTCTGAGGGCTGTGAAGTCGCATAAAAGTTGTGATGTAAGAAAAATACTGAATGTGATGCATTGTTGGTATTTTCCATCCATCGTCGCCCTCTTCAATCAGCACGTGTCGCACTGTAGTGTTTTGCAGAATAAGCAGCATTCAGTCTCAGACGGACACCGTCTCCATCAATGATGTGTTTATGGTCCCCTCACTGGATCATCCCCCAGACTGAGGCAGATTTACAGCAGGCCCAGGCACAGGCAGCCCATTGTCAGGACCCCAGAGGACTCGCTGGGATCGTTCCCGCCCCGCTCTGTCTGCACCGTGTTTCTGCTTCTGAACCCCCTCCTTCCAATTTTTTTTTTTTTTTCTTTCTGCTTTTCATTTCAAACGGCTCTCGTGTCTTAATGCCGTCAATTAATGGCAGCGGTAACTCCAACACCGTCTGAAAGCAGCTCGCAGCTTGAGTAACATCCAGGCTCCAGTTTATCCCCCACAGAGTCCCATTAATCCCAGGCCAGTAGAGGGAATCCTGGTTTCAATTAAGCATCCATTAATGAAACATCAAGTCAGTGGTATGCTGTTTTGATCAGTGGAAGCAAAGAAAAACACTGTTGATTTTATCAATCTGTTTTTTCTTTATGCATTTCACCACAGGGTGAGAAACTCCATAAATGTCTCCAGAGAGAGCTTGGCTGCTATTTAGCAGAGGCGTTTGATTTCAGGAAAATTGGAGGAAATAACAAGCGATTATTAGCAAGAGGAGTTTATTCATCTTTTTCCGTTCATTTATGGAGCATTTCCTCGTTCATTAAATTAAAGGTATCCTGTTTAAGGATCGATGCTGCTTTGTTGCTGAAAATAAAACATGAAAAAAAACTCTAAAACAATATGAACGGCTTCATAAAGCTCTTTATATTTGCATTTCTAGTCATCGGTAAAGCAAATGCTGAAAGTTTTGCCTTTGCTGTAATGTGATTTTTTGCTTTGTTTACCAACTTTTTTGTGGCTGTGCAGCTTATAGAAGGAAACAATGATGCTTGATTTAGTTGTGTTTAATTAAAGGTGTGTGTTGTTTGGGTTCAAGTTCCTGTAAGTCTCCATTTGTAGTAAAGCTCTACTGAGGGCACAAGGTTAGAACTCTTCGGCAGTGCCACTTGTCTCTGATGTGCAGGCCTGTCTCACTCTGTGTGTTCG
This sequence comes from Salarias fasciatus, assembly GCF_902148845.1. Classification (NCBI taxonomy): domain Eukaryota; kingdom Metazoa; phylum Chordata; class Actinopteri; order Blenniiformes; family Blenniidae; genus Salarias; species Salarias fasciatus. The sequence continues at coordinate 15,627,297 of NC_043754.1, forward strand.
TGCATGCCCCTCATCTCTTGTCTCTAAAGTGTGTGTGCGTGTGTGTGTGTGTGTGTGTGTGTGTGTGTGTGTGTGTGCGTACGTCAAGTGTTTGTTGTGTACAGTTTAGCGAGGTTAAGCCTGTTGTGGTTTACCATGGAAAATAAAGGCCTCGAGTCTCATTGTCACCTGAACGACACATAAACACATGCACACACAAACACACACACACACACACACACAGATCGCTCCTCCCTCTGTGCTGCTCTGGTCTTGTTGGTGGAAAAATTTAAAGGTTCACTTGCATTTTCTTTTTTCCTCTTGCCACTTTTAAAAGCGGGAGAAAATTACGCCTGCAGATGCATCCGAACCTGCGACGGAAAATCACGTTACAACAGACATCTCATGAAAAATACTTCAGAAGCTTTTTTAACCTCAGAGATAACATTAAACTGAAGTCATCTCTAACAGGACACACTTTTTTTTTTTTTTTTATTATAAACAATTATTAATCAGACTACAAAGAAAGAGGAAACTGGAGACGTCCCAAAAGACCCGTGTTCGCGACCTGTCATCAAGTGGAAAGGTTACATTTCCCAGGTGTTAAAACGAGGAGCGAACAAACATACCGGCATTAAAGCAAAGCAGAGGTACTCCAAATTAAAAACGCACAACAGCACGACGTGTAATTATCCCGAAACACGCTGGCTCGGGACAAGGTGCCTCGTCACGAGCCAGTCACGGAAAAAAAAAAAAAAAAAGCCTGGATTTTGATCATTTTAATTGGTTGAAAGCCCGCTCGTGCTTCACAGCAGCATCGCACGCAGTAGCTGGAGGGAGGAGGAGAGGGGAGGCGGCAGGGGTGGGGGGAAGGAGTCCAAGATGGGAGCAGCGATCTCTGGTTTGGCCTCAGCCGCGCTGCGTGGTTTTCTTGGTTCCCACCATGTTTCTTTTGGCACGAGATGAAACAGGGAGTGAATGAGAAAGATAGGAAAAGACTTTAAGACTGAGAAATGGATAAATACACATGGATGTAGACGTCATGACCATAAGGGAGATACAGAGACGGGACGGAGACATTTTTTTTAATGTAAATGTGCCGACGCGTCTGCTTGCTATTAGTTATTGACAGGAGTCTGAAGCTCTCGCTTCCTGCACTTGAAATAATCTCGTTGGCATCTAATAAAAACAGCGGCTCACTAATTAGCTGCACATTTGGACCAAATCAGCTTGATAGCACTGCTGATGGCTTCAAGGAGGACAGAAGTATGTCATTAGATGAGTTCACATTAAGTGTAGCTGTTTTCAACCTCTCAGCCACAGCAGGTCTCTCACATCAGGAAATGAAACCTCTTTTGCTCATTTTTTATTTTTTATTTTTTCCTGCTATAACTACCTGAACTCCCAAATTCAGCAAATCCAAGTTTATAGGTTATCTTTGGCATTCAGAATTAACAAACTGAGGGTGGGGTCCTGGTTTTAGGGACTCTGGTGAACAATCGCTGGCTTTAGAAAGTCGTCTCTGAACACAAACAATTGAAATCGAAGCCACAACTAATTTGTATATTGGCGGTGTCTTTATAAAGTTGGCGATCTGAACCTTTGCCCTGGTCAACCGAGCAGAGCCGCTCCGCCATCACGTCCTGCGGTCCATAAATGAATAAATCAGGCAAGAAAAAAAAACAAAAAAAAAAACAAACTGCAGGGCTCTGTGCTGTATGTTTTGTGGAGACGGTCGACTCCATCAAGGGGCGGTTGGAGGCTGGAGGCTCAGCGAGCCATGAGGGCTGCTGATGGTTAGCCGCTTGGCTCAGGCAGACCAGCGCTAAGAGAGGAGAGGCCCGGGAACAATTATGGCTTAGTAGGAGTAACGGAGCCCGGCCAGGCAGCTGCTGGTTGTTCCCTGAATATGCCATATGTGTGTGTATGTGTGTGTATGTGTGTGTGCTTGCGTTTGTGCGTTGAGGAGGCATCGAGAGGGAGTGATGCTCTCACACACAGACACGTATTTACGTTACAAATCATGGATAAACAATTCAGCAGACCGCAAATATAAACATCAGAGGTTTTCATAGATGGGATGGATGAATCACTGATGGAGAGATGGACAAAAGGAATGAGGGCACAAAAATAAGAGTAGAAGGCGAGGTATTGCAAGTACTGTAACATGCTGAATGTTTCTCAACTTAACAAGCAGTTTGCATTAATTTTTGTACAGGATAAAAAAAATATTCTTGAATCTTGACATTTTGTTCATATTTGCTTTAGTCTAAAAATTTCAGAAAAAAACTGACTTCAGCAGCTCAAAAAAAGCTGGTTAAATGAGTTTTAGTACTGTGTCAGTTTATATTAAATGTTTCAAATATCAGTGTTCTTCGTGTTTGTGGTGAATTCTGAAGCTTCAAGCAGCCACAAACACTTTCTATCATCGGCATCATTAAACTAAAGGGAGATGCTATAAAATTAGAGTTTGATTGATTTACCTTCCAAGATGATGAGACAGGTGCCTAATTAGAAATGTCAGATGTTGGGTCAAAAATTTGTGAAAACAATTCAAGTCAGCCCTTTAGATGACCTTATATGTCTTAAAACTAAATGCCACTGCTGTCATGTCCAGACAATTCCAGATGAATTCACTATAAATTAGTCTTTAATCATCCAAACCCACTGTCAACTCTTTTTAGGTACTTGGAATTCTCCGCAATGTTGTGCAACAAATAAACTGCATTATTGTTCACTGAAATTCTTGAAGACATTGAAAACACCACAGCTATGGTTCAGAATGGGCCTGCTGGAGGACAAAACAGGCTCAAATGCGCAATAATACAGTTCATGTGACTTGAGCAAGTGAAGGTGAAACAGCAACACCAAGTGTAGCTTTTGTTACACAGTTGAAAAGCATCAGATCAGAGGTGCTATAATAGGTGCTGTAGTGCTGTAATAGGCTGTAATGCTCCGTCACTGCTGCTGTGAAGATTCTAAAGAAATCTCTCAAACTCCTGAGGAGAACAATCGCAGTAGTGTGTCTGACGCCGACGATCATCCACAAATTTACTTTCCGCGGGGAAACATGGAGCGATATTTGGAAATTGAGGCACAAAGATTGAACTCCTAAATGAGTTACACAAGCAGAAGTAAACAGTGCAGGAAAAAGCATCATGCCTGAAGCTTATTTAAAGAGACGAGGTCCTCAAGTCGAGCCACTTACTTTATTTTGGGGTGATAATTGCACGCTGCGGGTAAGCCACCATGTTATTTGTACAGATGATCGATAGCAAAATATCAACCCGAGCCCTGTTGACCAATGGGGCAGCTTGGCAGCCGCTCATGTAAAACCATGCCTGCCGTGCTCGCTCCAGGACCCTCTCGCACACAAGCACGAGGACAAACATGCACTCAGACGCACAAACACACACACACGCATGCTGACTTTTCTTATAAAAGAAGGTAATAAATGGATACACAACATATGTTCCAAACGCATAAAACACGGCGGCACTTTGCACACATGCACGGCACAGCGGCGAGGACTCAGTGCCCGGGAGATGGCGAGTAGTGACAGGCGGCCTCTGTGATGCTGCTGCATGCACAGGCCCCGTGGGCTCTGCGGTCAAACACACCATTGCTGGCTCCGGCAGGGTTTTGGATCGGCTCCACATGCGGTCAGCGGCATGGTAGCGCCCTCGCTTCAGCCTCCCAACACACACACATGGACTCCTGCAGAGGAGCATTATGTAGACATTTCTCCATGCCCTTGTTTTTTTCTTGTCCCAAGTTGAGAGAAATAATTAAATTCAAGCGATCAGAATTGTTTGCAAGTTACTTAAAGTGACCACTTGACATCAGGGAATAATTTGTATCGGCATGTTTAAAGCGACGTCCCGAGGAAGATCCTGAGATAACTTGGATGTGGGCTAACAGTGGTCTAGTGGCTTTGATTAGATTCTGGAGCTGTTGCACCAACTTCAAACTGCTAAATCTGGTGTGTAATACCACATTGGAGCTGGGTGAATGATGTCAGTCTGGTTTTGAGACATCGCTGGGTGGAAAACGAGGCACACATGACAGCGTGTACTTTCAGATTCAGGACATCTCAGGAGCTTTACTCTGACTGCTTTCATTAATATCTGTCCCAAGGTGCGGATGTTGATCCACACATAAGCAGGAAAGCATTGCCGCGGTAAACTAAATGTGAACGATGTCCACGACGAGTGGAGTCCACCCGCCTATCGAAACGGGCAGCGACCACCTCGGAGTAGGTTGTATCGCGAAGCAGACTCCGCTTGGTTAGCCCTGGTGGGGAGTGAGTCTCCTCTCTGCAGCCCCTCTTTGAGTTCCTGGAGATAAAAGCAGCTGGCGCAACATCAAATCAATAGGCCCATCAATGGTAACATCTCCTGAAGATTAAAGAGAAACTCACACAGAGGCAGCGAGGGAAGGTAGGGTGCTAATATAGTACAAGATCTGGCCGGTGGAAAGAGATTTAATTGATGTGTAGAAGGGAGATGGATGAAAGGTGGGAGCTGACGACAATGTTGTAATGGGGTGGGTGTGTGTCGATGCCCCTTCTGTGATCAGCTATTTACTTTTATTCATCCATTAGCAGCAGTCTGTTTGTCTACATATTTATTAAGTAATACATCTTGTCTGCTTATTCCTCTTTTTACACATGCATTCAGCAGAATCTGCACATTAATGTTTGAATCCCCTGCTTTTTCTGAAGACACCTTGCTCGCCTCAGTGTTGCTTTTGCTGTTTTTGGTTCTACTCGGTGACATCCGTGCTTTCATTATCTTGTTTGTCTATATTTCAGGTTCTTTTTTTGATCCGTTGAAAGGTGTTAAGCATGAATCTGCTGCACAACACTACCCCTCCTACAGTGATACGTAGACAAAAAGTATATTTACCGCAGATTCTACTGAGTGTATGTAATGCGGAGTAGATTCAAACTGACTGGCTTCGGTGTGTCAGGTGGAAAAACATTAGTTTAAATTAACTGTAGCAGTATTGGTGGTTTTCGTGGAGTTGATTTGATTATTGAGAACCAGAATTGTCTTTCTACGATACACTTGAGTGTTTGTGAATTCAAACTTTCCCAGCAAGTCATACTGATGAGTGTTTTTGCTTGTAACAAAAAGGTGCCTCGCTTAGTTAGAGGTTGGAGGCCTTTCTGTATTGAGTTTTTGTTTCCTGTTGGAGTTTTTGTGTTAGCCCCAAAATGGATTTCCCTCCACCGACAAGCTGACTTTGACCTCCTGTGACCCAGGGTTGGATCAAGTGAATAGAGAAGATTTACGAAGAAATGGAGGGACACCATTTAAATAATCAGAAGCGATGTAAACTGCACCAGACTATAAATAAACATAGCAGTCTCTCTGGAGAACCCCTCCACAGTCCAAGCTAAACGTAATTAATTCATTAGTCTGATTTGCAAATAATCCATCTTGTTGTTCCACTGAAGACCGGCCAACGCAGTTTTCCACTTTCTACTCCAGTAACCTCTTCTTCATGGCAGGTGTTCATTTGTTAGTTCCAATATTTCCTCAGGCAATTAGTGGTGCCGTTTCCCCAATGATGGTTATTTTATTTTAAGTGAAAATAAAAACCAGACTCTGGAGTGTAGGTATTATCTGTTGGATTATTTCTGCTTTGAGCTTTTCCCCAGTCTGGTTGCCTCTTGACTTGGCCAATGGTGCAACAATAAAAAAGACAGTTGTTCTGTTCGGAGTTCTCCTCAGTTCCTCCCTTCTCTTGCCAGAACTCACCAGGATATTTTTGTCCAACAGTGAAAAATAAAGTCGGGGATCCATTTAGTGCATCTGCTCACGAGCACTATAGTTTGCCCCAATAAAAGAAACCCGTCTAAATGAGAGCAGCATGTCGGGGGGTGATATGTCGTTAGAGAATGTAAAAGACGTTCAGGGATATTCTTTAATAGCGCGGAGACCACAGGACGGGGCCTGCGCTGAGCCAGGCCGTGTGGTTCGTGCGCTCTCTCGATCTGCAGCCACATCAGAGCCCCGAGCCATGTGTAAGGCGATCTGGACGGCCGGAGGAGGGATCCCCCTCAGATCCAGCGCGGCGGCGGGCGGTCAGTGATGTAAGGCACACGGTAACAAACCGTTATGGCTGCGGTAGCGGCTACTATAGCGGGGAATCGCACTGTGCGCTGCCTTACATTGCTCCTTTTTAAAAAATTAAATATGTTCGTAGATCCTGTTTTTTTTTTTTTTCTCAGCTCTTACCGCCGCGCTGTTTCTTATTCATTCTCTCCATCCGCTGTCCTGTTTCATCCCTCTCTTCCCCTTCGCCTTCCCTCTGCTTACTCACAGTCTTGAACAAACAAACAAACAGTGGGTGGCTTGCATCTCATATCTATAATTCAAGCCAGTCAAACTACGGCGAGGATGTTTGCCAAACACATGAAGTGCGTCTCGCAGCATCACACAGAGAAGGTCGGAGGAGGGGGGGGAAACAGAAATATGTTTTACCATCATGACTTGGACTTGATACACAGAGAATATCCCGGCATTCAGCTGAGAGATTAGCATGATGTTTATGGCGTTGTTGCTTTGTTTTGATGGAAAACACAATTGGGAAAGGCCAGGGCTGTACAATGGGGAGGATATTACGTGATCACTTTTGTGAGCACGAGAAAAAGCTACTTTGAGGGTGAAACACATTGAAACCTCATGTTTTCTCATTAAAAAAAAGAGGTTCCCTGATGTTATCTTTGCAATTGAGGCACATTTAGGCACGCAGGATAACATAATGGATCCAGTAGGACAGTTTTAGAATATAATCCACCTTTTTCATCCTTATTTATCCCATACTTTTTTCATTTGCTTCACATTTCTTGTGTCTTCTGCAGCTGTGTAACAGTAACCGACTGCAGGGACTTATCCATCACACAGAAAAGCAACATATCCCCCCTGAGACCGAGCCAAACCATTTGTGGTAACAACATCTTATAACGATAAATGACAGTTTAGTGCAATACCAGAGCTGTTTTTCCAGGTGTTTGGATGAATCTCCCACGTGTAGTTTTCACATCCATCTGATTTTCTTTGGCAGGAGCCGCTCTGCTTTGGTGAAAGGAGTCTTGTAACATTCAATTTATTTGTTCAGGCCATTCAAAAAAAAGAATGTGAGCGTGCGCAGTCACTGAAGCAGTGAAGTGAGGCCCTTGTAAAATTCTTTTTTTAAAATCCAACCATGAAGCCTGTTTCTTTTGGTCGAGTAAATTCTGTCTAACACTCTCTGACAGTTTTTTTTCTTTTTTCAGTTGCAGCACAGCCTATTAGGGGAGGTCACATGTCCGGCGAGTTTTATGGTTTATGCTTCACTTTTCAAGGCAGAATGTGTCGTTTAACAATGAGATATGAGTATCGGCCGAATGTGTTGCGTTCAGGTCTGCTGCTTTGTGTGTTCTTTTTGGGAAATAACTACAGTGTCTTTAAGACTACAACAGCTCGTCATCCAAGTGTTTCCATTGATCCCCTTGGCACTACAAAGCTACTGTTTATGTTTAGTCATGTACTGCATGTACTTTAGTTTCTTTCACTGATGTAAATGCCAATGTATTATATCAATACACTGAATTTTATTATATTACTGTATTTTATGGCAGACAGTCATGATCTACACATGAACTTTTCCCTTTACTTTTCCTAAAAAACATTAAAAATTGTATGAAAGTGCATTTATAGGTAAATTAAACTCATATTCATCAGGTAGACATGCCAAATTTTGACCCTGAGAAGTTACATACGGTTCCCTTGAGGTCTTTAAGCTGTCGGAGCAACATTAGTATGTTTTACACTGTAGTGCAGAGAAATATAACATCCTCATTCTCCATCTCTGTCGGTACGAAAAGAAATATTAACACTGATCGATGAGCTTTAAAGCGTTCAGTGAAAGCGTAGTACCTCGAAACAGCAATGGTTCAGGGACAACAGCTCCCAAAACTCTTATCTTTGGACTGACAAAATTGGGGAACCACCAGTCACAAACTTTCATTGCCCTCGGGAAGACAGCGTTATTTCATTGACTTTGAAATAAAACTGACACTCACAGCTGTTATTGTAACAGTAAGCATCCCCTTTAATGAGTAACCATTGCTTTAATAGTTTGACTTTTCATCCATATAAGGCAATTAAACGGAGAAACAGACCCGAGGCAGATCTGTGGTGTCAGGACTTTTTCTCAGTTCACACACACACACACAGTCGTACTGTTGCCACGGTTACCGCATGCCCCCTCTGTTTCCTTGCTGCCGCGCGGCGTGCGAGGAGTGGGACCAGCCCAGCAGGTGGGCCCGAGCGAGCAAGAGAGGTAGTACAGTCGCAAAGAGGGAGGGAGGAGCGCCGGGGAAGTTTGCTGGGAGGCGGAGCCCAGCGCACATCCAGAGGAATCCCTCCAGCCGCTGGGCCAAGAGGAATTAATCAGACAGAATAAATTAGGACATGAAAGGAAGGAGGGGGGGGGCGGCAGCAACGTCTGCACCTCCTTCTACACTCCAGTCCGTTTACTCATCCCTCCATTCTCTCCTATATCTACTCTGTCTTGTGCAAGCACATATATCTTCGATAAGTCCCTCTTTGGCTCCTCAGCTTCTGCTGATCACATCTAATTTTGGGGGCAAAATACCAATTAATCACGAGGAATGAGACAAAAAAAAAATCCATCTCTCATTCTAGTCCCTTCGATTTGACTTAAGATTTTATTGACAGTTAAAACTTAAGGAAAACACACTGAACATTCAATTTTTAGCATTTTTAGAACTTTAAGATAAACAATTTCATTTTAAAATGTATCAATAAACCACATGATGGCCTTGATTGGTTCTTGAATTACTTAAACCGAATATCGGCCTGTTTTAAGTACTTGTTTGGAGAAATCAGGAAGACCTTTGCAGAACTCAAGAAGCCAGTTGTAGAGACATAAGAGAAAATAAAAGTCAGGTCCAGTCTTCAGAGTATCTCCTTCGTTTTTGAAAAATGTTGAACTCAAAGGTCTCCGCTGCGGGGTCGTGGAGCCTCCTCATGCATGAAGACTTGGGATTCAGGTCTCTCTGATGAGAGACCTTTAAAGTGTTTTGGGATCAGCCGTCAGAGCGGACACTGGTCACCAGCGCTGATTAATAACCAGTCCTCAGAAGTGCCATGATCTCTGGTGAAAGGCGCTTCTTTAAGTGGTCCTCGGTCGGCCTGCTTGATCTTTCAGAGAGACGATGAAAGAAGCGCACCGATTGGACAGCAGCCCCGGGGCGCTCTGCTTCTCCCCGATGTCATCTGTTTGCGAGTCGCCTCCTCCAAACAGCACATGCGTCTGTGTGTGTGTGTGTGTGTGTGTGTGTGTGCATTTGTGTGTGTTTGAGCTCCACAACTTTTCTTCCTCTTTCACTTCGAAGCTGCTTCCTCGGGTCAGTCAAATAAACAGCACATTTTATGTTCTTGTGTCAAGCAAAGCTGAAAAAATACTCAGTTTACCAGAACTATAAATAAATAGCAATGTGTTTCTTACAATCATATGTTTTGTGAATTGATCCATTAAAAGCTAGCATAACATCCTTATCAATATTATTGGATTGGAACAATGTATTATATCTTTCAAAAATACTGTGGGAAGTAGAAATGTTGACTTCAGGTTTTTAAATCTTGGACTTTTTTTCTGTGAGATCTTGGGATATTTCAAAATAAATAAATTTCTCATAAACTTTTCGCTAAAAGAAATCAACAATATCAATGTTGAACTTGATCTTTAAGATATAGACTGTTTTGATTATTCACTGGCTTAACTGTAATGATTCTTTTTTTTCTTACTCTGCATGTTATTGTAAAATTGATTAATTTTCAACATTTTGAGATACTCTGAGCCGTTTTTGGAGCTAAGTCTTTCTAAGATTGAAGAGAAGCTTCAGTCGTGTCACCGAAGCAGGAAAATCAAATTAAAACGGTGATTTGAGTCTTTTGATGGTGAAACTGTTCATGGTACCTCGGTGAGCGCCGATGAGCCACTGGACAGTGGCTCAGCTTTCTCAATGCTGATGACCAGCAAGAGTCAACATGCCGAATAAAGACAACAGTAACTTTCAATCATCCTCGAAAGAAGCACAGAAATCAGTTAACTTTTGACCTGCCAGAAGTTGGAACTTCCTTTATTTGATGTTCCCGTTTTAACCACAAACTGTTATTGTTTCTTGTAAGGAGCGACGCAGCATGGAAAGTATTGAAAATATGGGAGCAAAACTCCAGTTGGTTTCATAATCATGTTTTTTCCCCCCACTTTGAAAAGTGATGCAAATCGTACAAATGGAATGTAAATTTGTGCAAAAATATCTCACTTTTCAAAAAGCAGATGTCCTTTCATATTTATTAGAGCGCCATAGAGCGTATTTGTGCATGCAAATAAAAAATATCCAGAAAATATTTGTGTTTGGGGGGACGTTGAGGCCATTCAGCTCGTCTGCCCCCCAGTTATTTCCTTTGCATGGCCCTCAATGCTTCCATAACACAAACTCCCAGGGATGAGATTATTTTGATATGAACATCAAAGAGAGCAGATCAGACAGAAAGCACCGTGCACGAGAAGTGAACTGGTGACCCAGAGGGCAAAAAGCATGTAAGCTGATTGAGCCGTCTGCCTCCCCGAAACTTGACTCAACAGTCGGCTGACGCTCGTCTGCAACGGCCTCATCAACAACCGGATCACCCCACATGCACACACAATAATCAGTACGTCAAAAATAACACAAGAGAATCGATTTAAGCATCTTCACTGTTTAAAGAAACACACACATTCATAACCATAACTTCAGAAAATGTCCAGAAAATCCTAAACTACCAGAAAGCAGTGAAATATTGCCCTGCAGGTACTTTATAGTGGAGACTCAGACTGCTGAAGTACAGACCATCAAGTCACAAATATGATTCGCCGATGCCCAGCACTCACCGCTTCACCTCTATATTCAAAATAAATCAAATCATCCAGTCATGAATGTCTGAAATGGCCCATCACATCCTGGAAGTCAGTTTTCCAAACATTTCTTTTCTTTCTTTTCACATAAATGAATAGATTTGTGATGAAAACTAAACTCTCACTTTCGGTATGAGCCGTGTTTGTGTTTTGTTATGGGGACGGGTGGTATATCTGTGTGATAAAGGGAGAGTGGCACACAGGAAGCGCGTCACTGCAGGGTTTTTTTTTTTTTTTTAATGTGCGGCGGCATTTCCCATTCGGGCCCATATGCAGTCTGATATTCGGTCTGAGCCGGTGAGTGAAAGCCGTGCCGTGCAGCCAGAGAGGAAAGGTTTCACAATGAGTGAGCGGCAGACGTCTCAGCGGGGGACGGGCCGCGTAACCCGAGGACGGGATCGCGATCACGGTTGCACCGGGGATCTTTACAGAAGTTCTCAGGCTGCCGTTTCCTTTCCCTCACACTGTTGAGTAGGTGGAAGGAGATTCACCGAAAGGTCACTTCATTGTTTTTCTCTGTCTGGATGATAAGTCAAAAATTTCTTCCCGAACCACTGCCACCAGATAAACCAGGTCAGATCAGCACAGTTGTCAGAGTTTGACATTTTGCACTAGAAACAGTCCTTGCAGGCTTGTCTGAGAATAAATGCAAACACAGAGACCTTTTTTTTTTTTTTTTTTTTTTTCACCATGGTGAGCGTTCGCTGAAAGAAATATTGCTGCAGGCGCTCAGATTTGTAGTATCTATTGTTTGAATGAACTCAGCTGGAGGATTTATGCCCTGTGTGTGGTTGTTTCACTTCCTGTTGAGTCCCTGTGTTAGTTTTACTGCTACAAACATTGGCTCAATCTGATCGCAAATAAGCAAATCTGCTCAAACCTGCAACTTCTGTCACCGCGATTACCTCCTCCACTACAAAGACATACCTGTGTGAGAGTGATGGAACCATTTCGACGGAGATCTCCCAGAAAGTACTCGAAAAGAAACGTGTGAAATCTTACACACTGCCACTTGACAACCGGCAGTTCTCGCCGGTCGCTGTGATGAAAGACGTAACGTGAAATTAACCCTTTGAATTATTATTTATGCCGTTTGAAGCAGGCAAATGCGAACTTGTCAGTGTTGACGCTAATCACGACGGAGTGAAGAGTTCAGCCGTCAAGGAGGAACTCAGTCGAGCTGCTACTGCTTGGAGATGGGGAGATGAGGTTTGTTTTGAATAAGGAGCATCTTCTTTTTTCCTGGAATAAACAAGCTGAAAAATAGTTCATTCATTCATTCATTCATTTGTTTTCATGCCATATTCATCGTTTTCAACTCAGTTCAAGAAATCCGCAGAGAAAAACCTGAACCATGGGCGCAGCACGCACGGTGAAACACACAAAGCGTTTCTGACTGACGGGTGCAACACGTACCAGTTCATCATGGCCAGAGCGCAGATGTTCCAGTGGTGTGTGGCAGCAGTGGACCGTGGCGCGCGTGTGTGCGTGCGTGTGTGTGTGTGTGCATGTACACCGGGCGTGTCCCTGCATACATGCATTCAGGCATATATATGAGCATTTCAGCGTGTGTGTGTGTGTGTGTGTGTGTGTGTGTGTGTAATTGGGGGAGTGGGTGGGCGTGTTGAAGGGGGTGTTTGCTCCTTTTTTTAAACATAGCTGCGTTGTTATGGTCGCCCAGGCTTTGAAGTTGCCCAAACCTCCAACTAAGAGGCTCTCATTTTCGGCTCCTGACTCTGGAGAAGGCAATGACTTCCAGATTGGGGGACCTACTCAGCGCCCGGACGGGGAGCGGGTTGTGGGAGGTCACGAGGGCCGAAGCGGGTTGATATGGCGGTATTGGAACAGAAAAGACTGAAACCTACGGGGCAAAACGCATCCAATCCACCAGAGTTCGCATCAGATTTTTGGTTGGTCTTGCTAAAACGCTCGCTGGCAGCGAGCTTTTTACACATGTGTTCAATTTAGGCATCATCATCGGTACATAATTTTCCAGAAAAACATAACCTCGGCTGAATTTCATCTCTTGCAAAATGTTTTTACTTGAATGCAATATTGGGACTGCAGGTTTAAGTCTCCAAATCTCCTCTCAGGAAGCTTTAAACAAACGCTCAAAAGTTGACAATAAACTATTGAAAAGAGCAACATGTCATGAAAAATCCGTATTTCATGAATCTTTGTTCGTGAAGCTTAACAGATTTTTATTTCCGTGATCAAAGCCACATATTGGCAGCATGAAACCAAGTTACATCAATCGTCATATTTTTCCTTTAGCCTCCTTTTTACAGAGAAAATGGTTCATTTGATTAATTCCTCACCCATCAACCCAGCACCCATCTGCATGCATTCATGGTTTCTCAAGAAGCTGACCGTGTCCTCTGACCACTCGCAGGGTGTGTTTTTTGGAGAGCAAATTGTTAGCCTTGTAAAATACACAGAGAAAGTGGAGTAGGGAAAAAAAAAAAAAAAACACCCTCAACTGCTTTGACATTTTCCTTGTACTACTTAGAAAAAGAAAATCAACCTGCAGTGAAATAATCATAGGTGATCTTGTTTGTTTTTTTTTTTCCCCCCACCAAGCACCTTCTACAGTTCACTCCTTGTCCGAGTGCTGAAGCTGGAACATCTGGATACGGGCGAATTTGTAATTGTACAGAAACAAAACTTAGTTCTCTCACAGGAGCCGTTAAAATAGGAGGAGTGGGCGCATTTTAGCGTGTGATTCAAGTAATTGTGATTATATACAATCATGTTTTTAGGTTTAAAGTCGATGTTTATCACATTTTGCCCGCGTTGGATTGCACTTTTTGATTGGTCGATTCATCCAAGAGGATGAAAGACGAATAAGGTGAACTTGACGCATTTTGCAGCAATAATCTTCTAAAGAAAATTCTTTTTTTTTTTTTTTTTTTTACAAGTTATTCAAATACTGGCTTTATTTTGCCTTCTCACTGTTCAGTGAAAGAAAGGTTAAATGCATTGTTAGTTTTTGTCTTTGCCAGAAGGTTTGTAAAAGCCAAATTCATGAGAATCTCTTCCTGAAGCGACCATTCGCTCTTTTAAAAATGTATTTCTTCATTTGTGCGCCAGGCAGGGCGAGCGCCATTGTGAGCCAAACTGTGACTGAGTGTTTTTAATGTGCCATCTTCGTGAAATGCGAGATTAAAGACATTAGCCTCAAAAGCTCTCAGGAAGAGGGGCAGGAGAGGGGACGCTTTAATTTCCGCTTCAAATACAAAAAGAGACGGATCTACTAAGTGTGTCATCTGAAAACTAAAGAATACATTAGAGGTGTTTTATCAGTGTGAAGGTGTGTGCTCGCGTGCAAACTGCTCCTCTGCACGCACTGTGTGCATGAAATGCATACATGCGTGCACGCGCACGTGCGTGTGCGTGCACGAGGGTAAGGCGGAGGGCCGTCATTACAAACTAGTGATATCTGAGATCCCATTAACTCTTGTATTCAGCCACAGATTTCTGTGAAGATAAAAGGCCGCAACAATATGCTGATGAATCAAAGGCCTTTCAAGTGAAATGAGACTACAGAGACTCTGAAGGCCAGTCTCGATTTCCTGACGCACTTTAGAAGGTGTTGATGTCTAATTGTAATTTTTAAAGTAATCGCCTCTTTGATGTAATTAAATCTTTGATGTAATCTACAAACAGAAGCTCTGTCGTCGGCCCGGCGGCCGCTGCTGTTTGACACCGGGCTTCTCCAGCTTGGTCCGAACGGCCCGCCTGCTCAAACCCGAACGTCGTTTTGTGAAATAGGTCAGAATGGGTTGGGAGCAGCACTGACGTAAGCGAAGCGCGATGATGCACGGCGAAAACCGGTCCTCGAAATAACAACCATGCAGCGTATTCCCCTGGTGCACCGAGAGCCCAGCAGGCTACAGGGTTTACATGGTCCCCCCCCTGCTGGGCCCGAGCATCGGGGGGTTTTCTTTTTAAACATGTATTTTTAATGAGATTGGATGCAGTGGGTAACAACGCTCCCTCGGAGCAGTGCAACCGAGGTGAAATCACCTGTTGTTGCAGTGAGGTCTTTACCGCCGTCTCCTGAATGCAGGATTTCAGTGCAGGAGGTTAATAAAAACACACTCAGCTTTGTTTTTATGTCAGGTCTTGATGCTCCGCCCACTTTCAGGTGCAGCCAACGAGCCAGACGCTGAAGGGAGCGGGTGTGGTTCACACGGTTTGTTTTTGAATGACAGATTTTTTCGTGCCTGGAAGAAGAAGAAAAGAAAAACTTCACCTGATTCACACTTCCTGGCCCGGGGTCAAAACCGCAGTTCCGAACGGGCAGACGCGTCTTCATCCATGTCATTTACAGCTTAAAGAAAAAAAACTCAAGGTTGACTTGTTCACAGTTTTTACCCCCCCCCTGTATTTACTATTGATTTGCGCCATAAATTTCTTGCCCCTGCGATTCATGTCGGCCCCCAAGGGTGGGTAGCTTCTGTAAATTAAAGGGTGCGGGACTTTTTCCCTTCATCTGTGTGTGTGAGTGTGAGTGTGTGTGTGCACCTGAACATATGTCGTCATTCCTCCCTTTTTTTTTTTTTTGATACATAGCTATAGGTTTCCCATTCAGAGAAGTGTTATCTGATGTTATCCGTTCAGCTTTTTTCTCACATGCATGTACACACTCGCCTGTTTCTGCAATGATTAATTATCTGCAAGTTGTGTATATGTGTGCTGGGGGGTGAGGGGGACTTTTTTTTTTTTTTGTTAAACACAGAGGGGTTGATAATTATGGGTTAAATGAGTGCTCTCAGTCAGCCTCCCTGAGTGTGTGTAAAAAAAGGAAGGCACAGCAAAAGCCACTTCAAGGCTGGCTAATTACCCCGAGGAAGAGGGGAAACATAAATGGACGATTTTGCGGCTATAATGTTACAGCAGAACGGCTAAATCAACCTCAGCACGTGAAACGGAGCCGCAGCTACATCTGAAGGCTCCAAGCAGCCTGGCACAGATGTGTGTGTGTGTGTGTGTGTTTGCACCCATATGTGCGGACTCCGTGTGCGTTAGTTTGATTCCCATGCAGAACTTCACAGTTGCTGGATTGTGAGTGCCTTGCTGAATACTAATTCTTCTGCAAGCTCGTTCTCTTCCCCTTTCAGCGTGCCATTCATCTTCTTTTTTTTCATTTTTTTACGAACATGCATTCAAATATTTATCCACTGCTGCGTTCACTGCCAGCCTTGCCCCACGTTCAGGGCAGACATTTTAATGCCATGTAACATTTAGACACACACATTCTCAGGCAGCGCACTGCTGATGCAAAGTGCACCATGTGGGATTTTCCCTGCTGAATGTCAGTGCTACCGCAAAAAAAAAAAAAAAAAAAAGCAACCTTTTACTTTTCCCTGGACAGAGCTGTGCAGGAAGGAGTTAACTGGCCTTTAAAGCAGGTATAGTCTTATCTCAGAAATATCTGATTCTGTTGAAAAAGGAGACAGAGGTCATTTACAGATAAAAATGCAATTTCTATTTTTCATCCGAGAACATTGCATTTTACTTGATCAGTAGAAAACACTTTTCTGACTGCACAGACAGAAGTTAAAAATCTGCACTTGCTGAGTGTCCCTGCTTGGCATGTCATGCCTAATCACCAGGTTCCACCTTTTTAAGCACCGTTCAACATCTAGTCTCTAATTTCTGTAAATTGGCCTCTACGATAACACTGCTGAATGTTAAAAACTAGGTTTTTGTTTGTTTTGATTATAAAGCAGATCGAGTAAATACTGTGAAAGTTCGTAGAGAAATGCAGACAAACCTTTTTCACCTTTGAATTTCTGTATTTCCACTTGCAGAACATTAATAAATACGATGCTTTTTTTTTTTTTTTGAATCTTCACAAAACGTCAATGCGGCCTTTCTTGCTAGATACAACCACTCAGGTGGTAAAAGTGGAAGTCCTGACAGCTGCTGTCTTCCATCCATCATGGGTAAAGACGGCAATCGGCTGTGCTGATGCAAACACCTCAACAAAATTAGCAACACCTGTTCAGACTCCTCTGTTTTGATGAGCGAAACAATTCCTGGTCGTCCAGCCTGTGTCTGCACCCTTTATTATTTCACTGCTTCATCCTGTGACGTGATGAACGGGCCGCTCCGTCCACATCTTTGAGCATTTTCCTCCATCTCTGACTCCTGACTTCTTTCCACCACTTTGCTCTCACATTACCTGCCTCCTCCTCGCGCCCCCCCCGCCCCGCGGCGCCTCGCCACGGACGCACTGCGTTTTGTTTTCATGTATCTCAACATTCAAAGCGGCCCAGCAGTTTGATCCCAGCTCCGCGGCTAGCCGTGTAGCATACACATGAGGCGCCCGTTTCTCCGCACGCGCGCGAGTTTGAGATGCTGATTGATGGGAAAGCAGCTGTTGAAAATGTGCGCGCGTGCGCGCGTTAATGCGGAGGGTAGCGTGGGCCAGCTCTGCCTTTAAGTGATAAGGTATTCACTTTGTAACTCAGCAGGAGGCCCAGCAAGTAGCTGCAGATCTGCCTCTCTGTAGTGCTGATGCTCCACACTTCACACACACACACACACACACACACACATATGCTCGTGCGTGTGCACCCGCTCACCGGCCCATCGCGGCGTAGAGAATAAAACTGCTTCGAAAACTTTTTGGAAGCACGTTTGTGCGCGTGAAAGTCTGCATGAAGAAGCTTTAGAGATGTAACGCTCGTTTGCTCAGATCCGTCCACCAAAACGCTCACGCGCTCACAGGCCGCTCCGTCACACTCGTGCAGGAAGGAGCGCATTCATGCTCGCACTGAAACAATTACAGTGGCCGGTCGACGCGTGCATGCACACACACACACACACACACACACACACACACACACACACACACACACACACACACACACACACAAACTCACAGAGGCCCGGTTCAATTGTGCGGCGTGCAGATCTGTGTTCAAGGCTGCCTGCTGAGCCGCCTCCAACTCTGCAAACCGCCGTGACATATCGTATGTCATCCAGCATGCTGTGAGCATTAGCAATAACTGGATTTCACGTAAGTTATTGAAAGCCATTTGTAAACAGAAACATGAAAGCAAATAAGCTCGCACGCAGCCTCACTTGATCATCAAAGGCTTATCGATCAAATGGTCCCTCTCCTCCTCCTCCTCCTCCTCCTCCTCCTCCTCCTCTCTCTGCGCCTGCGATGACCAATGCTAGTAAAGTACGGCCCATCTGTTTTGTTCCAAGCCACGTTCAAAACATGCAGCTTTCTTTCAGTCTTATGTGTGTGTTTGGTGAATTTTTATCGGAGCAAGTGTAGGTATATGCAAACATAAATAGAAATGAAAATCAACACCACTGCATTACTTGTTTTATATCTGTGTAATCTTTTTTTTTTTTTTTTGATTATGCAATTATGCAAATTAAACCAACCCCAAAAAAGGATTTTTTTTTTTCTTTTCATTTCGTTGAGCTGGATGTATCTTCTAATTTCTTTTGGAAGCCAGTAAATGAGAGGAAAATGTGCATGATGGTGGAGCTCTTTGATCAGCAGCCTTCAGCTGATTGGCCGATCCTCAATCTGGAGATACGGTTGCCAAATACTGTTAGTAGATATAATGATGGAATGATTTGTGATCAGTTTAGAATAGTTTATTTACAATTTAATCAGTTGAAGTACAACATTTTTTTAACATCTGATCCTCAGATTTCAACTCTTGATCAATTGGCTCCTCGTTGTTATTCTATTGTTTGTAGGCAGTAAAAAGCTCGACAGCAACACGTGGCCATCGTAGTGGTTACTATGGTTTAACTGTGGTTAAATGGTTATTTTTCAAATGTCTGCAAAATTAATCCTCGTGCTGTTTTCTGTCTGCAGTCTAACAAAGTGTCGGTGGTGCAGCAGTCTCACGGGATGCACCCGCTGACGTCCCTCCTGCCCTACAGCAACGACCACTTCAGCCCCAGTCCTCCTCACCTGCCCACAGACATGAGCCAGAAAACAGGTGGGAATGCTCCCTCTCCCTCCCTCCCTCTCTCTCTCTCTCTCTCTCTCTCTCTCTTCCACGCATGCACACTTACGACAGGAGTTTCTGCCCTCTGTGCTATCGCAGGCATGCACACAGGTCCAGAAGAAAACACATGCTTGTCATTGCTCTTTATTTTTGAAGAGTGGGGGTAACACACACACACACACACACACACACACACACACACACAGACACACGCACACGCACACACGGGAGTGGCCGCAGACAAAGTCCAGACAGCTGCTGAATTGTTGCTGAAATCGCGGTTCGCGCACACACACTGTGATCTGGTGGAGCTGTCGACGCGTCATTCATCACACATCACACGGCAGAAACAGACACTCGCACACGGATCGCACGATGACAAACGTGATGTATTCAACCTCTTGCCTCTTTTCATATATTCACATCATGTTTGTAGATTTCTCATTTCATCCACACACACACACACACAGAGGCACGTACACTGTGTGTGAAGTGGCAGCGTAGTCTCCGTCAGCCTGTGGCGGTCCCACAGCTGCTCTGAAGTGGCCTGCTCTTCTGAAGGGACCGCCAGCCACATACGCACACGCACACACACGCACACACACGCACACACACGCACACACATGCACACACGCACACGCATAAAGATGGAAACAATTAGGGTGACAATCGCACAAACCATCGCAGCAGCGCACACGAGGTTCTCCTTAACAAGCACTGCACATACAAACACACAGTGCGCTCTGTTTGGAAGTCACAAACAAACACACCCTGACATTTAAACACTATAAGGCTCTCTGCCCCGCTGGAGGCAGGGCCCGCAGGGTGGCGGAGTCGACTCGGTCTGTTTTAGATTTCTGGGGTAAGACATCTCTACTACTGACCGTTTCAGTGTTGAATTTGCTTAATGCAGTCATGATCCCCAGAGGCTGATTCATCAGGGTTTTATAACCACTTTTAAGGTCCTTTGAAGACAAAGCGGACGTGTATGAGGAGTGGCTGTGCTCGGATACGTGCCAGCTTGCCATCGTTCAGCCACTGTATTCAGAGTCTTTCTGGGTTTTTTTTTTTTTTTTTTACTTTTTGGCTTCATGAGTTCACGTTATAATAGACAAATTGCTCTTTAAAGCTGTATGCTTCATCAATGTATTTCTAGGATGACATAATTTCTTGGACCTCTAAGTAAAGAGGAACATCCTGATTTGTAGAAAACCAAATTTGTGTCGACACAAATTTCCCTTTAAGTCCCAACTGTTGAGATTGAAGTTTTCAATCAGACCATTTTTTTTAGATGCGCGAGAAGTGAGTCAGCCCCTCCGGAGCTTTATATGAAACACTTTCATTTTAATAGAAAGAAAAATTGTTTTGGAACTTGAAATAAGAAGTTTCTAATGCGGAAATAAGTTGAGGTAGTTGTGACACTTGGCTGACCAGTTACCGTTTTGGTTAGATTTACTTTTGATGAGTTTTTTTTCTCTCTCTCTCTCTCTGTCTCTCTCTCTCACTCTCTCTTTCTCTCTTTTAATCATTCGACCAAATGAAAACATATCCGTCGTTGGTTTTGCAGTAGATTCAAGCCTGCAAATCGTCCTCCATAGCTTAACCTTTGTTGGGAAATAGATGAAAATGAAGACACAGTGAGAACAAGAGAAATGGAAAGTGATCACATGAGAGTGGATTTACAGCGAAATGAAACACAACACTTGTTGTGTTGTTGTGCCGCAGCTTTTGTTAACCGCCTACATGACAAAGACGATAAGTCTTCACTTGGGGCTTAAAAATGTGCAGCCGAACACAATTAGTAATAAATCACTTCCTCATTATCTCTGTTACACTGCAACTTTTACAGCGTCAGCAAAACACCGAGCTTGAGGCGCAAAATGGGAAGTCGAGTTGCGTCATTCATTCATTGGTCTCCTGCTGCTGTTTATTATCTATTTCTTCGTTAACTGATTTTGATGCCTTGCGGTGTCGATAAGGTGAACACTCTCTGGATTACTTTAGAGCAGGAGAGCAGAGTGAAGAAAAAAAGCCGGGACGGGATGAACAAAAGTCTTTTATCAGCCCTGATTAGGTATTAGACAGAGTGTGACCTCAGGCAATCTCCTGCCTGCTCCGTCTGGAAATCCCCGTCTTCCGACAAACACACGCTCCTTGTCTGGTCTAGACTGCGTGCGTGTGTGTGTGTGTGTGTGTGTGTGTGAATGTGTGTGTCCACGGACGACGCGAACACAGTGACTCAGCCCTTAATGACAGACCGAGACACCTGCTTCTGGCTCGCGCACGCCGACACACACAAACACACTGCCAACACCTGGCCGCATGCGCCCTTTCTCAGAACAGCTCACCTGAGTGTGTGTGTGATGACGTTTTCACTCCGGGAACATCACGAAGCACACGCCAGAATACACACACACACACACACACACGCACACACACACACCCCTGAGCTGATCCCTGTCATTCATCAGCTCGGTCACAGGGATGACTTACTTCACCACTGATGTCATTTTATTTTCGGCACGAAATCTAAACTTGTATCTGCTGCATCTCTGATCTCAGTGTG
Source organism: Salarias fasciatus (assembly GCF_902148845.1). NCBI lineage: Eukaryota > Metazoa > Chordata > Actinopteri > Blenniiformes > Blenniidae > Salarias > Salarias fasciatus. The sequence goes on from NC_043754.1 coordinate 15,648,810, forward strand.
GATCAATATCTGATCACAGCCATCGACAGAAACGCAGAGAATTAGCTATGAAAGGCCTAATCTGAGACATTCCTCTGGCTTGCACGATTATTCCCTGACCGCAGGCTGCCTGTAAGAAGACACCTGCAAATATATGACCTCAAAGTCAAGGCTGCATGTTTTGTTTTTCGTAGAAATGGAGGAAGACTTTCCTACGTTTTCTTCAGCACATTTTTTGGTTCATGACCCCTCGTCATGTTTTGACAAGTTAAACCAGAGTGCTTTTGACCCACATTAGGATTTCAGGTAACAGACAGAACATGCTCTGCACATGCTCAGCATCTTCTGCACCGTTGATGCTGAATTTGAATCACTCTGCAACCTGTAGGCTAAAATAAACCATTTCCAGTGAGATGGGACGACAGCATTTCTGCCCAGTTTTGAAAGAGAGGCCGCCGTTCTACTTGAGACAACTTTTCACTCGCATCTTGTTTGGTTTCTGTTCATCCAGTGGAAATAAACAAAACGGATCATCAAGTCAAACAAGGCAGGAACTTGACAGTAATCCTCAAGTGTTGTCAGTCCACATGATGTAAACCTGTTTATTTTGCTCGCATAATATTTCACTCTGGTGTCTCAGGATGGAGAATCGGTTCACTTTCAGCTTTTAAAAATTATTCTGTCTAAACATTCTGAAAGAAATTCCTTATAAAAACACGTGCACGTCACCTCAGGAGAACAAAGAGGCTTAAAAAACCTTGGATGACCTAGTGAGTATATTTTAACGCAATTCCACCAGGTTTCTCATATTCACTTGGCTGAATTTAGCTCATTTTTTTGTCCTCAGTGAGGTTTTGATCCCCAGAAGATGATTCATCGTGAGTCTATGAACACAAGGAAGGAAGCCTGTTGAAGGCAGAATCATTTCAGTCCTGCTGCAGGTGAAGAGTAACACATTGGTGACTGTGCAGGATTTACCCTCGTTTTATTCCTGCCAGTTCGATTGGTTTGACTGTCTCTCTTTCTCCTGAACTGCTGCGGTGGCGGTAGCAGCGGCGTGTGATTGTTTCGTCTCGTTCCTCCCGCTTCTCATGCCGTCACGTCTGCCAGCCAGTCGAGCGTGCCCATGAGCACAAGTCGATATCTCCAAACTCGTCTGGTGCTTTGTGTACGAACAGTGAAAGTTTCGTTTGACACTTGTTCCGCCGCCTGTGCTTTACGTTGAGCCCTCTGCTCTGCATGCTTCCTGTGTTGTTTCCATCATCTGCCACAGTCACGTTGTGCAATATACTCCTTCTGAGTAATGTTTCAACACCTCTGATTTTCCCTTAGATTTTCCCATCATTGAAACACATTTGTTTGAAATGCTGCTGTCAGTCTGGAACCTCAGTGTACCTGGAAGAAGCAGCAGCACAAGAATCCAGCCTCGTGAGAAAAAAAATGTAAAGTATCTGTCGACATTTTGGTGACATTGAGATTTGAATAATCCCAGGTCCATATTTAGCTGCAGTGCAGTCTGGGTACTTGGCAGTGGAGGTGCAGACTGCGTGACATCTAAGCCCCGCTTTACGTCACCTCCTCACCTCAATGCTGCAGGAGACATGAAATCAGGGACTTTCTGTGACAATGACACACAAGCGAGGATCGCTGTTTCCATGGTAACCAAAGTGGTTGTTTTTCTTTTTCTTTTTCTTTTTTTTTTTTAACTCCTGTTTTTTAATGTGTCCACAAGTAGCTAGACTACTATTTGGAACACAACAAAATGATAAACTTTGTTCTCTGGCTTGTAATTATGTCACACATTAGGTTCGAGCAGATAGAAACAATCAAAACTATATTTTTTTTCAAATGAAACGGTGGCAAATAGCTGACTTTGGGGCGAGCAGGTAGTCTTCCAATCCCAAGGTTTGGAACCCCCCATCGCCCCCAGCGGGGGTTGAATAGCAGCTGCCATCATCGGTGTGTGTGAATGTGACGGACAGTGAAGAGACGCAGAAAAAAAACCTACCTTGTAAGATAAAGTTTATCTAGTTTTCCACATTAGTCCTACAAAAAGGAATGTTTTTCTTTTCTTAAAGGCTAAAATTTGAGACACTCTTTCTGACTTTTTATGTGCAATTGTATCCAAAAAAGTTGTATTTATAGAACAACCAAAGATTTATTCTTGCCCGTTTCCTGGATGAGGCCTCAAAAAATGATGGAGTGTTTCTAAAAGCAACAAGAAAACTGCTCCATAGTCCTTGAGTTCTTGAGTAGATCAACAGAAGACTGAGTGAATGATTGATTTCGGAGCGGGTTTATCTGTTTTTTCAAATCACAGCCGTCCTGATGACCATGTTGTCACATCTCACCTTGTGACTACTGACATTCAGTTAATTGCCCAACATTAGTCCCAAAGATAAAAATCTACAAACAGCTGATTTCACCGTGCATTTAATGTGTTTATTTAATTGGATTTGTGGAAGTTCAAACAGCAAATGCAGCTCAAAGTCCTTCGCTTTAGAGCATTTAAAGAAAAATCAATCAGGAATCACTCTGACCGCGTTCCCTGACGCGACTCCTGACCTGGACGGCAGGTCACCGGTTCTAGCATTCAGAGAGGAAGAGCAGAAGTGAAACATGTCTGCTCACTGAAACCTCGTTTCACATAACACCACACGGTGCGAACCATGGCCTGCAGCGTTACTGTAAACAGGAGTGTGTTCAGTTACTGTACCTGAGCCACATAGTTTATTTCTATCCAGAAAATGATGTTTTTATGATTAAAGTTTGTAAACCTGTTCGTGATCTGATCAGATCGCTTCCCGGTTCCCACCGTCTGAGGCCAGTCGCTATATCTGCTTCATAACGTCACCACAAAATACTTCACGTGCAGCGTTTTCCAACAAATATTGAAATCTGTCGTCCATGCTGTCTGGGTTCCAGGCCGACCAGGAGGTGGGATCTTGTGCATATGACAAATGGGACTGTTCCAATGACTTTAACTGGATTATATCCTTGATGCATGTAAACTGTCTCAGCAATCTGTCCCCTCTATTCAGCGTTCATGTAAACAGAATAATCTGATGTTTCAGTCCGAAGGAATTCAGTCAGATCGACAAAAAGGTGGCCGTGTAAACATAACTAGAGTGGGACAAACCCAAAATAAGCAATGATTAAAAGGATTTTTTTTTCCTCAGATATTTTGTTTTTCTAAATGTTTTAATTTGAAAACAATGTTCAAGTTTACTCTGTGCTCTCAACACTGCCTCAGCCCACAGATCTCACTATTAGTCTCAACAAAACTCCTCTTTGAAGGCATATGTTGCTCATTTTGAGATTTTTTTGGCTTTTTACCATCTTCATATTTTAATCGGCTCTGCTCTGTGAAGGTGGTGACAGCGCGAACAGCCAATGAAGAAGTGAAAAAAATGACTGTGGATGTATCTTCAGTGCCTGAAAGTAGATCACGACTGTCTGCTCGTGCTGCCTTTAGCGAGAGCGTGAGTCAGTCTCTTCAAATAGATACCGGGAGGGAAACTGTGTTGCAGGTGAAATGTGATGAATAACAGGACAAAAATCAAATGAGGCGCGTTAGATGTCTTCCCTCCGAGGTAGTTTTACACTGTAAAAACCGGACTTTTACTATTACGTATTTTCAAGTAACTGCGCTCATCACCACATTTACTGTAACCGAACACTACAAAGATTCTTCTGGTCATGGGCTCTTTTATGTACACCACACCGGGTGATTGTCAAGTCACTCGACTGCTTGGATGCAGCATCACTTTCACTCTCAGTGGTTATACCCACCACAGCACGTTGTCGTTGCGAGTCATACTATTTTCGGCTCGCCGGCTCTCGGTCGAACATGCGCGCGTTGTGATACCGAGCTCACGCAGCGCGGGGCTGACTCAAATGGTTCCCCTTTGAAGTCTTTCCCGAGACGCCGACATGGAGACCGTGAGATAGTTGCTGTAGTTGTTATTAGACAGCGGCTTTTTAAAGGGGCATTCCAAAGAAAACTGCCCCATTACTTGCAGCTAATTCACCCCCCCCCCAGGTTTCCCAACAGCAGGCAGGGCTGACGGTGCGACGGGGAGGCGGCGGCAGCGTCGCCGGCAGAAACTCGCAGGTCCTTGAAGCGTGACAGATGAAACCACAGTGAGATCACGTGGATGCGATCATTGATATTAATGCGTTTTATTAATGAGTGCTCCTTCACCGCAAATATTTAATACCAACACTTTAATTTGGCAGTCTCTTTGGCTGATGAGAATAAATTCCAAAAAATGTATCAATTCACTTTTAACCTTCCACGCCATTAATATTAACGCTCGCCCAGCGGCGCGCTCAGACTGAATGAAGCCCTTTGGCAAAGCAGCAAATCGCCAATTCTGTGGGAATCGGGCGTGTTGCTGCGAGTAAGGAGAAGGTAAAGGAAACTTTTAGCATTTTATCTCTTCACAAAGTGTGCATGAATGATGCATCTCAGGGCCACCAGGTGGAATTATTTCAACAGAAATAAATCACTGCTACTACTGCAAAGCACTGAAAGCAAAATAGTTTATTCTCCTCGGTTTTGGAAACGTGAAAAAAAAAAAAAAAATAGTTTTTAGGCGAACAGACTCTCCTCTTATTAAAAATCCAGGTACTTTCTGACACACTTCTACATTTTCTGTGTCGATGATTCACCAGAGAAGTGCGCTGACTGTGAGTCATCTACCGTCGTCTGGACAGAGAAGAAAAGACTCCTCTCACTTTGAGATTCTGTCAATAGAAAAATGTTGTAGTCGTTGGCCCGGCTGATGCAAAACCCTGCCAGAAGATGCAGCCCTTTGCAGCGCAGCATTGTTCTCAACGGGCTCTTTGTTTGGCTGTTCCGTGTGTGGTTGTGCAAGGCTGAGTTGTGATGTCTTACTTTTCAGAAAAATCCAATTTGTATGAACAGAGGCTTAAGTATGCAGAAATTTGTGTAAATATCTAGATTAGTACAGTTTAGAGAGCTCTCTCTGTGACACTTGCAGGAGCTTTGATCACATCTGTACTATTTAATATCCTGTTATTTGAGTGGATTCATGACTGTGGGCTTGTTTGATTTATGCAGTTGTGATATTGCTGAAATATGATGCCGTTTCACAAAGATTTAAATTGAAGGCTTCATGTAACAACGTATTCCAGCGATGAGATTTCTGGTTCATGTCTGGTTAAGAACCCTCCAAAGTAAAATCGTTTTCAGTTGAATTGCAAAGCTGGTGATGTTGCGATTGCACAGGAAACTTCAGAAAAAGTGCATTTGCATTTCTGTTTGATCCAGAATTAATAAATTCAGGACAGAAAAATAGAAAATTTAATGGGAATTTCCCAGAAATTAAAGCCAATAAGCTAAAATGCCATTGACAGATTTGTGAGATTTTTTTTTAAATCCTGTTAAAGATGGTAAACAAATGGATATTCCAAAGACAAGAGACAAAAAGCGATGTGGATGGGTGATGTCTGCAAATGATGAGAGAAGAGCTGAGGTCTGTAATGAAGGAGCCAAGGAACAAGGCAATTGCAGGAGAGAGGCAGAAAGAGAGGTCAGAGGTAAGAAAAGGGGGAGTGGGAACGATGGCGAGGAGTAAAGCAGCTCGGACGGTGAGAAGGAAGGATGAGGAAGGGTGTGGCGGGATAGACGGCGCGGAGGGAGGGACGTGAGGACGGGACCGGAGCGGTGAGACAGGTCGGCTGCCTCCATCACATTCCTGTCATCCAGATTTATAGCAGCTCGGGGTCCCGAAACAGGCCCGGAGCCGCGGCCAAATTACAGTCATCTGCAGCATTCCTCTGCTGCAAACACAGGTTAGCAGCCGGGCCGCGCTAAGTGCTAGGTGCTGCCTGTTGACAAATGACTTCCTTTGAAGGGCACAAAGGGAGAGACTGTCGGAGGGAGACGGGATATTTACCGTGTGAGGGCGCAGAGTCGAGCTGTCTGTGTTTCTTTTGTTGGAAAACATCTTTGCTGTAAGTAGAGATGAGGAATGTTTGTTTGTATGCATGTCTGCTCCCATCGGTGTGTGTGTTTGAGTGTGTGTGTGTGTGTGTGTGTGTGTGTGTGTGTGTGTGTGTGTGTGTGTGTGTGTGTGTGTGTGTGTGTGTTTAAAATGTGGGCACCTCACCACAGAGTCTGACTGGTGTAGAATAAACCAGGGGAAACCGACTGGCATCATGGGCTCCCAGTGGAGGGACACACACACACACACACACACACACACACACACACACACACTCGCTGCGTTGTGTGACGTGTTCAGACTCTGTCAGCAGTTGATACCGGGTTCCCAGGCTCAGACCTGGAGCCAGACCGGGGGGCAGGGGGGGCGTTGGAGGACCACCCCGCCGAACAAACACAGGCCGACACCTCTATGGGAATGTTTAATACGACTTTAGAAAAATCATTACTGAATAAAATGGTAAATGAAAAAAAAAAAGAGTATTTCAGGAATTTGGGGTCTGATTCCAGTTCATGTGTCTCATGCTGATGTTTGTCTGGACGTCCTCTAGGAGTTCACAGGCACCAGTCCCAGGACCTCTCAGGTTATTACTCCCTCCCTCCAGGCGGCGTCGGCCAGATCAGCCCCTCCATGAGCTGGTGAGCTTCTCACACACACACACACACACACACACACACACACACACACACACACACACACACACACACACACAGATTACTAATTTGTGTATTATTTTGAGTCATTTTAAGTTGAAGTACCAAGAAAATGAAAGACTTTGGCCTTCATCTTCATTTACTTGACTTTGTTTTTGTGCCTTCAAAAGTGGTAAACCTTCTGAAATCACACCAGACACACAATATGAGGGAGTAACTCTGGAGCATGCTCATGTTTAAAAAGACCAGGAACATGTTCAGTTCGTTGGAAACAGTTAACTTATTTTAACAAAGTTTACTTACTACTACTTCACTTCATGTCTTTCTTCTCAAAAATCAAAATGAAGAAAATTTTTCAAAAAGCATCACCCTGACCCCACTGCATTGTTCCTCCTGAAAACCACCATGAAGCTCTAAAGCTCTGCATGTGAACTGCGTACGCAGGACGCTTCACACCCACACTCAACACAAACACAAGAACCGGGGAAAATAAGCAGCAGATCATTTGGTGTTCAAGGCAGTCAAGCTCTAAAATTGAATACTGAAATAGAATACAAAATGAATGATATGTACATTTTGAGTTTTGGCCAGGCTACAGTCCTAAACTCACTCTGTTCCCCTCTGTAACTAATGAACCCTTCACTCACAAATGTTCACTTTTCAGCCTGATTAATGAAGCTGTAATTCTCCACAAAACGTGTCAGCCCGTCATTCCCGACATCATCATCATCATTTCAAATGGTTTTACACACACACACACACACACACACACACACACACACACACACACACACACACACACACACGCACACGCACAGGCGCTGACCTGGGACGACCGTTCATACATCACCGGCTCACCTGCTGTCAGTGCCGCTGACCCAGAGCCCTGTTGTCATAGAAATGAGTTTCTTTGATCGCTGTTTGTGTCTTCAGGCTGTGGAACAAACGCAGCGCAGACAATGGGAAAACATTTATGGTGAATTGTTAATATATATTTTTGGCAAGAGACCATGTCATAACTTTTCATTCTCGGTGAGTTATGCAGTGTTCTTCATCTTCTCCTTATGACCGACTGATGATATGTCGGTGTATTAACTGTCACGTATTGCCAGCGGTCATCCTCGCTCGGTTCCGCTGGAGTTTCTTCCCGCCTCAGAGCTGCTGTCAGTCCACCAGCAGCGAGGAAGCGCTCAGCGGAGCGAGGACAGGAGGCCTAAAACAGTCCCATCTGTTCCACATGCGCTCGCTCCGCTCCAGGTTCCCCTCCGTCCGGCTGATTGTGAGCTCCCAATGTCACGCTAGCTGATTGTGCACTTATAATGTCAGGCTCCCATTGATTTATGGATCAACGCAAATCCATTTATTACAACCTACAATATCTGCGCCCGGACAAATCCCCTCCAGGAATAGTTAAAGGCTTACATCAAATGTCATGGAGATTTGGGATGAAAGCTTCCCAAAGTTTCTGTGTGCATTCGCTTATATGTGTGTTTATGTCTGTTTTTCATGTTTCTGTAGGACGAGCTTTCGGCTCTCCAGACGTTTGTCAAGTCTCTGATTCACAGGCGTTTTATCTTTTTTCGGCCAAGAAGGCCTCACTATGGATTTTCACAAGTATTATTAACGGCTAATCTCCTTTAACCCAGCTTATCTGCTTGTTTCGGCCCCTTGTTGTGCGCTTCTTTGCCGGGGGAGGAGGAGGGAAGGCCGAGTGGTTAAATGTCAGCCCGTTGTTCTCAGTTGTTTTGGATTTCCAGCCCGGTTTGCAGTCCTTTTCCCTCAGCGACCACCTCCGTACGCCCCCTTGGCCCGCCGGGTGGACTGCTAATTGTTTTCAGGCCAGGATGGAGTCGGGTGTAGTTGTTAGTTGTAGCTGTAAGAGACTTTAGTTAGTTTGGGTCCTGTACTGACTAGAGAAGACACATTTATAACTGAAAACATTGGCGGTAGTATGTCTGAGCAGCCAAATTTTACTGACAGGTTCTTTAACTAAAAGCCAAAAAAGAACAAATAATCAGGGATCTTGTTCCCTCGTGCAACATCTCGATCCGCTCCTTCTGTTGCACTCTGGCTGCGAGCGGCAGCGCGGTGCCAGCAGCCACACCGTTACGCTTTTTCATTTCATTCTCAACATACCTCTGTCCAGCCATGCATGTCACATGGCCGCTGTTGTTCTACGCGAGTGCGCCGCCGCTCTGGAGCGGCTGCTGCTTCTTAAGAAGTCCAGATCTGGTTGTGAAAAGTTAGTTGGGATTTTCTTTCTTTCTTTATTGTTTTTGGCTGCAGATCAAAAACAAGTCACACTCGTTGATGGATTACTGTAAATTTACCTTTACCTGTGCAGCACTTGACCCGTGTTGCAGTGTGACCTCGGGTGAAATCAGGGTCACAGTGTTAACGTAATGGCTCAGGGCCGCTGCCGCCGCCGCCGGGCTTCACTGCGCAGGCGGCGCCGCTTCCTGGAGGCTGAAGAGAAAGAACTGGAGATGAGAAGAAGGCGAGGAGCGCATGTGATGATAATGATGATCGTAAAGGTGCTTTAAGTGGTACATGCAGATTGAGGTGTGCGCATATGATAAAACACAAGGATGAATCAGTTGAAGGAGGGGGGGGGAGAGAAGGGAAGGGGGGGTTGTACTGGCTCTCAGGAGGTAGATGTGTGGTTTTCTACATATCAAAGGCTCTTCCTTACATCTCATCCCCACCCTCGACCTCCCACGGTGTGTGTGTGTGTGCGTGCGCATGTGTGTGTGTGTGTGTGTGTGCTCCCAGTCAGCCCAGTATTGACTCACACAGCTGTCAACAGTGCTGATCCAGACTTTCCACAGGAGGATCGCCGTGCGTCACGAGAGGCATTAAACCTCGTTGATTAACTTAGTTGAAGAATTCTGGAATGGCGCACGGGGTCGTGAAGTTCAGTTCTCTAGTTATTTATTCAGATTGTATGTTAAAATGCGGCGTCGTGAGAATGTACATCTTTCAGAAGCGTTTGATAAGCAAGTTCGGTTTCGAAAGTTTCTAAAAGAAGAGTTAATGATGAGAAAAATGAAATTAGCTAACTGGTTGCAGGGGTTAAAGGTTTGTTTCCAAACCAAAGATGAGATCTGATCTGAGATTTGTTTGATCCAAATGCCTTGATGAAAGTTGGTTTTTAATGGCACCGAGACAAGAAGAGCCCGTTTGTACCTGTAATGCTAAAAGGCGGCGGCTCTGTGCCGTCTCTCCCCTCTGCTGTGCTGTGGCAGGCAGGGCCAGCCCGTCTATCCTGCCCTGTCCCCCTGTGGATTCAGGCAGTCCTACTCCCCCAATCTCTCCAGCGCCTCGTCCTACTCCAGGTACCCGAGCCGGGCCCGGCCCAGACAAAAGAAAAGAAAAGCAGCGCCATGCATCATCAGCTCCTGTTTACAGTACACCCATGAAGCCTGGGCAGGAGTTTTCCATTCGGCGTGGCAAACTCACGCTCAGCCCCTCCGTCAGGTTTTTATTGGACGGGCCGCTGTGAAACGGCCAATTGGAGGGAAGTGTGCTGTAAACAGGACCGGTTCAGCGTTTTTTTGCCAAAAAGCCAGCTTGGTCAGAGCAGACCAAGCCACGCCGAGCTTCATCTTTGCTGCAGAACGGGAAGAAACTCTTCTCAATGTCTTGCTTTTTTTTGATGTCAGCTCTACTGTCGTCTGCGCACCTGTTTCATCAAATCATTTTAAAAAAATGGTAAAAGTCCCTTTTAAATGCTGTGAAGCACACAAAGGTGGAGCTTGTGCCACTAATGTAAGTTTTTAAAATATCTTCTTGCACCACATACATGCTTCTTTCTTGCAGCTCTGCAAACACAAAGCCTGGTCAGTGTACTCTTGACCACTCGTCACTAGTTTTTACCTGTATGAGCTGATAGGTGGGCTTTCTTTACAGTTTAAGCACAAAAAGTAAAAGGTTAAAAGCAAATTATAATTTACAGTTGTGGCTGATGAATCATGTTATGTATAATCAGATTATTAGATGAACTTTTTTTTTTTCAGAGCAGTAAATATTACCTAAGCTGCTCTTTTTTGTATGGTTACCAATGCATTTTGTTGACCAAAAGATATCATGTAAATACTTCTAAAGGAACAAATTCCCACCTAAATGCAGTTTCTTACTCGTAAAGGTCAAAACAAACTTCACAAATCGCCCCCCCCCCCCCCCCCCCCCCCCCCCCCCCCCACCCCCGAGCTGACACGAGTTCGCAGCAGTGCTGCTTATTGCTGCTTTCCTTCAACAACTTTTCTTCAACAACTACATCTTCAGTTTGGAAAAGCTCATTCATTCTTCTCTTACCTGAGGAATTTGGTGAAAGCCAAGAAAAAAAGAATTAGTAGAAGGTTCTTCCCGTGTGATTCAAGCTGCAGGGATGTTTGACTGGGCTTCCACTTGAGGCCTCCTCCTCTGATGCTTTGCAGTGATGTTTGGACGCCCTCTAGTGGTGAAGCCACAGCTGCAGTTCAAGGAGATGACCCTCACTGACTGCCACGTTCAAGCTTTTTTTAAGGAGAGTTTCAAACTTTATCTTTAATCTATAGTTGACACAGGAAGAGCATTGCCACGTTCAAGCTTTTTTTTAAGGAGAGTTTCAAACTTTATCTTTAATCTATAGTTGACACAGGAAAAGCATTAAACATCTCCTGCTTTCAGGCTCCTTGCTTCTCGCCAGCGCTTCGACGCTCGCCGTCCTCTCTGCCCACGGCTGTGCTTTTCTCAACTGATGTGCTTCTGTCTCTTCCGGTCGCCCTCACCGTTTTCCCCTTTTTTGTCTGGTTTTCCTCTCCCTCCGCCAGGTTCCATCACTCCCTGATGCTCGGCCCATCGGGCATGCACCCCACAGGGATCCCCCACCCAGCCATAGTGCCCCCTACAGGCAAACAGGAGCATGATCAGTATGACAGTCGCATGTATGTGTAAGTACTGCTCACACTTTGTGATATTTTGCTTTATTTTGGCTATTTAAATCACATCAAACTCTTAGCTTTCTGTTATCTTATCGTGTATTAAGCTATTTGTTATGGATGGAGATGTATGAGATGTTGTTGTTGTTGTTGGCGGATCACGCCAAGGCCCGATTTCTGACCAAATGAAAGGAGAAAAAGCAAAACAGCGCTGTGTCCTTCTGCGCTACAGGAAGCCACAGGCAGAGGCCAAGCGGGAGAAAGAGCCCAAGAAACCGGTCATCAAGAAACCCCTGAACGCCTTCATGCTCTACATGAAGGAGATGAGGGCGAAGGTCATCGCGGAGTGCACGTTAAAGGAGAGCGCAGCTATCAATCAGATCCTGGGACGAAGGGTGAGACACACACACACACACGCACACACAAAATGAAGCGCAGACTAATCCTGCTTCCAGGTCAGTCTGTAATTTCACACATGAGGAACATGAGAAGATTCTGGTGAGGTGAACTCCGCTGCCCTCACATGCTGCTGAGATTATAAAACCGAGCTCCAAATTTAACCTCTGCCTCTATTTCTGTCTTTTCCCTCTGAAGTTCCATGTTTTCGTATGCTCTAAATATCACAGCAGGGTGTGTTTTTCATTGTAAATTATATCCAATAGAACAACAGATTAATTCATTCATTCTGTTTTGGAAGTGTAGTGAAGTGTTTACTTATGTTTCTGTTGTGGAAAAAAAGCAGGTTTCTCCATTAAAAGTAATGTGAAACCTTAACTCCTGGAAAGCAGGCATGTTACAGTATCTGACTTCAGGATGCGTCCCAGAGAGTCTTGAGTTTGACCCGGTCCTCAGTCTGATGCCGTGACCTCTGTCGTGACCTCTGTCCCCCTCCCTGTCTGTCTGTCCAGTGGCACGCCTTGACCCGGGAGGAGCAGGCCAAGTACTACGAGCTGGCCCGGAAGGAAAGACAACTGCACATGCAGCTCTACCCGACCTGGTCCGCCAGAGACAACTACGTAAGCGCTCTCTGATTTCCTCTCCTCGTATTTCAAACCCAACAGCTGATATGAGAGGATCGAGAAAAGAAATAACTTTTTGGAGCTGATTTAAAAAAGAAAAAAAAAAATGGCTGGCTCACTTTGTTATGGAAAGTTGTGAGGAGGTCTTTAGTTTCATCTCTGTGTTTGCTATGGTTACGAGGAGCTCGCAGCAATAAGGGTCCGAATAGTTTAACCTCTCTTCTTTGTGTGGCGTTTTGATGATGTAGTGGAATTTTTTTTTAATTACAACTGTTGATTCTGGAGTTTATATCTTCTCCATTGCATTTTCACTGTCGAGTTGTTCATTTAAAACGTGAACAGGATCTCTTTAAAGCTAAATGCCAGAAGGACGGCGCTGTTGTTTTCTGTTTATACGGATTCACCATGAAGCCAGTAAACAGGGTTTTTCATGTAGCCCTCACAGCTGAAAGCAACAATGCTCAAAATAAGTTCAAATGGAAAGCAGGCATCTGTCGAGATAATCCAAAACACACAATAAGCTAACCAAAAGTATGACCAAAGTATGAATTAAGCTTTAATGTTTTTTTTTTTTAAGCAAAAGACAATAATTCTTCATTCACTGTATCAAGTAGCAGCATGATCATTGTCTCTCAGACCTGCCAGGCAAAAGTCACAAAACATTACAACACACAAACGTGTGTGTTGCATGCGTTTGTCGTCCAATGTTTTGGCGACGTGCCGGATCTGGGCTGCTGTGTGCCTCTGACTTCTCAGTTTGCTGTTGAACTCTTGCAGGAGGCGGGCCTTAGCGGGGTCGCAGGGGAAAAGAGTAAAGCTGATTGGGTAGGGACTCGTCTTATGGTGGATTTATACCTCTGTGGTGGAAACGATGACTATGTGAAGAGCTGCATGGAAAAAAAAAAAAAAAAGAAAGAAAAAAAAACTGGAGGGTTGTGGGTATTCTTGTGCAAAGTTCTGCATGCACCTTTCAGAAACTGGCTCACACACACATCGGCTTCAGAGCAGACAGCGGCAGGTCCAACGGGTCACTGCTGGGGACACTTGGCTAAATCTCGTACTTGCTGTGAGTGATGACGAGAGTGTTAACCTGTGAAACACAGAGGTATAAATCAGCCCATTTTGCTTAACTAACAGAGAGCAGGGCTGCATGGCTGGCCTCGCTGCCTCCGTTCAGATATATATATGGAGCGTACCTTTCAAACACGGCATCTGAATACAGTGAGACAGCTCTTGGGGGGGTGGAATCAATATACTGAAACAGCTGTCGTCACATTTTGGCCACAACAGAAGCTGCTGTCCAGTCACATTAGAGCTGTGGCTTGTCGATGCGTTTCTCTGCTGCACTTTCTGGCTTCTTTGATGGAACTGAATGCTGCAGGCAGGCACAGCATGCACAATCTGATTATAGTTTGTGGTTTATAACACTGTAAAACTTGTACGGAGCTTTGGTTACATTGTTTTTTTTCCCCCTATATAATACTTCAAAATAATTGAAAAAAAAAAAAAATTGGAATCACATGAATAGTAGCTATTGCTTCATGTAAATGTAAGCCCAGAATACTTTATGTTTTTGCAGATCAAAACATTCTCATGAAGACATGAATGATAGTTTTTGCAATTAAACTGTTTTAAAAATTAAACTGAACAATTCTACAGCAGATCAGTGCACAGTGCAAGGCGTCACAAATGAAACAAGACCTTTTTATTACTTTATTTAAAGATATTCATGGATTGACGGGTGCTTGCATACATAGTTTCAGGATGGGCTTCTCAAGTTTTGAAACTCGTACACTCATCACTCTACTCCAAAAAAAACTGGACCTCTTCACGAAACAGAAAGAGAAGTTTCGCATGTCGCCCACAGCTGTGGAGGGTCTCTCCTCCAACTCACTGAAGAAAAAAAACAAAACAAAAAAAACAAGACCTTGTCGACTGGATGTGCACTCCCACAGACCAAAAAAAGCTTCAGAAAGGTGCAGTAGTTGCAAGTGGAGTTGTTGTAACCACACAGTGCTGACAGCGAGCCGAGGACACCGGAGCGTAGGCGCTAGATTTCTGTACCCACATCCTTCATTTCACCCAAATACGAGGCCTCGCTTCACCATCGTCTGCATGAACAGCTCCGTTTCCATCAGCACTCACACTTTACAATCAGGGTGAAGACAATAGCTCTTTATGATGGGGGTGGGGGGGGAAATATTGGGTGGAGGGGGACCGCAGATGAAGCACAATCCTTTTGAAAACTGTCGTTTGGAGCGTCGCAGATCTCCTATTCTTCTGTTTCTGTCTGGGGAGGATTCTCGTGGTTTGCATGAATAGAGCTCACAATGGCTTCAGTAATGCAACGCATCTTCTTGTTTCTCTTTCTTGCCGCTTTTTTAAAGCATTACACATGACTTGCCTGACCTGGTTGTTTAAAATTCAAGACGGATTCTCACAGTTTTGGTTTGCCGTAAAGATTCGAGTCGATCTCAAAAAAAAAAAAAAGTCTGTCCCTTGGACTGATGCTAATAGTTAAGAATTACGTGAAAACGGCTGCACCAATCAGAGTCACTGTGTAAATAAATCAAGACAAATTCATCAGCAACCTTCAGGACTTTGTGCATCGTTTGAAGCGCTGGTGCTGAATTTCAGTGAAGCGGAGACTTTATAATAAGCCAAACTCATTTCCTCCTGGGTTTTGTTTGTTTTCTCCCACAGGGAAAGAAGAAGAGAAGAAAAAGGGAGAAGCAGCAGGACCCCAACACAGGTAAACACAGAAATAGCTTCCCTTGTTCTTGCCTCACAGACGGTAGTCTAATACGAGCAAACAAAAGTGACCAGCGTCGACTCTCCCGCATTTCAAAGAACTGCGTTTGCGTCGGCGCCCTGTAACCCAGCACGTTGGTGTGTCTGAGGCAGGATGTGTCTCTAACGTCAAACCACCCACTCTTGTTTTCCACGTAACCTGAATTCTAAACATTTCAATCCCAGCGTGCAGAACTCGACGTGCTGATCTGCACTGTGAAGACGATAAACAGGATGGCAGATAGGCGAGGAGAAACCTCATCCGATCATCAGCATTTTCCCTTTTTAATGCACCGTAATAAAGCAACTCTGAAAATCCCAAACCTGACCTTCTTATGGAATTAAACCGTTAGTTTCCATCTATGCATTTGCATAAACTTCTGTCCCGTTTGGCCTTAAATGCTTTCAGTTAGCAGCTCTCCTCATTTAACACTGGCAGAGTAAACTAAGCATGCATTCCTCAGCAAATTAATATGAGCTAAAATTAACAAAATATCAAAATTGGCACATTTCTACTAGTAATTAAAATCAAACTACATCTTTTGTAAAGTTATTTGAAAGAACTCAATATTAACATCTTTTACAGATAAACTGTGGGGCATAATGTCCTCACCACATCTTATAACTGATGATAATCTTTTCAGTGTGTTCCACCTGACAAAGTCTGGAGCTTTCCAGGTACCACCAATATGGCCGACCAGAACGTACAGCAGTGCACACTTACCCTAATGGCTTTGGACTTATAGTTTAAATACGAATGTCATGTAATCATTCTAAGTTTTGTATTATTTTGATGATTTTATACATTGTTACATTCATTTTATTTCTTTTGGAAAATCTATTAATGACTTGCCACCATGTACCACAAGGGGGCGCTGGTGCACCACTAGTGAAACATGCAACACAGTAGAGAATCATGGATCTGGACTATATCTAGATGATGCTCATTTTTCATGTGGCCCCTTGAAAAGGTCGTTGCAGCCCCCTGGCCTAAATAATTCTAAACAACATGAGGAAACAAGGGTTAGGGTACAATCTGAAAGACATTCAGTCTTGTAATACCAATTTGCACCACAAGATGGTACAGTGAGCCCCTCTGTCGTTTAATAATAGAGAAAAGCCAGTCACATCTAAAGCACCAACAAAAAAAAAAATCTGTTTGGACTGTGGAAATCAGACCAGAAGTGTCTCACTCACTACTGCCACCCAGTGTTTGAACAGTGGATTAAAATCTGATGTTCATAGATATGAAAGTCCTGTACTAACAGAGCGTCACAGCTCGGCTGCCTCCTCTCTCTCCCCGTCTCTGTACCGCTGCATCTCTACTGACTCGTTTGTTTGACTAGTCGTGTGTGTGTGTGTGTGTGTGTGTGTGTGTGTGTGTGTGTGTGTGTGTGTGTGTGTGTGTGTGTGTGTGTGTGTGTGTGTGGAGCGCTCATGCCGCTGGTTGCTGATGTTTTTGGCGTTGTTGCTGCGACCATCTACTAACAGTTGTTGGCTCTCTCTGACCGGACAGCCCCGAGTGGCGCTTCCTCCCGCCCTGACAAGCTCTGGTTTCTCTCCTTCTTTCTTCTCCCCTGTCTTCATGTCTGTGGCCTCAACCCTCTAACCCCCCCCCCACCCCTCTGTTTTTGCTGCTCTTCGTCTCGTGCATGCTGCGTGTGCATTGTGCTCAGACCCGGGCTCTCCTAAGAAATGCCGGGCTCGCTTCGGCCTCAACCAACAAACGGACTGGTGCGGTCCTTGCAGGTGTGTACCCAGACCTCCACGCTATTGCCCCCCTCCCCCTCCACTTTGAGTTCATTTCTACTTTCAGCTTTTTTTGATTTGTCTCTCACGTGACTCACTGAGCTCCGCCTACTGCCTGCCTCAAAAGCAAGCTCCGCCTCTCAAAGCTCTGCATGCCGCCTGTCACTAACCCACCGCCCTGCAAACCGACGCCTTGAAAAATGGAAAGAAATTATTGATTTATTGATTGATTTTCAGTGGTAGAAATCACCTGATTGTTGTTGATTTAGTTGAATTAGATTTTGATCACCCCCTTCACCAGTAACATCAGAAATCCTCCTGCCATGTAATCTTCACCTCCTCTCCATGATTCCTTCCAGTCAATGATCGTCCGTCCATTCATCTCCTGTAACACACACAGATATATAATTGCAGAAATTCATATTTTCTAGTGTGGAATCACCAATCAAAGCAATGATCATGTCCCTGGACTGTGATTGATCAAGAAAATCTCCAATGTGCAGAACATGCAAACTTAGCACATGCAGGCCTGCAGGTTTAATTTAGAAACATTTTAGCTTTGATGCATCACTGCTCCAGTATTTTTTATCATTAAGTTCAGTTTTTAAAGTCGTATCTTCTCTTATAAACAATGGATGTGAAAGTCAGATATTTGCATCGAAATGAAGGATAATTTAGTTAAATACTGTATGATTTATCGCAGCAGCTACTAGCAAATGCTTTTTTTTTTTTTTTACTTTTCTCAAAACCACAACAGTATTCTTTTCTTTTCTTTTTTCCCAATATAAAGTGAAGAAAATACTACTGGTATGATATAATCGATCAGAGCGGGGCCTGTCTGCAGCTCTCGGGACTGACAGCGGCCGACAGCCTCGCTGCAGGAATCAGGAATCTGCAGAAAAAACTTCCACCGCAGCAGCAGCAGCAGCAGCAGCAGCAGCACTGTAGCAAAACCCCGCTGTCTTCCCCACCATCACGTCATGGAAATCTGCGTGTGTGTTTCAGTTTGAGAGAACAAAGGGGGCTGGATGTGGTTAGGGCAAATCCTTATCACCACAGCGCAACACACACACACACCCGTACACACACACACACACACACACTCCCTGCAGCTTTGCATCTCGACGGCGTTCCCATCTGCTTTCAACTCTCTCCATTCATGCGATGTGGTGGCAGGGCCTATTTGATGGTGAACTCTGACATTTAGAAATCACTTTCGACTGCGCCCTCCCATTTTTTTTTTTTTTTTTTGTCTCGCCGCCTCTCTAAATATGGCCCAGCGCTTTTCCTTGTGGTTAAACCTGGTGACTCATATCACATTCTGGTAATGATCATGGGATCCTGTTACCTGCTTTGATGCTGCGGCTCAGCGGCGCACTTAGCCTGCTTTTTAAGTTTAACACCTCACGGAGCGCGTCGGGTCGCCGCCGTCAGCCCGTCAGAGCAATGGCGGCGCGGCCGAAATGTGGTGCTCAACAACCCCCAAACTGAATTCTGTTTGTTGCTTTATTGATGAACTCTATGAATTCCTGCAGTGATTAGAAATGTTTTTTTTATTTGTGGATTTTTAGATAAAAGTAGTTGAAATGGAAACTCCAGGCAGAGGTCAAAGTTTAAAGAAAAATCGTGCTTTGCTCGTAGAGGAAGGAGGCAGATTCAAAACAAACCTATTTTCCAGTCTTTTAATGGAATATAGACATGATGTGATCAGATTTCTAGAGGTGTTTTTGTTTCGTATGTTGTCCGTCGTGCTCGTGGTTCATGTTCCTGTTCATTGAGCTCATTGTGATGAAGCATCCTCACTGACGCCCGCTGACGTTTACCATCCACACTTTATTCACAGATAACTCTCTCTGACTGTCCCCAGGAGGAAAAAGAAGTGCATTCGCTACCTTCAAGGAGGAGGCTGTCCCAGCCCAACTTCTTCAGATTTAAGTGCCATAGACTCTCCCCCCTCCCCCTCCCCGGCCCGGCCCCATCCCTACCAGCACCGCCGCCCGCCGCCCTCCCCGGGCTGCTCCCCGCCGCCCACCTCGCCCCCCGCGGGCCTCCCCCTGTCCCCGCACACGCGCTCCATCACACGCCACCCGCCCGCCGCCAAACACGCCCACCACACACCACACTGCCCGGAACTGTCCGGCAGGCAGACGCACGGCTCCACGGCGCTGTCCGCCGCCAAGGCCGCAGGACTCTCTCTCAAAGTGCTAACAGAGACTCAGTGATGCCCCGCCCTCCTCCTCCTCCTGATCCTCCTCCTCCTCACCTGCCTTCAGCCTCACAGATCACACACGCTCCCAGGAACTCGCAGTCTGACGGTGTCTGCGGCTCAGCCCAGAGACTGGATCCTCCAAAGTCTGCATTCCGTGTCCAGTACAGGATCGGTCCTCTGAACCGCTCACAATAAGACCCGTTTTAAAAAGGAAAATTAAAATAAAAAAAAGGAAAACTGTGGCTCTTTGGCTCCATCTGCTGCAGACAGCTTTTCAGAATAACTCTAAGAACTGTTTTTACCTGCTCAACTGGACTCCAGTGACAATCAACTATTTTGCTAATGACTTTTTTTTTTTAAATAAAACAAACCACTGAGAGCTGATTTGGTATCAGTCACATTCATCCATCCATCCAATGGTTTTCAGAGCGTGGGTCATCCTCCGGCTCTATGAAAACCCCAGCAACAAAGCCAATGTCACGCTTTCCTTTCACATTGTTTTCATCATATAACACACACACACACACACACACACACTCACAGCCTGACCAGCAGAACCTCAGATCTAAAGAGGGCCCAGATATTTCATTTTCCCCGACTTCGGTTTTCAGATTCCCTGTGGAGCTTCCAGGAAAAAAACAAACATTTCAACTTCAAGTTACTTCTTTTAGGCACTTTCAGGCTGTCAGTTTCTGGCTTCAATCGTGTTTTCTCATTTCTAGTATTCTTTGTTTTGTATGAATCTCATGTGATTGTTTTTTTAAGTCGTGTTTTGTTGAGTAAAATCTTTTTTTTTTTTTTTTTTTTTTTAAGTCTCTCATCTGTTTTCATTTGAACATTTTTCAGCTCCGCAAACTAATCTGAGACCAAATGGGTACTATTATATTGCATTGTGTTGTAAAGTTTTATATTATAATTAAACTTTTATATGTTTTTATGGAAAAAGAAAAAAAAAAGTTGAATAACTAAAAAAAAAAAAGTTAGTTTTTACTGTTTTCTTACAGCAATACATTGTGTTTGTCCTCTTGTGCAGAGTTTTAAAGTTTGGTTCAAGTGTTTCTGCAGCAGCGTTCAAACTATACCTGGTGTTGGCAGCCTGTGCATGTTCCAACTGTAATGTAACAAAAAAAAAAACAAAAGCATAAACAAGGCTTCAATTTCCTGTTCTGCTCTCTGCTTCAGTTTACAGTGTGGGCTGATCTTCTGTACAGCTAAACCCCTCCAGCGGAGGGCGCTCAACTGCTAGAAATAGCTCGTTTTTGGAGGCAGGAAACGCCTCAAACCGAAGATGTCTTTTGTACTTTTTAACGCCTCCGACACCTCTGATGTATTACTTGTGTTTTTTTTTTTTGTTTGTTTGTTGTAATAAAGTGTTTAATATCTCGTCCCTGGCTCCTGACATCAAAACAAGATGAGACGAAGAATAATAATCCATTGAATAAGGTTTTATTTTTCTCCTTCAGTATGTTTGATCATCCCAAAAAAACCAGCATCACTGAGAAAAGGTTTCCAATTCAATACAATATGAATTAGGAATGAGTTACCCAACGCTGTGTGACAACACACAAGTACTTCTAGTCCTGGGGACATTTATGCAAATTAAAAAAAAAAAAAAAGCCTACCCCAAGCTTTTCCTTTAAACAGTTCCTAACACGTTTCACACAACAGATGCAATTTACAAACGGTAAAATATCCACCCTTGTCAAAAAAAAATCTGTTTTATTCAATCAATTTGCCTCAAAAGGAAAAAAAAAAAAAAAGTCCAGTAAAAAAAGACGACCAGGGCGATTATAGGAGGGAATCTGAGGAGCATCGGTGGATCTTTCTGGTTACAAAGTCATGAAACTATGTGGATACGTCACGGGAGTGTCGGGAGACTGAGGAGAGCTTTAAATTAAACAACACCACACAGGCAAGTTAATGGTCATGCTATTACTTGTATACAGAAATCAAGGGAGGGAGGGGGGGGGGGTGGCGGTGGGGGAGGGGCAAGGTGGCTCTAAATATACTAAATGCAAATATTAACAAGTATGAACATCGCCAGTGCAACCAGTAAGCAGGGACAATCCTTTACAGTGTGGTAGTGTCGGCAGGATCCTCCTGGTTACTTCTCTTCGCACCACTGGTTCTCTTTGCGTACCTGGGGAAAAGAGACGGGCCACAGATCAGCGAGATGGTCTTCGGCGATAACCCCGAGCCGTGCGATGATGGGAAAAAAGAGAGCGTACCTGGGCCTCCTCCTCCTCCGTGAAGTCATTTTTGATGTTGAAAGTCTTTCTGATCTCCTCCGGGGTTTTGCCTTTGATCATGTTGGCCACTGTCTTGCAGGTGACGTCTAACAGGCCTTTGATATCCAAATAGTTGGCGGCCTGAGCAGAAAACACAAACAGTGACGTGAGGAGGGGCAGAGCTGCAGGAGAGAGGGGGACAAACATGCAGCGGCAGTTTGAGGATGAGCTCAGAGCGTTTAACTCAGGAGTCAAAACTCCTTGCTGCTCTTGGAGAACAAGAGAATGAGGAGTTCCACCAACATCTGACCCTGAAAGGAAGATAGAACTATTATTTCTATTATTTGCTGTTTGACAGCTACAATACTGCAAACTTATTTAGGCTTTTTCCTCGTCTTTATTCCCAAAGAAAAGTCTTTACCGAGTCAGACTTTCTTCCTTTGTAAAAAGTTTTACTTTAATGACCCAGTGTACTTTTTTCTTTGGAAATATATCATGTGGGATTGCATCATTTCCCAGAATGAAAAAGCTGTCAAATATAATAAAGTGGGGATTATTTAGAGTTTGGAGTTTGATCAGAGTGATCACAAAACTTCCAGTCGCCACATGGCATCGGGTGTGTGTGTGTGTGGTTTCTTTCAATGCCACAGATTGAATTGAAGCAACATTTCCAAACGGCAAACAAACATCCAGCTCACTCCCGCAGAGTTCCCCTGCACTCAGATCCTGAGAGCCAATTAACCTGCCACATGCTGGCCACTGACAAAGCCCCCGTCCTCGCTCCAGCATCCTCTGGTCTGCAGCTTGTAAACACATTCAAACATCCTGCAGAGGGGATGGGGGGTGGGGGGACAACGACCCCATTCCAGCTTCTTACATTTCACATCCTAGAAGCCCACAGATGTACCAACAGCCATTTCCCAATCTCTGCTTGGGTTACCTTTCACATGCCCCTCAAATCCACCAGATCACTTGCCCGCAGCTCTGTTTTAACCCCCCCTCTCTCTATTACAGCAGTCGTCCAGCTGTTACTAAGCAACACTTGTACATTTGTTAACCAAATAAATCCACTGTTCTCAAACTGCTCGCTCGAATAAACAGAGGCAGAGAGAAGAGAAGAACCGATTAAATCAGACGAGCTTAGCTGCAGGAGATCAGGCCAACATGAGTGTATTCAGAATAACGTGAAAAACAAACATTCAATCATCCTAATTTTGTTCGATTTAACAGCTCTTTCTCACGTGCTCAAGATTTCTGTCCTATAAACTAGTCAAAAATTTACATATTTCAGTGAGTTCATCACAACTTTCACAGCTTAATCACACATTTTTCCTCCCATACCTAAAACTCTGGAATTTGTCATTTATAGGATGCCTGAACAGATCATTTAAGCAGAATTTATTGCAGTTCAGTCAGTGTTTGTGCCATTTATATGGGGCATATAGACATCTGAAATACACTTCAGCACCTCCATCCAAACATAAGTGGGAAGTTGAGCTGCATGACATACTGCAATTGTAGAGCAACTGTGATATCAGTATTTGCAATGTAAATAACGCAAAAGACAGACTGAACTGCAATAAAATTCACTATTGTTTTAAATAAAGCCTGAGAGCACTCAATATTTTGACATCACCTCATTCAGTTTTGTCTAAGTTCAAAAAGAGAAAAATCACTGTTATGTGCAATTCATATCACGTGTGCAAATATACCATATCTAAATAATACCGGGCAGCCCTCCTTGGAAAGAAGCATAATGTGCATGCATGTGAAAAGCAGAAGTCTCAAAGTTACAGTGTGTGATGTTTGTAAGGCACCAAATAACAAGGTCCCAATGCCCTTAAAATCTGCTCATTTAAGGTCGATGCAGAGCGGACAAGACAGATCGTGAAGCGTATTCACCAGAATGAGCTCGAACAAGGTGCCCTGGTCCACTTTGAGGAACTCCTGGTCCCAAACAGGAATGTCGTCCGTCCTCTTCTCCTTGTTTTCATCGTCCTCGGGAGGAGGGGGGTCATCTTTGTGATGGGTGCACCACTGAATCACCTGAAGGGTCCACACATGACATATGTACAGCGTCAGACTACTCTACATGTAAAACCTCGTCCCTAAACTGAATTCTTTTATTAGATTTGGGTCATAACTTTACAGATTTTAATTTCTCAAACCACAAAAACACAACAGTTCACATAATTCTGCTTCAAAAATGTGGTTGGATGCACCAGTTATTAACCAGCAACAAAAGAAATGATGCATCTGGAGCATTTCCACTGAGAAGCAAAATGAGCAGTTCTTGTGGATAATCTAATCATTATCAAAATAAATGTACGGAAAATTATTTCTATAAATGCACTTCTTCAGAGCTGCTGACATTCAGTGAAAAAGATTAGACGGTGACACAACCCCATCAGATGTGTGTCTGTGTGTGTATACCTTCTTAAGGATGGCTGCATTCACATTTGGGAGAGGAACTGGGTCGTCGTCGCCTTCGTCGTCCATCCCCAAATCTGCAGGAAAAAACACAAAATCATCCATCAGCCTGTGGTGCAAACTCCCACACCTCCATCCATCTGAGTGTTTTCAAAATGGAAAAGCTGACTGAAAAGGGGGATGAATTCAAAGTTGTACCTTCTAACATGGTTTTAATGGTGACAGACTGTTTGGCTATCTCCACATCCACCTCGAAGATCTCCCCATCGGAGCTCTGGAGCTTTATTGTGGGCATACTCTGGAGATGAGAGAGGAGGTTAATACACAATATGTGAAACACTATAAAACAACCATCAGAGTGAGATCACGTTAGCGTCCGGGAGATCGTTATTCGACAGTGAGCTAATCCCAGGGTTATATCTATGTGGTGATCAAACTACACCTTGTTTATAATCTTAGTAGAGACATAACGTCAGGGAAGAGAACCAAACAAGTTAATATTAACTACGCAGACATTGTTATTAGCTAAGCTGAAGCTATGCTAACCAACGGCAGCGATGGTGACCCACTAGTGCATTATGAATGGATAGCGTTAATATGTTCCCTAAAGTGACACTTGTTGGTACGCACAGCATAATAAAGATTCTCCCCAGAGTGTCATTCTGTAACCAAAACAATTTAATAAGGGAGTCGAATAGCCTGTGTTTCGGAATAATTGGTTTTCATGTTAACTGGTGACCGACTTACTTTAGTGTCCGTTGTTGCTGCTGGTAATGTTAGATGTTAAAAATCCAACTGAAATCCGTACCTGTCCTCGCGAACACTGTTTAAAGCATTTAAAATTAAGCTATGTGCCGTGCCGTTAGTGAAACTTTTTTCCCCTACATCTGCTATTTACTAACAGCAACAACGACCGCTAGAGGAAGTGGGTCACCAGCTAACAGGGAAACCAGTCAATCCGAATCACCGGCAGGCTAGCATTACAGCGCACAAGGCTAGCCTGTTAGCTGGCGCCAGGTTAGCTTAGCGAGGCCTCTTAGCGGCCGCGTCTCGGTTAATCGAATAAACAAGTAAACAGTCTTACTGCGCTTCGAATCCCAGTCTGCAACGCGAAATGAAGAACTACACGTACCGTGAATGTTGTTATCGCTGGTCCAGAGGTGGTTTTCCTCTGTGGTGAACGGATCGCGGCCTAGCAGACACAGGTGAAGCGACGGCGGCTACAAGAGTGAAGCTGAACTGGAGCCGGCCGGAGGAGGAGGAGCAGGGTGAGGAAGAGGAGGAGGTAGAGAAGGAGGGGGAGACTTCACCCCGTTGATTTTTTAACTTCCGTCACTCACATCTAGACAAAATATGTCTATTTATATACCTCACACGATGACCTTTCATATCTCATCCAAGCGGCTCATTCATTTCTCTTGCGCACTTCAGTAGGAAATGAAATGACTACAATAAAACAAGTACAAAACAGAACAAATTCATAAAAAATGAAGACAAATAAATTGCAACCTATTTAGATAAAAACAATAAAACAAAATAAAAGAGACATTGTTTATTGGAAAGCCTGAAAAAATAGTGTTTTTAAAAATGGAAGGTACATGCAACTCTAAAGTCAGAAAATCGTGTAGAATTTAATTATTTTGGTTGTTTCTGTATTCATCATTCAAACTGTTCATGCATTTCGAAATAATTTCAGCTATTTGTATTTTACATTTTATATATTTGTTTTGAACAAGATTTTTTTTTAGAAATGTAAGCTGTGATGCAAGAAAAGACAAGAAAAACGTGATCTCAAAGAAGCTTGACTTTGAAAGATGGTATTTTTGACAATTCTAAGCTAAATTACAAAGAAACCAAACTAAAAAGGATTAAAATATTCCAATTTATGTATGTAAATTTGTTCAAATTTGACTGATTAACTCTTGTTTCATTTAGCCAAAATAGTGAGTTTTCTAAAACATTTAAACTCCATCTTTAATTTATGTAATGAATATGCAAAAAAAAAAAAAAAAAAAAAAAAAAAAAGCACAATGTGATCTGCACAAAAATAAATGTTTAAAGTTTTAAGACAAATGTGTGAACAGTAACTAGTTGTACGTACCATGATGTGGCCTGTAAATTTCACTAATACTTCTCAGCAGAATGTAAAATGTGATCTGGTCAAAGGAAAAAAAAAAAAGGATTTGTATATCCTGACACCATCCTGAGATGGTCATGAGCGAAACTGGGTTATATTGATTAATAGCTGACTGCTGCACTGCCAGTAAATCCAATGTCCTCACTGTGTAAATATGCTGTGACATTCCCACAGTGTTGTGCCAAAGTGAGGGAAGCACATGATTTTGTGATTTTGTGTTGTCCACGTTACCCGAAAGGGAAGCAAGGGTCACATAAATCAGATTACATTGTGACGTGTTGAAAAAATGATCAAACGACAGATAATAATCAGTTTTCTTCTGGGTTTCAACTCAACCTTGAAGCCTAAAATAAACAAAAATATTTTGTGACTACTTTATTCTTAATATTAGCCAATTTAGCCATTTGAGTGTTGTTACATACTGTGTAGAACCCTCAATCATATCATGTTGCAATACTCGAAGCGGCCACAGAGTGGCGCTTTCCCCCTGTGACAATCACTATTTCTAGCTTGTTCTATGGTGCGTTCAAGTGCTCCTTGAATTATTTAATCCACTTTATTGCGTACTTTGAAAAAAAAACGACACTCTTATCTCAGTTAAAATTTAACTTTTGTTTTCGGGTGTTTCTCAGTTAGTTTTCAATGTCAGTCAACACATGACAGCCGTGATTGTGCAAAATTTACAGAGATTGAGTAACAGGGAAACTATTGACTTATAGGCGTGTCAAAAAGAAATATGAAGAGAATGTATTCTTGTCATGATGTTGACACAAAGATGCCATACATATTAGGTGTACCACAGATGTGTAGGGTTGTTGCATAATTCAGTTTTTAAAGTGAATTCTCACGTTCATTGTATTTCTGGTGGCTCGATTCAGAAGGAATCTTAGTTGTGACTAATGGGAGAAACTATAAATACTGATGATGTCCAAACCAAAGCTTTCATAGCAGCGAGGCAGAGAACATGAACTGGCTAGCATTCCCCATCAGAGATCTTTACCCTGACTAGAAAACTGTGCTTTATCTTTGAAGAATCCCACCCACTGTGGTTCTCCCTGTCATCTGGAAGGAGATATAAACTGCTCAGGATTTCAGATGACCTTGCCAGCATTAGTGATCTTATTCAGTTCCAAGCGGTGAAGATGAAGAAATAAAGAAGCAAAGCAAGTCAAGAAGCCTCCTTCGTCTTTATTAAATTGTTTGGTTAATACAGATCGTTGTTCAGGGGGAGTCAGTGGGTTGATGTGGATGAACGCTCCACCATCAGTCAATCATAAACACCGAGCACGGTCACTGCCTCCGACGGGTTTTCATTCAGTCACACAGGACAAAGAAACTTAGTGTAAAACCTGCCCGATGGGAGTTCTGTTGTTTTTATTATATTTTTCTTTTTAAATCAAAAAAGGAAAAAAAAATTACAAACAAAAAAAAGAAAGAAAACATCTGTAGTGTGAAATCTTTTTCATATTTTGACATATGTTACATTACTTCAAATTTACAAAAGTGCAAACAGATCAGCGTCGTGTTGTGATCTCTCTATAAGCCATGGCATGTGGGACTCAGCCGTATTCAGAGGAGTAAATCCTTGTCTTGGACCTCGGCGCCATCAGTCCAGCTACACTGGCAAAACCAAAAGCAACTTAAACATCACTGCTATTTCTTAGAAGCGGGGTAGATTTTCAATACAAGGTCCTGAGCAATGAATATTGTAATGATTATGGCACACATTGTTTTTGGTCCATCCATAGACACAGACATCGTTTTGTTTTTTTCTTTTTAATGCATAAATAAGTCTTGTGTGGATATACAATGTGCACTGCTGTGTCGCCCCCCGTCTGTGTCCCTCACACTCTTTTATGTTGGTATCGGTTGAAAGTCGTGTATCATGGCAATACTGGACTGGACTGGACTGGACTGTACAAGGGCCGGGCGGCAGAGTTTACAGGAAGTAGTCTGGGGTGCGGCGAGTGACGTGAGGCTCCCCTCTGCGAGGCGCCGGGTCAAACTGCAAACTGAAGGAGAGGAGAGGAAGAGAGTGAATTTAACATGAGGCTTCATGCAAGTGAGTTACTGCAAATCTGAACAAATGGTCTTTTAGAGATGTGTATAATGACACACGGCCGGTTATCTGATGTGCTTACAATGAGTATTTGAGGGTGTCGTCTAATTCCATGATAGCTGCCTGGTTGCCACAGCGGTAGCAGTAGTTGGGAGCACTAAATATTGTCACCACATTCCTCTCATGACACCAGTTGTAGCCCTGGAAGAAAGCAGATGCATTATTTACATAGTTTGAAAAAAAAAAAAAAAGTGTTAAATGTGAAAAACTGACTGTGACGATATCAAAGTTTATTTTCCTCGACAGCAGGAATCCTCTCAGGTCTGCCATTATTACATTTCCATGAAGGATAATGAAGGCACAAACCTCCATAACCAGCTGGTGGGCACGAGACACCAGTGTGAGTCGGTTGGCGTGGTTGAACGTTTCAGAAATGTCCTGACCGAAGGTGTAGCCGGCCCCTCTGGGAGAGATGCCCCAGCCGCCGCGGTCATCGGGGTCCGACCAGAGCAGGTCGCACATGGGTCCCTGAGAGGAAACGAGCAGATTTAATACAGATCAGCCAAACTGAAAGGGTTCGATGGGAAATGATAAAGATGTCCGAGATTGTTGGTACTGGTCATTGAGGTTTTCCAGCATACTGGTCCAGGTTTACCTCATGTGGCACTTCTTGTAAACGGTCCAAAGCCCTTATGTGGTCCAACGTATCTATGGATGGCGAGAGGCCTCCATGAAGGCAGAAAATCTGCAGGGAGAGAAAAATAAATTAATCACGGAATTCTTCACACATTCCTAATATTTCCTGTAGTGTCGCTAGAAGAAGTGACATTGTGTTCCCTTTCCAAGTCAGTGAGACGAACCAGAGCGTCCTGGTCTATTCTCACCTGAGAGTCTACCAAGGCAGTGAGGGGGAGGTAATCGAACAGGTCTGTGAAGTACTTCCAAACGTTGGCATTTCCATATTTCCTTAGGCACTCGTCATAGAAGCCGTACACTTGTGTGATCTGTCTGCTCTCGTGGTTTCCTCTGAGGATTGTGATGCGCTCCCGGAAGCGTACCTGAAACGCGTGAAGAGAGAAGACTTCAGATCAAGCAAATTTTCACTTCCTCAACTGCTCAACGTGTCGAGGTTTCAAAATACTACCAACCTTAAGTGCTACTAGTAAAGTGACGGTTTCCACAGAGTAGTACCCTCTGTCCACGTAGTCTCCCATGAACAAATAGTTTGTGTCTGGAGATTTCCCACCGATCTTGAAGAGCTCCATGAGGTCATGGAACTGGCCGTGCACGTCGCCGCACACGGTCACCGGACATCTCACCTCCTGCACATTCGATTCTTTTGTCAGGATCTCCTTGGCCTGGGGAGAGAAAAACAGACAGCTGCAGATGAGACCAAAAACTTTGGACGATCCATTAAGACTTCTAAGCATAGATAACTGTAATCCATGCAAATGTTGAGCTCCTTCAGGTGCAGCAAATCCACGATGATCCTGTAATAACATGCTCTGCACGCTGTCATTTTCTCTGTCATTCAACGCTCCCCATCATTATTTGAGGAACAGACAATTTACTGCCGACCTCTTTGTGCAATTTCCACATCAGCCTGTGTTGAGGTCGACAGGAAGCCACTACACAGTGATTACAGCACAGCCTGCAACGCCATCGCCAGAATGTCTTCAGGGACAAACCCTCTGTGTTAGTTTCTCGTGTATCTGCTTTGCAGAGCTGGGAAAAATCAGCTCTGGTTGCACTGCAGTGTTTCCTAAAATCAATTAGTGTGGTGCTTCAAAAGAAGAGAACTGTGTTTTTCATCTGACTAACCAGAAAGGTCGGGGCAAAAAAGCAACAGAGCCACTACACATAAGAGAATTGTGATGTTTTAGTTTGATATACAGTTGTGCGGTGAATTCACTGAGGAAAGGTCTAAAGTGTCTGCTGCAGTGCATGACTCAGGATGCTGCCTCCAGCTAACGCTTCCAGAGGAAACGCTCAGCTGCTGCTGTCTCAGTGCAAACAGGGAAAAGCTGCACACTGACAAATCCTCAAAATATCCAGCGGGGTCAGCTGATGAAGTATATTTGGCATCGTTGGGCTTCATTTAAAAGTGCCAGATTCCTTTTCTTTTATGCAAAGGGTGATCAATCAGATAATCATTTGCCAGCTCCCACCAGCAGCTGCCCAATCTGTACAAAACTAAAAAGAGAAGAAACGGTAAATCTGGAGACCCCCAGCCAGGCCTATTCCTGGACTCAGTCTTGCTTGGCTGGTTGGGCTGTCTGAG
The DNA here is from genome assembly GCF_902148845.1 of Salarias fasciatus. Lineage (NCBI taxonomy): Eukaryota > Metazoa > Chordata > Actinopteri > Blenniiformes > Blenniidae > Salarias > Salarias fasciatus. The sequence continues at coordinate 15,679,235 of NC_043754.1, forward strand.
CACGGTTTCAGTCAGCTGGATGAGCTCTTTTAAGAAGCTTTAGAACAAATAAATCCTGAGGCTGAGGGAGAAAGTTTCTAAGCTGAATGACCACCCGACACACCAGCCACGAAGGAAGTGGAAATATCTGCGGAGAGAGCAGGAGAACGGCAACAGTTTGAGACCGGCACTCTCCGAGAACACATTTACATTATGTCCTTTATAGAGAGCGGCGCTGTATCTGAGCTGTCATTATCAGATGGGAGGGAGAGTGACCACCGAGGGCCTGCAACGCTGCACAATGCTGACCTATATTATATTGACCCCAAACATGCCCATGTGACAGGAGGCCTTTCAGCCACTGGGCTGCAGATGACAGATTGACCAGCAATTCAGTCACTAAGCCTGAGAGAATATTCTCGATGCCTGGACTAAAGTGGAACGGTGACCGATTTCCACCACCGCTCCTAATTACTCCGAGGAGAGAAAACAAACATAAGCAGATAAAACGCATCTCAAAGTGCAGATTTTAAGTGGGCCAGGTCAGAGCACCGGGGAGGTTATTTGTGATAATTGCTCATATGAGGAACCGATCTCATTTTCTTCAGGCTCACGTACTTTGACATCGAGGCAACAGAACAAAGTATTCGGCTAGAAAGCCAAAACCAGATCTAAATTCGGTGTCACAACAGTATCAGGAAGCCTTTTGGTACAGGCAAGACAATGGATCCAAAAAGGCCATGCAACTGCTCATTTATTTGGTTCCTTTGTTGGCAGAGAGCACAGAAGAAGACCTTCATCTGTGTAACCCTACACTCCAATGAATGTCCGATATACTCTGATGCATGAGAGATGGCAGACGTAAACAAACACACACACAGAGAAATACTATTACTTTCCGTCTCAGCACATTTCAGTCCGGCCAACACTGAATTTAATTTTCCCAATTTATGTTGTGCTGGACTACTTTGAATCACTTGAGTGCTGCTTGTTTTAGTTACAATGGATTCATTCTCTTGGAAAAAACAACCATCACCAGCTTTGTCTGCTTTTTCCCCACTTACAGGATGAGATCTTATGATGATATAACAAAAATATGACGGGGAATAAAAACCCCACTGGATTATTTTTTGATGAAATATTACATAAAAGCCGAGAAGGTCGATTAATAACCTCCCACTGCTGTCACCTGGATACCGTTTTCATAACTCGCAATTTAAGCCTGGATTCATCAAGCACCAGGAAGCTTCCAGGGTGAGGCATTGCCAGGTAACAGAGCGTACAGTGGATACCGCGGCTGTGAATGACAGCAATGACGGCACCGGTTACGCAAGCACCTTGCCCAAAGTGCCAGCCACACCTGTGGCAGAAATGCCCCAGTGGAGCTGCTGTGTGGAGGAAAGCAGCGGATCAGAGGCCGGCCCGAGACGTCAGACACCACACAGTCAACAAACTGCTTAGCTGGGTGGCGAGAAATGAAGTCAGCATTTTCCTGGCTGCCGCAATGTAATCCCATTAAAACCGAGTTAAACACAGCCAAAGGTTCTCCTGCAGACGGCTGAGGGGGAATCAAGCTCGACGACCACGAGCACCGACCTCACGCCAGACGTTTACTGTAGTTTCACTGAAATGGCAATAATTACAGCAACAAACGGTGGCAAACATGTATTTTACCGAGAAACACTCAACTGCATTTCTATGAGGAAATTAAATTGTGATGAGAATTGAGTATCTTTGCATGTTTATATGATAACAAATGTACAACAATGGCAAAACCAGACACCTTTTAGGAAACATCTTTTCTGAGTTCAAGTGACCTCAGGTTGCTTTTCGCTGCTCTGAACTGGTTCAAACAGGAGACGTCAGCTTCAAAAAGTAGGGCAAGCGTCTCCACATGACCAAATTATTGCGTCACACTGGTACGTTTTGGGCGATGTCTTGAAATATTAATGTCAGAGGAGGAACTCCCAAGTCTTGCTTTGTCCACAGTTGCCATGTTTCCAGTGCTTTCAGGTCTAAAAAAAAAAAGTGCTTTTTGAATCACATCACAATAACATGGAGTGGTTACAAAGGCCTGACTTGATGAGTATAAAGTGCCTCATAAGGCTCCCAAATTAAAAAGGGACAAACATTGCTGGCAAATAACATTAAAGGAAAACACAGCACATAAGTAATTAAGCAAGTTGGAAAATTCAATTACTCTGAGAAGGGGAAAACAAAAGGTCAATAAAAGGAGAAGTCTTTCTGATGCACATGTGACTCCTTTAATTATATTTGCTCTGCATAATTGACAGCAAGATAAAACCAATTTCCACAATGAGGTAGGGCTGCACAATTAATCGAATTTTGATCATGATCACGATTTTGGCTGCTGCGATTAAATTTAGATGATCGTCGCGATTTTTAAATTGAAAAAACGGGCTCTGTTGCGTGTCAAATCAAGCACTTTTTTAATCCAACAATCAGCCAACCACCAGGGGGCGACCTGAGCCGTGTAGCTCCTGCTGCCTTCAGGGACACTCCGTAAAAGTAGCTGCTGATGGACGCCACTGCGGTGTCTCAGTCAGCTGTTAGCTTAGCTGTTAGCCACCGATGAACTACCTGGCTTTGAACGATTCCTTCATGCTCAAACATCAGTCGATGGAACGCATCTCAACTTCTGTACCGGTGGAAAGAAGATGTAAACGCTGAGCGTCTCGGACAGAACGGGAAAAGCTGTTATTGACGGACAGTTCAGGATGTGAGCGGCGTAGCAGCGGCTTGGAGAGAAAGAGGGAATCATTGTTCTGGTAGGTTTCATTTCTGGGTTTAGCGTGGCTGTTTACTGTTCTCTTGTTGTTTTATCTTCATCTTGTTGTTCAGTGATCATCGTGTTGCTCTCAGGGGTTAGAATGCAGCAAGTGACGGTCGCTCAGCTGTGAGGCGTTCAGGTTCCAAAGTCATAATCCGGCTCTTTTCAGAACAGAGGTTTGGTCAAACGTTTGTAAAAACTCACAGTCGGCGCGTCTATATGTTCGTTTCTAAGGGAAAGCGATCGTTCACAACATTGACATGGTTCTAAATAGTTGTTTAGATTCTAATTAAAACATCTTCAATTATGTGCACATGCACACCAGACTTCGCTGAAGTGCTGAAGACGCACATCTTCAATTTGACACTTGTTTGTTTTAAAAAAAAGTGCAATAAAAAGGTATGTTTTACATAACATAATGAATAATCGTGATGAATAATCCTGATTACAATATTGACAAAAATAATCGTGATTGACATTTTGGCCATAATCGTGCAGCCCTACAATGAGGCACATTACGTACAGTCACTTTATTTAAACTCGACTGCCAGATTAAGCCCTATGAAATTATCAAACAGAATGACCTCCCATTTTGGTTCACAATGTCTGAAAAACTGAAATATCTGCATTGATTATAGCAAACAAAGCATTTTAAGTGTTGCCACCCTCAGACTAAAAGTCTGGCGCCAACAGATACAGCTGGGGGGCAGGAACGAGAAGAGGGAGGACATTACACAGCACATCTTCTTCCCCGACACCCCCGTACATCCCAAAGCAGAGACGGCCGCTCCGTGAGTCACAATGAACAGTGTTATCCTGAGTCACACTCTCTGATCTGCTCCACAGCAAAGGCTTTGATACTGTTAGTGATGCAACTCGCAATCAATCACATCCTCTGGTATTTTTAACTTGGGGAGGATGTTGTGTAGGTGCATTCTGCTGAATATACTAACAGAGGAGAACAGATGGGTCAACAGGTAGATGCTGTGACAATGCTCATCCTTGGACTGAGGAAACCAGCCTTCCTATTTAACCTCATTGCTACTTTGGTGGCATCTTTGTTACATAAGGAAGGACACGGGATGGGGGGGAACACATTCTGAGCAATTCTGGCATGTTTGTATTCTTTAAATAGATCTCTAACATCTGCTCACAGAGACTGCCAATTATTCCATGGAAACATTTTAAAGCAAACAAGCCTCATTTCTCTGCCGCTACTTGCAACAGTTTACAATTATCAGTTGTGAAACTAAAGATAATTGCCACAGAATCCTAAAATTGGCTTTAAACCCTCTTCATTGCTCCGACAGTAACGTCTAAGATTAGTGGAGCTGACAATATCAGAGCTGGGGAGAGAGAAAGATAAAAAACAAATGCAGGGATTAACGGGTCACTTGAGAGTTGAACGCCCTTAACCTTCATCGCACGGCACTCCAAACATGGTAGTGGGCCGAATCTGTGTCCTTTTAAGAGCCAAAACAAGAAAAGAGCTGCTGCACCAAAGAAAGAAAACATCTGTACAAATGAAGCCTCCTCTGTGAGTGTGAAGCAAAATTCAATTCCAATTGTAAACTGGATCACATTAACTTGCTGTTAGGTTTCACAAGCAGTGATATAGAGAATTCCTCTAGCAGTGGAAGGATGAAAATGAATCATGGAAATCTAAGAGTGAGCCTCGCAGGGATATACAGTAAGTTCTGAACTTAATAAAGTACAAGCTCAAGAAACAAATGGTGTCAAAGGTCAAGCTTTGTTTTGAGGTCAGACGTGCTGGACTGGACGCCAGCCCGGGGGACGCTGAGAGATTGAGGTTAAGCTGCAGCTCAGACCACAGAAAGTGTGCACAATCAGCTGGCAAGTGGTCATCTGAGGCAGGAGGGTGTGTGTGTGTGTGTGTGTGTGTGTGTGTGTGTGTGTGTGTGTGTGTGTGTGCGCGTTTATGTATTTCGTGTGAATTGACTATCTGAATGTGACTACATCGACGGCATCCTTGTGAACACAGAACTAAAGAAGACTCGAGAAGAAAGTGACCGGTTTACAATGAAGCTGCTCTTTTTATAAGGTTAAAGTCATGTGAAAACATTCCACCCATGTTCCCTGGAGGAGGAACAGGAACGTCAAGCATAAGCATAAAAAAGTGCTGACACTATTCACATGACGTACTCATTAAGTCATGTTTAAGTTTAAGATTGACTGCCTTATTGCCCTGTAAACACAGATTCCCCACCGCTTATTGACTTTCTAAGTAAATGAGAAGCCAGACGAGGGTCAGTGGCCGGTGACTAATTCCAGCTCTCAAGGTAACCTGTGTGAAAGGCAGGAAAAAAAATATCGATAGTCTACACTCAGGCTCTTATTAGCTACACATGTAGAGTCTAAATTAATCCTGTACAACATCTACCATCATTAAAGCTTCATTTACATTTTAGTTAAAGAGCATGTTCAGTTTTGTGGTTGCTGTTTGCAACAGTGTCGGACAAGTGTTGATTGTTTTTGAAAAAATGCATTAGAGTGAGAGGTTCCAATCGAGGAACTTACTTTAGTTAGCCATAGCTACACAAACTAGGAGCAGTGGGCTGCCATTGTGCCGAGCCCAGGGATACAGCAGTGGTTGTGGGCCTTGCTCAGGGGCCTAACCATTTTACCAGTGACATTCTAACCCGTGATACTTCAATCCCAAGCTTTCTCAGGCTACCATTGATCTGAACACAGATAACTGAAAGGACTAGACTAAAATCAATTCAAGTCATTTGACACTAGTTAAACAGAACATTATACCTATAAAGGCAGGATTTATGGCACCGTCCCCGTCCTGGCTCATGTTACTTAGTTAAGTATATTTGGACCGAGTAGACCAGGGGTGTCAACACGTTTGGTTCAGGGGCCACATGCAGCGCATTTTCAACTCGACTGAACCGGAATGATAAAATAATATCATTTACCATCATGTTTTATTGACGAGACACAGAGTATACTTGATTTAAATGTCTATACTTTCACAAAACCAAGCAATTACAGGCAAAAATTACTACAATCGTCACATGAAGCCAGTTTTAATTATGTAAAATACAGTGAAAAGTCCTATAAACAAGCATAGCTGTATAATTTATTTGTTTATTTAGTATTTACTGTCTTCTTGGTATATTGGTGGGCCAGATTGGAGACTCTTGCGGGCCAGTTTTGGTCCATGGCCCTTTTTTAGACACCACTTGCTGACTTTTGAACACAAGGATTCAACTCCACGGAAGTGTGAGGTTACTGCAGGTTACACAGAGATGACTCAGCCCGCACTTAATGATGAACAAAGAAGCCAAATCAGCCTGTGAAGAGGTGTGTACTCAACAGCAGGACCACAGGGACAAAGTGAAACACCTCAAAAGTTAGATTTTAACAATGTCATAGATTTCAGTCTTGATAAGAGTGGAGAGATGGACATCTTTCTGAACACATGTCTAATAGGTTTCCCACATTCCATAGTTATGAGTTAAATTACTAGAAAACATGAAGTGTGGGGGATTTTGGCAGTCAGAGCTGGTAAAGAGATGCTGCAGTGACAGCGCTGGAAATCTGCTATGTGACTTGAATTCACGGGGCCGTTCTCTTCCGCCCTGCCCGGTAAAACCCCTCAGTAACTCTTAAAACCATCCCCCGTAATTCAATATTCAGCGACATTTCTGACTAATGAGTGCTTTCCTTGCTTGGAAAGAGGCGAGCGGACGCCTGTAAGGAGAGTCCAAGTCCCGCACCGCGCAGTGAAATGTACACTAAAGACGCCATTTTAAGAATGTCTGGAAGGCGGCGGGCGGGCGGCCGTTACCGTGAGGGCAGACGGAAGAGACATTTTTAACATAACTCACCTTTTCACACAGAGTCTTCACTTGGCCCTCGGAAAGCTGCTTGCACTCGTTGAGCTGCTCGATCCACTGGTCGATTTCTTTCGTGAACGCCTTTTCGTCCATCTCTGTGTGTTTTCGGGGGCTTTGCCGGGTGTCTGTCGTCTACCTCGAGCCGATTTAGATGAAGAGGCGGAAAGCGTCTTCTTCTCCTCTGTCGTCCGTCACTCAACAACCACGACACTCAGCAGCTACTGGCTTATTAACAGACGCATGTGCCGCTAGCTGCCGGATCACCGTGATTTGACTGAAGTGAAGGGAGGGAGTGGAGTCAGAGTGCTGATCCACCCTGGAAACTAGTCCCGAGTCAAGCGGCCGCGCGCTAACACGCCGCTTCCTGCGGGGCCCTTCAAAATAAAAGCAGGGCTCCGATGAGTCGAAAAAATATTTGAAGCTTTTCAGTTTTTTTGTACACAAAGCACTTAGGTGATATTTTTATGGACCATATATAAATTCAAAGCAGTGACCGTCCACCAGGCTCTACAAACACAAAAGATACCGAAATGGGCAAAAAAATATAAAATCTAAAAGAAAAAAACTCAAATAGGTAGAATATATGATATAGGATAAGCACAAACAATCAACACAGTGCAGGTGTGTAATAGTGAGGATGTGCATCCATACAGAGAATGTGCAGTCTGTGTGATGTGCATAAATCCTAACACCAGGGTCTGAATCCCCACTCCCTGCCTGAGCCAGCTGGGTTTGAATCCCTCCCTACAATCTCTCTGTGTGTCCTACCCTTTTGTCTCCTTCTTTCACCTAACGTCCTGCCAAAACAGAAGAAAGCTTGCACGTCTGAGCTTGGTTCTGCAATGGCTTCTTCATTTATAGAAGCATTGTGAGTAAACAACACAACTGAAGCAAAGCAAGCATGTCATGTTGATACATACACAGCATTTCTCTCAGTTGTCAAGTGACTATTTGCTTAAAAGCAACGAGGCCCTTCATTTCGAGGCATGAATCAGTAATCACACCTTTTACCTTCTAAAAATTAAACTTGCACACAGAATGCATGCTATTTAAAAATGCCCCACGAAGTTGTCATAGTTGGTGCAGATCCCATCTGATAATGGGTGAAGGCAGGGCATCATACACTGGACAGGCTGCTAGTCCATCACGAGTCATACGATAACCTAAAATTCATGTTTTTGTATTGTGGTATGACCTCAAGAACATGCAAACTGGACAGACAAAATCCTGGACTCAAACCAGGAACATTCTCACTATGAGTAAAGAGTGCAAACCACTACAGCACTGTACAGCTGTCTACAATTGCAGCAACAACTAAAGGTTGATTTGAAAAGAAACCTGTATTAAATATTTCTAAACACTGGAGATTACATTATCTGTGTTTTCTAAATGAAATATCTTCACTTAACTGTAATTTAGGTCCAGAAATGTGTAATTAAAGAAAACTTTTATTTGATCTTGACAGATCCCAGACTTTAAGTGAAGAGCATCCTGCATCTTCTGAGGATATTTTCCATCTTCCTCTGGCAGATTATATCCAGCTTGACTTCACAACAGAGACACAAATAGCAACCGGAGACCGGTGACGGCAGGCCGGCCATTGGCTCCCTGCTCCGCTTCCTCTGTGCTTTTATTGGCTCAACATTTATCAGAGAAGTTACCAACACACAGGAGAGGGAATACATCATCTCCCTCCCCAAAGCATGTGATGTTTTGAGGTGTAGCCATGATGTCACTCTTTTACATGTTGCTCCAGGAAAGCAACAGTCATGTAGAAACCACACTCTTTAAAAGTGCCTCAAAAAGTGCCTCAAAAAGTCCATAAACTATTGTAACTAAACAGAAATACTGACTGGGTGGATGTTAGGTTTGTTGTTAAACGAAATCCAAATGTAATTTAAAAAAAGAAGAATATTGTGACCAAATTTTCCAAAAAAAAAAAAACCCAAAGTCTTGTAAAAATTGGCGAGGGGTCATTTTATACTGACTGTGTAAAAATGACTATATACCAACGTTATGATTAGCTTCAGTCAATGCTACAAATTTTGATATCTACAGTCTTTTTTTTTTATCCTTCAGGACTGAAGACGCTACACAATATGTTTGAGTTAGATGATTACCAAATTAATTTCAGTAATTGCTGCTGTGCTTTATGTTTCAGAACGGTTAAAGTGTTAAGGTCAACATTTGCATGCACTAAGTTTTTTGGCTTGGAGTCATCTGTCTATAAAATGTAGATAGAGAACAAAAATGACAAAACTGGAATGCAGATTTTTCCACAAGAATGTGTAAATAATGCAAAAAAAAATGCAATGTAGAAATATTGCAGTGTCAGAGCTATTTCTGACTTTGTATCAAAATGCAGGATGAAAACATGTGAGTGACTTTCAAATAAAATCCATCATTTCAAGGTTCACTTACAGGCTCAAAAGAAAGTGGGACAACTAGGAATACATCTGCATCTGCTTAAACACCATGCAGACTGGAAGTATGTAAAACAATGCATGTTTCATGTAGCATTTTGCCTGTACATTGTTTGAGAAGCTTATCATATCAACACACAGCACGGTCAGATTATTGCAGTGGATGGAGCCCCTCATTACAAAGACCAAACCTCATTTGAGGTGCAAAAACCACAGGCACCGGTCTACAAACACATGGAATAAAGTGATCAACACATGGGCATGTGAGACGTGCACAGTGAGAACGTTACCGGCTTGAATGTCTGACTCCAACAACGCGGGGGATCCGATGACTGCCCCTCTGGTGGGGGGATATTCTGCTTGCGTGGTTTGGCTTCACCTTGGCTTTCCCTCCGAGGCAAGGGGTCACTGCAAATCGATGCAAAGCTGCTGTGAGTGATCGCCTTTATCCTGTGATGATACGTTTATATCCTGATGTGTGTGGTGTGTTCCAAGATTAAAATAACTCCATCCAGGGAGCACTGAGGGTCACTGGATGATATGCAAATGATGTTCGATCAAATGCTCTTCACCACCATCATCAAACAGCCCAGTGATGTTATGGCTCAATGCTTCATAAAGACAAATTTTCTTTCATTTTTTTCAAATCCAAACTCTTTATCAGGATTTTTTTTTTAAGAAATTAATGTATTAGTAGTAAAATTACTGACATCATATCATGCCAAAGATATTTCAAAAGGATGCTCTTTGGGCTCCAGTGTGGTCAAATATTCCACAGGGCTTTGGAGAACGAATAAAATCCTTTTTTGTCAGCAGTTTTGCTTTATTTATCCATTACAGCATAATTACTCTAATCTCAAAGTGTGACTTGCCTCAGAGAAAAACTGAAATACTGACACAGTCATTTCCTGTTGCCTGGATTCCTTATTCAAAATGAAAACACACAGCCAGTGGCAACAGGAAATACAGCAGGCACAGTATGTTCTTTGAAGTAACACGTCTGTGCTTCAACAAGCTGCAGGCTAAATACGGCTTTGCAGCTAGAGAGAGAGGGAGAGAGAGAGGGAGAGTCGAATAGGAGAGGAGAACATGCAAACTCCAAACTGAAAGGCTTTTGCCAACCAGTGGCGCCAATCACTCTGATCACATGTTCTTCAATTTAATGACAGCGCTGCTATTTTCTCACAGATAATTATTTTTACACGTAATGACTACACTCAGTATTATTACTGTATTGCAGAAACATAAAGAAATACTTGAAGAACAGTCTTTTGTCACCTGCCGCCTGGTTAGTCATTTATTTGGCTTCCATTCCTCATCTATCCGACAATGGCCTGTGATTAATCCCTCTTCAGAATGACGTATCAACTCTTTATTTTGAAGTGAAACCCGCTGCCATGTCAACGTATAAAGACGCATTCACCTATAACAATGAACTCACAGCATCTCAATCTCAAGTTATTGTTGCTCCATTGTGCTCCTTGCCTTTTAGCCCTGCGTGGTTCCAGCTCTGACAGGCGCCTCTTTGTTGTGTTATGACCTACTTCTTTGTGTCTGCACCAGGGCTGCTCCACAACTCAGAGGGAGAAGTGCGACTTGTGCCAGAGACCTGTCAAAATGCCGCAAACAGAGGCTGACAGAGGTCAAGGATGTTCCATTGGAAAATAAAGCATACAGTATGTGGTATTTGTGCCTGTGAAACAAAACATTTCCCAACTCTTTTGTCCCTTGTATTTACCTTTTCTTTCTGGCACACAAAGATTTCAAACATCAAACACTAACAATGGTAAAAGAATTAATCTGCTCTTCCTTGTCGAGCCGCCCACTGACGCTCCGTTACATGCACAAGTAGCACGTTCATTAACAGTCATCGCACCTTAAATTAAACCTGTTAGGTTCCTTTTGTGGAGACGATAAAACGGCAGGCACGATGAAAGAGGGATGCTCCCCTGCTGGCACACATGCTAAGGTGACATTTGTACAAGTGTGGGGAATACTGATTGCCTGGAGAACAGTGCCGTTGTTATCAATTACAGCTGTGCATAATAGAATTGTTATTTTTTCTTACGAATCACTGTCATGGTCATGAGTTAGTGGGACATTTATGGAAAAAGAGGAAATCTCATTTGCACGCTTCCTACATCAGTCACACCAAGTTCACATGAAAAAAAAACATTTTCACATACAATAGTGATAAAACCCACAGAAATACGTACATTGTTTTCCAAGTTGAGCTGCAAGTGGAAAACAAATGCAATTTCAAAGACAATAAGTATTCACCAAGTGGTTTTATTGATCACATTTAGAAAAGGCTGATCTATACGGTCTCATTTTTGAGCCTCTATCTCAGTGGATTAGACAGACTAATGTGAAGCATCTGTCAACTCTGTTTAACTTATTCAGAGGTTTCTTTTGGCTTAATCCAAGTGCAGATGAAACAAAAAGTAAGTCAAGTGTCTGTTTTGGATCCCAATTCCAGAGAGATCAGAAAACCTCTTTTCAATAACAACATGTTGAACAAAACCAAAAATTATGTGGGTTTTTCCACTACTTTTGGTTTCTGTTGCCTGCAGGTTAACGTCTGCCAGTTCTTCTTTAATTGTGTGTGTGTGAGTAACTAAATCATGCAACAGAACAGCAGCTGTTACTTTGGAAAGTGTCAACAGAAGTGACTCAAAGGAGATTACATTCTAACAGGTGGATTGTTCTGCTGGTTATCTTTTCTCTTCAACCACATGGACGCCTCTGATAACAACAGAGTGTCCCAAAGGTTTGTTTCTCGGTATAGAAGCAATGACAGGTTGGTCACTATTGCATGAAGAGAGAAAAGACAGCAGGCAGCCAGCACAATGAAAGACTGTAATCCAAAGTAACACAACTCTCTTCTGCTCTGTGACAGGATGGAGCCTCTGTGAGCCGGAACATGCCAGGCAGGATAAACGATGATACATGATTCTTTCATCACGGCCAATCCAACCGCTGCATTTTATCAGCGGGTCCTGCAGTCCGTTGTTGTTTCCAGTTGGACATGAAAGCCAGTACCTGTTTGTGGCTTCTGCTGTTCAACGCCTAAATTTATATTCTCCATGTGTGCCAAGGTGGTTGGGATAAAAGCCCTTTTAATTCTGCGAGCAGATGCGGAACACATGTTTGATGCGAGAGCCAAGCTATCAGAGTGAATAGCTGAACCTTGTAAACAACACGACCCGAGATATGTGTTTGTGACAGAGGAAAATGTCATGACAAATGGGACGCTTTGGAAAAAAGTCAGACGGTAATACTGCCTGCATTATCACAGAGGAGGAGAGAGGAGCCAGTCAAACCCTGGAAGAGGGTGAGGCAGGGGACACGGTGCATCGTCGTAAAAGAAAGACAGCCATTGGTTGTGTAACAGTGGCTTATCAGGCATACACAGCATTACATCAGTGGTGCAATGTGAAGTCATGTGATATTAACCACAGCATGAAAAACTGCTGATTGAAAGAGATTAATGCACACATTAAGAACTGAGTGTGCATTATCTATGTATATGTACAAATAGCTCATCATTTTTTAATGGCATACATGAATATAGGGTTTTTGCATATTGATTATCATACATTCACCAGAACAAGCAGTTACTGATGATGAGCCTCAAGTAATCACATTTCCATATAGAAAAATAACAAATCAGAAAAGTAAGGATGTGGTGTTGCACTTGCTCATATGCACAAGACAAGAAGGAAGTGAAAAGGGTGGTGCTTTTAGTTGCTATGTTGACAGTTTCTCCTACTCAGTCATCCATGATCTTATATGTCGTTTTGAGTAAACGTTCCACCTAAATATAGAGATACATACTAAAAAGAAAAAGAAAAAAGAGGAAGCAGCAGTCCCTCTCTCTCCTTATCTGTCTACCAATTAGCATCCAGTATTGTCTCTGGGATACCTGAAACCATGACAACAACAGGGTCCTGCCCCCATTTGGGACCCTGAGCACCATCTGCTGTCCACACAGAGAAACTTCAGCTGCTTTTTATTTTAACTGAGAACAGGACAACATGCACATGTTCAGTTGTCTTTACATTATAAACAGTGTTAAGGAAAATAAACATTCATAATACCAGACAGTGAGATACAACTTAATATACTAGTTTGTTGCTGGTTTAGTTGATGTGTCAGTGAACCAGCAAAAGAACCATGGGTCAGTATAACAAATAACACATTGGAACATTATCATAATCTGAGAACTACTTTGATCAGTATTTTTTTTCTAGATGTATCATTTTATTCATACAATTCAGGGTACAAATCAGATCGAGTTGAATTCAAGGATGCTGCATGAAGGAACAGAGGGACGTGGAGAGAGAGAGGACAGACAGATGATATAACTCCATCGGGTGGATAAGTAATGGGTTGGAAAAATAAACTGTTCATATATTAGGTCAACTTAATTAAAAAAAAAAAGTAAATTGGTTGGAAATGTGCATCTACAGCTACAATAGTACTTGAATGAGCTTGTGAGACTGTGTGAGTCAGCATGGTACAGAGGTCACATTAGGATGGAGTAATGTTGTCTCTTACTGTGTAAATAATGCAACAAATGAATCATGTTTGAGCGTCAGAACAACTGATGAAATCAATTGAAAAACATAAAATGGATATGCTTTTATAAGCAAATGTGTCTAAAGCTGACCTAATTTCATTGAAGCAACTGATCTCAGTGCGCCAGGATGGGTGCAGGGTGTCGCTTAAAGGGAAACAGTGGGACCAGGAAAATGTTGATCATCAGTATCTGATATAACTGAAGGTCAAAAACTCTGACACCACCTTACAAAATCATCCTGTGTAATTTGTACAGATGCAGTGAGTTCATTTAATCATCTCCAAACTCATCATGGTCGAAAAAGCACGACTGCCCTTCACACATCCCAGAATTGCACCGTGCCGCTCCTGCGGTGCACGGACATGACCAACTATCCAAATGTTCACCCACTCAGCTGTGTAATTTAATTACCCCCATCAGCGATGCAGATGTAAAGAGACATGGAGGCTCTAATGAGACAATTAGCTTGTACCATCTCTAAGCTTTGCTCCTCATTAGAGCTGATGGCTCTTTGCTGATGGCTCCGACGAGGCCCCACCCCAACACTCAGACCAGAGTCTTCCAGTCGCCACCAGCAGGTTTCTGTGGAGACTAATGGATCATTAGAGCGGTGCATGAGGTGAAAAGGACTGTTCTCTTCACGGAACACGAGAAAGAGGAACACAGGGAAACACACACTGAAGTACAGTTCATTTCAAAAGAATAGAATTAGATATCTGGAGAAAAAAGACATCGCATCATTGCTTGAATGGAAGGCATATAATGACACAATGGACTACATTACTGTCCAGCTTTGATGAACAGTTTTCAAGCATTCTGATTTCATGTCTTACAAGTTGGTGGTTGGTGCTGAGTCACAGAGCTTGGTGACTTTGTAATTATTGTATATATATTTTTGAAGTTTTATTTTGATTTATTGTTTTGTTCGGACTATTTTTTCTTCTAATTTTCATAGTCCAGCTTTTTAATTTGTCCTCTCAGGTGTTTTTAATCAGTTTCTTTGTCTCATTTTCAGTACACCTTCTAATTGCATATTTTTGTTGATTCTTCTCGCTTTGTCTACTTCTGCATCCTTCATTTGTCTTATTATTCCTGTGTCACTCCACCAATCCAGTGTAAAAAATAAAAAAAACCAAGCATGAAACTCTGAGAAACATTGAGTATTTGGGATTCAGCGGTTCATAGGATGAAAAAACCCTTCTGAGAGTATATTTTGTTTTTCATAAACAGTTTGCTGATTAACATAGGACAGTGACCTTACAAGTAGAAAAAGCACTGACCGTACTTGTGTGTGTGAGACAGGCTGAGAGAGAGAGTGAAGCAACATTTCTTTGTCCTTTCTATTAAAAGCACCTGAGCTCAGAAAGGGTGACACTGTCTTTCTACCTATTTTGGCTAGGTTCAGGCTTTTGTCCAGCTTCTGACACACACACACACACACACACACACACACACAGGGCCACATTTTCATTCACAAAGAAGTGAGAAAAGTAATAAAAAACAAACTCCTTCCATTAAACAACAAGAGTTTCACACAGCAGTTCAAGCTTATTAACCATCCTATTGTGAGCTCAAAGCTAATTACTGGTTTTTTTTTTCCGCTGCTTAAAGAAAAATCCCATAGATCACACTGTTTCCTCCCTCCAGAGCCCACATAGCAGCACAAGATGTAAATGTGTTTCACATTACATAAAGAAACATGCTTTTCATTCCCAGCTCTTGGGGGAGCTGCGGCCGGGCCCCTTTTGTCCGTGTCTGACCTACATTCTCACAACATCGAAGCGGGCTGGCAGGGCTTTGGGTCTCTTGATAGCTGCAATCTGGACTCTCTCAAGGAAATAGCCAAATGAATGATCAAGCTTGATTAAGCAGCCAGTGGTGTTTGCTGGAGCTCTGAGTGGGATTTCAGCGAGGCGTTTGCAGTGGGACAGGGACTTCGACACATGTGTCACTCAACGTATTGACTGAGGTCATATGACTCTGGCACTGGTCAGTTTCTACAAATGTTGAGGTCTTTTGAAAAGTCCAAATTTCTCAAGCGCTAATTTTGCACAATGCATGAGCAGGTGGAAAATTGTTGGAACACTAAAGAGTCACAAATGTAGAGTTTTAAGAGCACGAGATGAGAAAACCACTTATTAAAACGCAAATGTTTGTTCCAGAGATTCTGCAATACCTGAATTCATTGCATTACTCCTGGCACAATAACTCCACACTATTAAGACTGAAGAATCGTATAGATTTGTCATTAAAAAATGACAGACCATCATTTGAAAGTATCTAAATCTGTTTTTAGGACTAATCGGAACTTTTTCCTTTTAGTTGTGTGGAGGTTATATGTTCTCATCTAGTTTCTCACTGGGTACTTTGCAGAAACAGAAAATTACACACACATGCAAGGGCACTAGAAAATATATAATCTCAAACATATGTATTTGGGCTGTTGGAGGATGTTGGAATATAGAGAAAAACCACACAAGCAGTGGAGGAACTCTCAATATGTTCCTTGGATGGATGGATGGATGGATGGATGGTTTTGCCATCTCAGTTTTTACATTGTGCTTTGGAAACCTTTGATTATTTATCATTTCTTCTTATTCATCACTGCATACTCACAGTTAACGAAACTAAATTTATCCCGCCAGCTGAGTCAATTAAAATGCACAGACTGTAAATATATGAGCAAAGAGCTGTTGACAACAAATGAAAGGAGTAAATAAAAGAGAGAACAGGGAGGAGAAAATAACAACCGAAACAAAGAATGGTAGACAGACTCAGATGAGAATAAAACCAAAGAAAACGCAGACAGAAATAATATTCTTCTTGGTTTCTCTCTGACTACAAGTCATAACAAAACTAGCTCAATGTTTACACTGGGTCTGTTATATTTGGAGTTATTGCCATTTCCTGTTAGTCACACTGGTGTTAATAACTTTCAAGCAACACCACTTTACAGACTCATAACGTTTGCGATCATGCATCAGCAAGTTAATTATTCTTTCTGCTGTAAGTAGTATTAAACACAACTTTCGTGTGTTGTTTTATCCTTGGAGTTTGCATGTTCTCACTGCAACTCGCATGCAGTTTTTTGCACCCCAGTTTCCTTCCACTAAAACACGTGTTTGTGGAAAAGTGGTGACTCTAAAATTGCTTGTAGTTGTAAAAGTGTGCCTGTACAATTGTCTGTCTCTCTTGTTTGTCCTGTGATGGACTGGCGACAGAACCAAGCTGCACTTTTCCCTCCTGAAGCTTTTAGCTGAAGAACATGTCAAAAAACTTTGTGTTCCTTTTTGCTGGTACTATTTTCTGACTGTGTGTCCATGTGTATGGCTGATGAGAACAACACATTTGCTGTCAGTTTATATGCATACAGAAAAACCTACAGATGAAAATCCTAATCGGAGCGTAAACCTCAATTCTTACAAAGCATTTGAGGCAATGCATGCACTAACGGAAAGATCCCAGTGTAAGAGAGTCTTCATATTTCTGCTGACCTAATGCTAATCACTTTCCAGGCTCACCACGCAGACAGAGTGCATTAGCTCCAGATGGATTATGTAGATTTTAAGGTAAGCCACTTACTGCTGAGTAGATTATTAGACTAGCGCACATTAATTTTTATTTTCACCCGTCATCCGTCCATAAGTCACAGTTTGACGGCTGGACCGGGTGGATGACATTGTTCAACACAGGTCATTCTTGACATTAATGCTGTTGTTAATCAGTCACACAGCTACAGCACACAGCTTTGCTCTGCAGTGGTTTCTTTTTTTCTTAATCAGTATTTTTGCTGTCATTATGGCAATATGGCAGAAAAAACAAAAGATATCATCAGAAAATAAAGCAGAAAATAAAGCACAGTGCACGAAAGCCCACACTGGACTGCACTTCCCTGCACGAGTATCCTTAAAGTCAGAAAATAAATCACACAGTTACCATGACAACACTGACACTTGATCATTTTGTGCAATGCCTGGATTTTCTTAAGACTTAAACATATTTAAAAACATGCAGCCGAAAATATCAACAGATTATGAACACTCCTCTGGAAACAGGGCTGCACAGGAGACCATCCTCACAAGATGTCCCCTTATTGTACCTTCCTCATGTTTTATCTCAACCCAGTAAAGTCTTTAAGGTCATTTTGTGGTCCTCTCAGATACTGTTGTTTCTCTGTTTTATATTTTTGTGTCTCTATAGGCATTTTTTGTTTGTCTTGGTCGCTAATATTTAGTGTATTTGCTATTTTGTGCCCGTATCGTTTTGCATTACGTGCAAAGATGTGTTGGTATAAGTTTGTGTACCACTGTAATTCTTAACCTGATCTCCATTCTCGTCAGTTGGAATGGTCTCCAGTGGCTGATATATATGACTCTCGCTTGTCATTTTGTGGTTGTTTTAAGTGTCTTTATCACAATTTTGTAACTTGTCTTTTGGTTATTTTATGTTTTTATCATTGCACCTTGTGGATGCATCCACATTGTTCTGTATTGTTCGGTCTTGCTGTGTTGCATCTTTTGTGATCATTGTATATTCTACTCTTATTTCTTTTTATTTTATTAGACCTCTCTCTAGACTTTGGGTGAGTATTTCTGTCACTCCTACTTATAGTTTTGGTTGTCTATGTTCAAGTTGTGT
This sequence comes from Salarias fasciatus, assembly GCF_902148845.1. NCBI lineage: Eukaryota > Metazoa > Chordata > Actinopteri > Blenniiformes > Blenniidae > Salarias > Salarias fasciatus. The sequence continues at coordinate 15,697,514 of NC_043754.1, forward strand.
CCCTCTCAGTGATTGTTCTGAATCCTTTTTGTACCCTATGTGTCTTTTTTTATCATTTGTAGTCTTGCTTTTTTATGTGTTTACATAAAATTAATTAAGTTGTACATAAATGTTGTAAAGAAAGACTATTTCTGGTTATTTTAGACAGTTTAGTGGCACTTTTCCACATTATTTTGCTTTTCTTTTTGGAGGTTTTGGGATGTTGCTGGAGTTGGAAATAGGCCCATTGTTTAGTTTTCATTTTGTTCCTCTTTGTAGACTCTATTTGAGGATTTTTGTGACTCCCACTTACTGTTTTGGGTGTCTATGTTCAATTTGTGTCTCTCTTTGTAGTTGTTCTGAATCACTTTTGCACCTCATGTGTTTCTTTTTGTGACTATTGTGATGTTTTGTTTTCTTATCTTTCTTTGTGGGAGTGTTGTACCTCTCGTAGATGATTTTGTGTCCCTCTGTGAACACTTTCACTTTCTGTGATAGCTTTCTGTGGTTCTTTTAAGAAGTTGTGTGCTATTGCAGATTTTTTTTCACTGTTATCATCTGAGAAATGCCTTCACATTAAAACATGTTTCACTCTGAATGACATGATTTGTTTAATTTCAAATTTGTAGCATCTTGGTAACAGTCCTTCAAATTGAAAAACATTAAATTTTATTGTCATTTTAGATGCTTTTTGGTATTTTTCAGGTATTTTGCCTTGCTTTGATGACATTTTTAGACGTTTTTTTAGAGCTGTAAACAAGCCACTTCCCTTTCTGGTTCCTGGGCCTGTGCTTATCTGGCTAAATAACTCATCCTCGTACAGTGTGCAAAGTGTTGATATGAATAAAACATGCCACCCTTGTGAGAATCGTTGTTTATCCGTAGTTGGAGGGAGTAATTCGGGCTTTACCTGCACATGTTTGTGACAGCGGAGGATGTACCTCCTCTCGCCACAGCTCGCTAAGAACCGACGTCACCATATTTAGCTAGCTAGCCAGTTGTTTTGAGAGAAGAAGAAAAGAGCTGCAGGCGGAAGAACACACCGGGGCTGCTTCGGACAGGATCCAGCTTTATGTGCCTGCTGTAGCCTGTTTTTTTCCCCATTTCTTTTTTTTATACATATTTTCAACAATGTCAACCCCGGCGAGGAGACGGCTTATGAGAGATTTTAAAAGGTACCTCATCGTTTCGGCTGTGTTTGTGTGCGGCTAGCAGCGTTAGCCACCGATGCTAAGCCTAGCTCAGCGATAGCAGCAAACAATACTGGATTAAAAATCCAGACGGGGCGAATTATTGTGATAAATATGTGCTGGTGTCGCCGTGTTTGTGCGATACGTGCTGTCTTGGGTATTGAGGAAGGCTGCGAATGTTAATTTTGGACAATAGCAGGAGGCAGTCTTGTTTTATGCAGTGTTTCTGTGCCGGGGGAATAGCGATGGTCCTCTCGTTCTTCCTGGGCAGTTTGCTGCTTCAGCTACCTGAGGTGAACTGAGGTGGCTGAAGTCGGTCTCAATCCCAGACCTGGCTTGGATCCAGCAAGCCGGGAGTTTTGGTCGACTCGATCTGATCTAAAGCCAAACGTGACAGGATTCATTAAGCTTTTCGGCGCAGTCCGTAAGTTGCGGCTAGAAAATAGGTGCATGAATTCCATTTGGGTCCTTTCAGCCCTTGGCAGCAACGTGGCTTGCAAGTGTTGCACAACTGGTTGTGGTCAAACTATCCCCTCTCTTCACGGTGCCTTGTTTTTGATTAAAATGTCTGATCTCTGTGTTCATCCTTTGTACTTTGACACGAAAATAACACATCCTGGCTTCCTGGGGCCACTACACCTGCCGGGTGTAGCTGCGTGTAATACCTGCTATCTCCAATCTGTTGCCCGGCTCCATATGGCATCCTAAACAATGTGCATGTGTGTTATTTACACACGCACACACACACCTGTCAGTGGGGAGAAAAGAGATGCTAAGCCATTCTAGAGAGAACAGACGCTGAAGCAGGCTGGATAAGGTGTCAGTGTAACTCTAGTCTCTGGTGCAGGTCCCCAGGTGGTAAACTGTGACACTGAGGCAGAGGAAACACAATGGCAGACGCCTCAATCAGTCTGTGTCCATACCAAGGGTTGACAAGAGAAATTCAGGCCTATATGGTGTTTCTTAACCTCATTTGTTTCATCGAGTATGCCAAATAATTTCCTCATTCAATACTGTGAAGCACATATGTTTTGATTATTTGGATTGCTTTGATTGGGATATGAAATGGCTCACTGTAACTTGCTACCTGTCTAAGCTCCCCGCCTTTGCCCTGAGGCCAGTCGCTATTACCCTACCACCTTTTTGAGGTAGACAATCACACAAAATGTGTGAAATAGAAAGCAAGTTCATAATGTCATGTATCTGTTTGACTATTGATTTCACTTTCCTTTCTCTGCCAGTTATCTTTTTAATAGTCTATTCGGTCCCTTCACTTTCATTTTTTCAGCGTTTGTATGACAGTCACCAGGTCCGTCTGGCTTATGTTCATATGACCTCACCATTGATCCATACATGTGTCTTCACACTGCCGAATCTAGCCAGGAGCTGTGGAGCACTGCAGTCATTCAGTCGTCTATGGAGTGAAGTTAGAGTTTACAGCTTGAGCAGGTCGCCAGTCTATCTCGGAGCAAACACAGAGAGGTTGACACAATCAACCCCCTGTGTGAATTGAGATTCACCAGTAGGCCTAAAAACCTGAGATTGTGGGAGGAATTTAAAGTATCTGAAGAAAACTCACACATGCAGACTGCACACGGAAAGGCCCACACACAACCTGCTTCAGCCAATTCCCACCGACTTGTTTTTTTTTTTTTTTTAAGTTTTAAGTTTCGGGTGAGTAATCTGACTTCATAGTCAAGCTTCTTCTTTCTGTTCAATCCATTGATTTGCCTGTGTATAATACATTGTAGTGTCTCTCAAACCAAAAAAAACAACAACACAGATTTGGTCTCAGTTTCAGAAATTATACCCTCAATTTCTTGTATGTAGTTCATAATATTCAGGTATTAACACTGAATTTTCTGACAAGCCTAATTAATTAAGCTCATAAAACATCATATAGTTTCCCTTCAGCCCCACAATCATCCCATACCTCTATCTAATTTCCCTTTTTTTAGTAATAAAGTAACTTTTGGTGTTTGGAGCGGTGGATTTGAGTGGAGCATCTCTCTACCGGCACCGAGCTCCGGCAGATTACTGTAAATGAGGTTAATTGTAGTGGGTCTGTCTGCAGCAAGGGACTTAGACATGGATCTGCACTCACCACACACAAATCAGCCTACCTTGTTTTATAGCTGTAAGCTCTTATTAAACCAGCTTTTATGCTGGCCATTGGGTTGTGGGGCTACATGGTCTGCAGTGATTGCTGGATCGGACTCGTATTCAGTGGTGATATAAAGCTCTGTCAGTGAGCACTCAGTGTGTTCTAGTGAGTGCGCTTCATTTTGAGCACACACAGGACTGTCGGGTGGGTCCAGTTTTGAGAGCTTGTTTAATAGCGGCGAGAGGTCAGCAGTTTAATCAGATGGAAACTGTTGTTGGAAACTTAATTTAACCTGTGACACCTGTGTGTTTTGATCAGTCAGTGCTGTTGTTGCCAAGCAGTTGTTGCTGTGGCACCTTTGTACCGCAACTCGGAGAACCTGGTGTCAGTCAAACAGCCCGGGGACGATTTCTTTGCAGACGTCTTGATGGTTTTCAATTATGATTAATTCATCCGTGGTTATTTTGGGCCTTCGGATGAAACATGAGTTTGGAGTGGAGACCGATAAAATGAAGGAGAAATGCTCCTTAAAGTCCTGCTGATGTCTTGACATCTTTTACGTGTCCCATAAACTTGTTTTTTTAATTAAGAAAAATAACATAAAATCAAAAATAAACAAAACTGGACATGATAAAGATTTTTTATCCACCAGTTTTTATTCACATCATTTTTTTCACTGTTTTCTGACTGACTGAAAAAAAAAACCCAAATAGATAAATGTAATAATTTAATTCTCACAAGTCAAACTAGCACATCTGTATCAGCTAAACAAACTATTCATCAATCTTCTGTCATTATTCAAGGAAATATTTAGAAGCCTCTCTTGTTCTGTCGCTACTCCTAATTGCTCGCTTCTTCAGTTTATTCACTTCATCCCTGCAGCTGCAAGCGAGTTCCTCCCCAGCAGGCAGCCTTTAGGCTGTGAATAGAACAAATAGTGAATTCAATAAACATCACTGATGGCAGGAGTAACAAAATCAGCATGTATTGACAGAAGCTCTCCGGAGTGCGTCTCCTCGGCGCTCCATCTGGATCGGGTTGATCATGAAAACGTCAGCGATAAGTCACCCCGGGTGAAGGACGACTCAGCAGTTAAAGTGCTTAGCGTGGACATGGCCGGCGGCTGTGGTGGTCACTGAAGACACAGCCGCCGTACAGTGGCGCGCTGGATGAGCAGTCGCGGTACATATTAACGGTGGCATGTGACAGCCGGATGGACGGCGTGCAGTTGATCCTGCGAGTCTGGCTGTCTCTTAAAAGTGATGTTGATACAGCAGTTCGTGGTCTGACTGATAATTATCCTGCAGTCAAGGTGTTAATTAAAGCCCTCATGCACTCATCCATCCCAGTGTCAGTGTTTCTCCCTGTGGCTCTTTCTTCCTGTCTTAATCTTTGTTTTTTTTTTTGTTTTTTTTTTTGCAATCTATTTTGTCATTTTGCTTTCATTTTTCATAATCTTTCTCACTTTACTCTGTGCTCCTTTCTTTTTTTGTTTTGTTTTGTTCTTATTACCCTCTCTCATTCTTTCTATTTCTCAGTCCTTTTGTCTTTTTTTTCCCCCCCCTAACATCTCTTTTTCTGTCTTGCACAGACTTCAAGAAGATCCTCCCACCGGCGTGAGTGGAGCACCATCAGAGAACAACATCATGCTTTGGAACGCTGTAATTTTTGGGTGAGTCATGCTCTAAATCCAACTCCACCCTCTCTCTCTTTACTTTGCCGCTCCGAGACTGATGCCCCCCCCCCCCGTTCGCATTGTCATTCCCCCTGTTCTCCTGCTTTTAAATATTTTTTGATTGCAGTCGTGCTCGTTGCAGTCAGTGCTGTCTGGAAAAGTCTCAGTCACTGTGGGTGTTTGATGGAAAGAAAGCTTGAGAGACACTGAAGTTATTGAGACAAGGACGCATATTAGAACAGGAAGGATGGATAAAGATGGAACTGTGAGTTATTTCTGTGACTCCCGACTCAGTTGGTGCATAATTTTGTACAGCCTGAAAAGACAATGACTCATGCAAGATGAAGAACCATGCCGGGGTTCCTTTTTAACCAGAATCATGTGATTGAATTTCAAGTATTAAAATATTAAAAAACACAAACAAATCAGGCAGCTGAAAGGTAACTGAAAACCCGGCGCGGAGAAACAAGGCGTAACAACAACAAACCTCAGTCGGGGCACGAGGGGATAAAAATAGACTCGATATTAGTTTCCCAAATAATTCAAAGGGGAAAGCTGCCAGAAATGTAAAATGTGAAGGCAGCTGTTGTAATTGGCCCCTGAACTGGGACTGCATGAATGTGAAGAGCTGAGTAAATGAAGCCTCTGCTGTCTCCCCCTTCAAGGAGAGACTTGAATGGTTATTCTATGTACCAGAGCAGGGACTTCTGGAATTTATAAAATGTAACTCGTTCTCTCTCTCTCTGTTTCCTCCAGGCCTGTGGGAACACCGTTTGAAGATGGTGAGTTAGACATATTGATAAATTTCAAGTTTTTTTTTGGCTCATGTTCACCCAAGATCTGGAATGGACTTTACTCTGCTTTGTATAGATCAGTTCGTCCTGCTGATTATAAACCACTGATCGCAGCTCTCCAGGCAGCGGCGCTTTGTGGTTCCAGACAATCGGTCTGTGCATTAAAAAAAAAAAAAAAACCCTGCTATTGGAACCTTTAGGAAATGATGAAGTTAGACCTATTGATGAATACATTTTTGTCACTGCTGTTTAACAATCGGACCATTTTAACTGCGTACTGCCCCCTATTTGATGAAACCAGGGTCCGTTTCACGAAGCAGGAGAACCATGATGAGTTTCAACATGTTTTTACCATGTGAAGTAAATATTGAGTGTCTGTTTGATGGTGCATCAAGCTGCTTTCACACATATAAATGTCTTCTCATCTTTAAATAGGTATTTATATTGCATCTCTGAAATTGCATAAAAAAAGGACTGATCAGGGTGTATGTAGATGATGGACTAAGAGGTGAAACTGTACAGCTAAAAAGAGATAACTGTCTGGAAATGCCATGGTCTGATCAACATGTCCAGACCAGTATTTAATTATCTGCAGCATTTTAAAGATTGTTTTAAAAGACAGACAACAGAAATATGCTCTGCTAAGCTCTCCAGCTGAATGAATGACAGAGGAAATGAAACAGTGTGGCTGAAAGTGGGCGGAGTCAGAAACGTTGGCTTTCGAGGGAAGCGCGTGCTCTGGACCACGTTAGTTCCAGAGAGTCTGTTACTGCAGTAACGGACTGAAGCAGGTCAGAGCCACTCATTGTTCTCTGGGTTAAGTTACTTCCCTTGGTGAAACTGAAATCTCTGAGTTTTCTAGACGTAGAGTTTTCAGAAAACCTGTTCGGTGAAACTGACCCCGGAAATAGAGCAAATGTGTGTATATTTTTATGTTTGACAAACGCTGGAATTGTAGCCACCTCGTTTAGACTTAGTCTAAAAATAATCTCTGTCAGGTTTTCCCTGGTGTGACTGTTTCAGGTTCAGTGATATCTGGTATTACTGAGCACCTCGCACCGGAACGCCGCACTGCATCAGTAACTTTGAGGGCTGCTGCTGGTGTTTTAAGCTTGGAATGTGATTCCAGTATCTAGCTGAGCCAACAGGAGCTTATTGAATCAAGGACTTCCCTGGTTTTTCCCTTCATTTAACGCTTTGCTCCGAAGAATCGTGTCCTTGAGTGAGGTTAGATCCTCACATAGTGAATGAGCAGAATCTGCTACTGAACAGCAAAAATGCAGCAACTTTACAATTAATTCGGAAATGTCAACATGACTTGAATGTCAGTCGGTTTTAGTGGATCGTTTCCTTCATGTTCGTCATCCAGCGCGGATTCCAGGTCTGGCCCAGTGTTTGTTGTGCCGGAGATATTTATAGCAGCATAATTGTTTCCCTCTCACTCTCACTGACTTCCTCAGCCGTTCACATCTGTATTCTCCCTCTGCCTCTGCCTCCTCTCTGCAGGAACGTTTAAGCTTCTGATAGAGTTTTCAGAGGAGTACCCAAACAAGCCTCCCACAGTTCGGTTTGTCTCCAGAATGTTTCACCCAAATGGTAAGCAGCTCGAACACACAAACACTGTCGCGCCTCGTGCATGCCATTCGACGAGCAGAGGGAAAAAAAAAAAAAACGGCCTCCTTCTATTTTAAACAAACATTCCAAACCAGAGATTGCAGTTTCCATTTGTATGTTGATGAATGGATTTTTTCCAGTTGTGAAATTTTACATGTAGTATGGTTTTTATTTTATTATTTGTTTAAGTTTTGCTGCCCATTATTTCAGAATTTCAGGGTCCACCTTTCCTTCCCATTCAGGCGGTTTCCTTCCATTCAGCTGCTCTTTAGTGAGATTGTGAAACGCTTGGTTGTAAAAGAAATCTAGTGAATCACAGAAAGTCACAGTCCTGTTTTGATCTGAAAGGCCATTTTGCGATGTGCTGCTAGTTTTTCTACCAAGGTCAGAACATGTTTTTTTTTTTTTTTTTTAAACTACAACACGACGTATTATGTGAGTCCAAGAAATGACCAGAGAACGAGTCACCTCGACCATGGCTGAAGATGTTTTAGTACAGTGATGGATTCTGCATTCTAAGCAGACATACACAAGTTACTTTCCGGTCCAAATAAAGATGACTTTAACTACCAACCAGAAATAAGAGGAACTCTAAAAGCCATGTCAGGGATGAAAACCGAAATTTAGCTGTGTGCCTCTTTCATTTAAATTTCACAGTATTGTTATTAAGTGCTTTAAAATGAACCAGGCTGTTTGTTGAAATATTTGTGATGTTAATGGTTTTTCTTTTTTTTTTGTGGTGTTTTCTGTTCTTCAGTTTACGCAGATGGCAGTATATGTTTAGACATCCTTCAGAATCGCTGGAGCCCCACGTACGACGTGTCATCCATTCTCACCTCCATCCAGGTTGGTCGCTCCTCTGAATTCTTGCCGCGCTTATTCCGACCGCGACTGTAGGGATTGATGTGTGATGTTGACGGATTGGGAAGCGTTCAGAGAAAACTGCATGCAATACAGGTGCATTCATCGCTCCTCACTCCAGAGACCCTATCCTTGTCGGCAAGCCAGCGGACGTGAATATTCCCATCGTCTCTCTTCCACAGTCGTTGCTGGACGAGCCAAACCCAAACAGTCCAGCCAACAGCCAGGCCGCACAGCTCTATCAGGAAAACAAGAGGGAGTATGAGAAGAGAGTGACGGCCATCGTGGAGCAGAGCTGGGTGGACGTCTGAGCCCCGCTCGCTCTCCGCTCCTCTCTCCATCACCCTCTCTTCATCGTCCCAGTACTTCAGTCTCTCATTTTTACCTCCATCATCAAGGGGAAAAAAAAAAGAAGAAAAAAACAGCAACTATATCAGAAGAACTCAAGTGCCACCCTGAAAAAAGAACAACCACACCTAAATGGACATTAACTTGCTTGCCAATACATTTAAAGAAAATGAGAGAGGGGAAATCAGTCTTTGTTTCCTGTCCTTAATTTTACTTTTTTTTTATTGCATGATGTGAAATAAGTTATTGCTAACAGAATTTTGTAATATATCTTTGTTGTTTGGTTGGATTGATGCTGTTAGTCTTTTAAGTTTTACAGACTATTTTCCCCCTTTTGAGTTTTGTTTCTTTCTTCTTTTTTGTTTTGCCGGTGTGCACACAACTGGGCTCGTCCATCACCAAATCGGCACATTTTAAAAGCCTCCCGGCGTTGGTAGCATCATTATAGTTGCTGCTGGAGAACAGCTCCCGCTCTCTTCCAGCATAACTCCCGTTTATTTTAAGAGACACAGTAGGTTTGGGCTCACGGACGTCACAGGCTGCAGCATTGCCAAGTCTCCCCAGCACTGATGAATCATGGCTCCCCGGCTCGCCATCTCCGAGTTTTCATTTTAATCACTTCGGCTGTGAGGTAGGAAGGGATGCTAGAGAGAGTAAATACGAACACCAGAACAAATGAGGACATTCTGCAGACCTGCAGTCACGCCACTTTGGTCCTCTGTCCTGTAGTGAGCACTTTCAATCTTTTTATATTTAAAAGAAATTGTTGGACACTTAAAATCTTACTTCTTTTTTTTTTTTGCATAATGACCAAATTAAAATGTGATTGGAGGAATATAGTTTTGAAATAAGTTGAATGTTCTCTCGTTCCCACATGCTTTCCTGAGCACGGAGGGGATAAAAAAGGCTTTTGGACGCTTTGTTGCCTGTGACATGTGTCAGCCTCGATGAGGAGTCTGTGCTTTTGATCCCTCTCTTAAGCTGACATATAAATTAACAAATGGGCAGAGGATGAAAGGCGGTGCGCTCCAGTGTGTGTGAGTGTGTGTGTTTTTTGCCTTTTTTGCTGTAAACGAGGGCAGTTAATTAGGTGGACAGATGGGGCAAACTGCTGCAGACTTCATGCTCACAGTTTGATCTGTTACAAGAGGGTGACATCAGCCACTTTCCTCGGGGCGCCAGTTGTGTTCACGCCTGCATTTGTCTCCCCCCCCCCCCTTTCAGAATTGTTTCTCAGACCCAATTAAAACAGCACTTGAGCATATGTTCACGACTTCAACCTGTCCGACTCTCCAGCTAAATAATCTGTGAAAGACCGTCATCAGAAAACACACTTCCTCCTTTCAGACAGTAAAGGTCATATCGTGGTTAGTGACTTATTTCACCTAATAAGCAGAAGGGATATGTTATAAAATTTTGTGAATTAAACAAAAAACAAATGTATACTATAACAATATGCTGTATAAACATAATAAAACACATTTTTCAGACTTTGACATGGATTTTTTTGTTTCCTGATCAATGTAAATTACTTTGATGTTACATTTCTGCGAGTTGCCACAGAAGTTATCAACCAAATACCAAGAGCTATTTCAATACAAACATCCTGACATTTCGTTGAGGCTCAGCTAATGACATACCATGGTGGAAAACATCTCTGCATTTCAAAGCATCTCTTATGTATTTTAATAAATTGGCACATTTTTAGGAACTCAGTGACTCCGATCTGTAAGTCATATTTGTACTGCTCAATGTTTAAGGAATGTATTGCAGTCCACAGACACTATTGTGGTCACAGTTGTAAATATTCAGAAAAAAAATGAGCACTACAATGTCCCTCTACTCTTATGGAGGGGGCAATCTTGGAAGAAGAGGACACAAGTGATTTATTCTGCTTTGGTGAGACATTAACTGTCTAAATTTATTTAAAAACACTTAAAAACAATGACGTAGTTGTAAAAAAAATATGATCATAAATGGAGGCAAAGTGAAGCTTCAACACTGCTGTAAAAACACTTAAAAAAAGTCTCTGCTTTTAAAAAATGAGTTCCAGTGTTTGAACTCATCACGTCCGTTTAAAAACCATAAAAACATCATCTGGATCCAGTCAGTGTCGATCCAAATCGACTGCTCCCATCACCGACTCTGTGGGGAAACAACATGTGCATGAAATGAAGAGTTGAAATAACCATGAATAAACTGCACATATACATATATATCATAACTACCTGTTGCTGCTTAATAATCTCGTCTCTTGTCTTGAACACTGGCGCGTCTTCCACCACGATGCCTTCAGCCATTCCCCTCACTCTTTCCAGGAGCTCTGCATTGTACCTGTCATGAGGAAGAATGTGTTGTTGAGATATAACCTCAGATCATCCATGTGACTCATAGCATTTCCACCAGACCAATGCTGTCTTTAGATCAGAAATACATTTTGGCATGAATCTCTTACAAATTAAATTACCAATTGATTTTCCAAAATTAATACTGTAAAGCACACTGTGTTTAATTTCAATTCTGAAAAGTATAAGTAAAGTTTGATATTGGATTTGCTCTACCGATTGCGCTGCGCAATAACTGATCCTTATTAGCGTTAAGGGACATTCCATCTATGCGTACGCATTTAGTTTAGTTTATTTGTTTCTTTCGTTTAAAGCAACAACACAAACACAAAAAATGATTAAAATACATCAATGTCATCAGTTTAGACACAAAACAAACAAAAGAAAGGGAGCAGACAGAAGAACAATCTTATTATATCTGCCCCTTTACATACAAATTATTTAAATTGATACAAATTGACAATACTCAAAAACTCATTTTCACTGACAATAGCATCCTAATTTGTATTGTTAAAATGCGCATCGGGTCTTTGGCAAATAACGGATCCATTATTTGCACAGCGCAATCGCCAGATCGCGCAAATCGTCAATAACCTCTTTATATTTTCATTATGAGCTCGATACCGCTTTATTGTTGTAGTTCCTTTTTCCAGACAGAGGGGGCAGCAGCGTGCGCATCATAACCATAAAGCGCAAAGAAGCGTGACAAAATGAGGGCAAACAATCCGATTTCGTAAACTAATTTATTTTAAAACTAACGAATACTTTATCACATAATGTGTCCGACTTTAAGACAACATTATCATTCATGTGCCCACGCGGCGTGCACGTACCGACAGCCCATGAAGACATTGTTGGACCACACCATGGACAGAGACAGGAGCTGGTCCAGCTGCTCGCCGTCGAAGTCGCTCATGTTCCGCAGGAGGAACTCCCTCCGGGCCTCCCAGTGCTTGTCACTCTCCCAGTAGCCCCGGAAAGTCTCCACTCTCTCAGCCTCGGCTCTGTTTTGCCTCAGATAATCGTCCACGTCCTGTCCAGACATCTCGCTTTCCCGCAGCAAAGTCAACAAAGAGACACTTCCGGTCCTCCAAGAGGAAGTGAGAGGTGAAGTTTAAAGTGCGCTTTTTTAAAACAGCGACACCAAGCGGCGGAGAGGAGCACTGCTGATCATCAATGCAGCGCCAGACACTCTTGATTTCTCTTGAAGGTTATATTTAGCATTTGAAAAATGCCGTTGTCGTTTTCTGTCCACTCTGATATATCGAATGAATATAACAGAAGTAAACATGGTAAAAGTATTATTCATAATATATATGACAAAAAAGTCATTTTTCTGAAGTGATGGTCTGGACAAAATCAGGAGTTCACAGGTCACTGTTGTGTGTCCCTGAGCAAGACCCTTGACCCCATCAGCTCTTTCACACACCCTAACGTGGCAGCCTTCTGCATCCTCGAGATAGGATGGGTAAATGCAGGAAAAAAAATATTTCCTGAGGGTGATTTATTGTTTTTATTATTATTTTATTTATTTATTGGCGTGCAAATGTACCACACTATTTATCCATCTTCTATTCAGCTTTATCCTGTGCGGGTTTGTGCAGTGCTGTAGTCAGTCGCAGCTAACTACAGGCGAGGGCCAGACGCACTCTGGACAGGTCTGAAACCCACTGTGATTCTAAACATAGAGTGATCGATTGCCTGTAAAACCAATGCCGTAAGTGTGATAGTTTAAATGCTATGATTTGTGTTTTGTGTTTCTGTCAATCCTTTCGGACAAAAATACCTTCAGGAACTTGGGAAAATGACATTGTTGGTTGTGCCTCTGCACAACATAACTGAAGCTACAACTGTTCATTTGAAGTATTTTGACCTCCTGCCCTCACAGAAATAGGCCAAAACTTAAAACCGACAACATGCTGTCTCACCACCCTGCTTCCAAGCTGCTGCCTCGCAGCAGATATACCACAATATCACAATATCAATAGTTCTTTTCAGTGAGATGTTTTTTTTTTTTTTTAACAAAAAAAACTAACAAAACCACCAGTTTTTAACCCCTTTCTGAAAAAAAGTTTATTGTGGATACTTCAGCTGGGACAAAATCTAAACAGGTCTGTTTTGACCAGCTCAATGAAAATATTGAGGGTGTTGAAACACATGAAATCAGGTCTTCAATAACTGTTGGCCAGAACTTTGAAATTAAATATGGTCCTTTGAAAAAAAATCTTCTACAATTCAATCACTTTATCGTTTTTTAACTTCTTCTAAATGTAATTTATTGTATCTGCCTTAGTTTTCTTGTATATGGGAAATAAATCATCTTAAAAACATATCAATTTAAACTTTAAGATATTTTTATAACGATGGGTTCAGGTTGTCCTTACCTTTTTCTTGCTTTGTTGGTTCCTACACAGGGGCTTTAATACATTAGTTTTTTAGAAGGTCTGTGATTAGTTGCAGTAAGACATTTTCTGATAATATTTCCTATTTTCAATTATGTCAAACAATCAGGAAAGCGAGTTTTCAGTGTTGCACTTGCAACAGGTTTATTTAAAATGTCTTGACTGATTGCGTTTCTTTTTCATCAGCTTTCCTGATGTAAACACTTTTGAGAACACGATACAAAGAACTTTACAAACAACGCATCCAGTTACATACATCTGAAAATAGACTTTTGGCAGAATACGAACCGTAATATGCATTGTTTCATGAAAAGAACAACACAGTAAATGAAAAGAAAACAGTAATTGAAGTCTGAGTAATGTGTCGGTGAGCATAATCCGATAAATCACAGATCTATCCCAGAAGACATTGAGGCATTAAAGCAGGTGAGACGGCTTTGAACAAGATCTCTAATCTCCCCTTCAGTTTAAATATCTGAATCATCCTTTAAAGTCACTTACAGCTGTGTTGTTCCTAATAACATGTCAGTGAAGAGAGTCTATACGAATTAATCTTTTCAAGCTGAAGTCGAGCCGCTCGGCTCCTTTCAAGGCTGCCAGTGAGTCTTGTTGGCAAACTGCAGTCTGTAGGTGGTCCAACACAGTTTCAGGCTTCTCTGGCTACTCCCTCCCCTTCAAGTCTCATCTTTACATGTTTCCAGCTTTGCCAGAAGATTTCAGATTCACACACGAGGTAGTGTGGCAGTGGCGAATCGACAGCTCTCACACATTCACACGCTTTCTTGTTTCTGTCTTCTGGAGTGAAATCTTTCTGTCTGTGGCTCCATGTGAAGAGGCACATGGAAAGTCACATAATACACACACACACACACACACACACACACACACACACACGCACACACACAGTTTCCACTGTCTGCAAAACTCCCCAGTGTCTCTTGTCCTCCCGTCTCATTCACACAGGAGGATTCGGGTTGTGTTTTGACATGAAGTCATTGATATGCGGGTGGATTCCAGAGAAAGAAGAACAGTCACGCACGTCAACTCACTCCACTGTCACTGCTTTCGTTCTCAAGGCACAGGATTAAGAGGCAATACAGTAATAAACAGATCAATAAACGGATGGATAATTAGATAAATACAAGACGCATACACATCTGATTTTATTATTGATTGATCAGACTTAAAAAAAAAAAACTGAGAAAATGTGCACAGGAGTAAAATGCACCAAAACAGAGCTACTTATAGATAAAGATCCATAATCTGTGCAGGTTGGATCAAGATTAACACCTGCAAACACGAAACAAACCTCTGTGCAGATCTTGACATGTTTTTCTTTAATGCGACAGGCCGGGTGAAGACTGAAAACACTGATGAGAGTCGACAGGAAGATCTGCACTCATCATCCTTCACATGTAAGGATGTGAAGTCGCTGGAGCGTGAAGCGTGCTCGTTCGCAAAGCAAACCGCGTGTTGCTCCTCTGAGGCATGTGTGAAATAAAGATGCAGTTTGAGGATAAAAATCATTCGATTTGTTGGAATTTAGTGTAAAGCAAGAAGCGCTGGCCAGAATTTATGAATTTTTAATGTGTTGAGGATTTTTTTTTTATTTCCTCACAAAAGACAACATTTCATTTATTGGTCCACATTAAAGATTCAACATCTGAATCACCCAAAGAGAAAGCAAAATAAAATTATAATGAGTGAGTCCTTGGGTTCTTGGAACGTTGTTTGTGACTCTCTCCCTGCTTGCCTGTTCAACTCCTTGCAGATGTTTCGTCTTCATCCGGTTTTCCATGCAGCTCTGAGCGTTGTAATGCTGTTTCCATGCTGTCAGTCGACTGTAAGTGGCGACAAAACTTCTCCTGACAGCCTGTATTCTCCTGGTGCATTGCAGCTCCTGTTTTAAACATTAGTTTAAAACCTTTGTGCACACAGAGCATTTTATACCACAAATGTATAGATTGTTGGAAGAACACACTCGTATAAATGTGTTCATACTATGACTTATATCACTGTATTGATTCACAATGCTTAAATCTTAAATAAAATCTCCGAGCTCCAGTAAATTTGAGGCCCATAAAGATGTTCTCACCTCCAACGTTCTCCCTGTTTCATTATGAGTCATTCATAGAAAGACGACCGAACGCACAAGTACACACACACACACACACTTTCGCCTCCTCTCAAATTCCCCCAGAAACCAACTGCAAGCTGCACTCCTGGGTATGTTACACTCTGGGAGGCTTCCAAGTCATACAAGTCGCCGCTTTATTGAGTGAACTAACCCATTAAGTTTATGGCGTCGCTCTCTCCCTCTCAGCCTGAAATACACACTGATGCTGAAATAATACACTCTGTTCCAGCCAGCGCTGGCAGACGGCCGCTCTTGATGAGTCACCTAATGTATGCTTACTCAGGAGAAAACTATAATTGGGAAAGATGCAGACAACAGGTAGCCCCTTTCAGCGCTCTGTCCTGGGGGAGTGCCAGCGAGGAAAGCTTAACCCACCCTCTGAAGAGTCCGGGGGCGGCGGCGGTGAGAGGAGACTTGGAGCATTATAAATCTGTGCAAAATACGGTGTGGGATGTGATTAGATGTGTTTATTTGAGTGCAGACTCGACCTTCAAGAGCCGCATTCTGGAAAACATTTTAATCACAAAGTGTTTATCAAGTGCTGTGCTTTCATGGGGTGTATTAGTTTTTCTGATATTTCGAACATTATTCACAGAAAGCGGTTATAAACTGAGCCAGTGTTCAGTGAAAGGGTGGGATGGTCTCAAGAAGCTTCTCTGAATTCTTAAACAAAGGCTTCGCTTGAGATGCTGGAAGATGTTGTGCAAAAAGCAGGAGGACCATTGGGAACAAATTAAAACAAGTGCGTCACATTGTTGTGAAACAGCCTAATTTGTTTCAGTTCAGTTTTGCCCAAACAGATCAATTTACAAATGAGCAAGCATAGACCACAGTTTGAAGAAAAAATACTTCTCTTATCAGGAAGAAACCTGAGGAGATCTGAAGCTTTTCTGGAGAAAAGAATATGAGAGGGAACGACAGACAAACCATTGTATGTGTTGTAAATCCACTTTTAACCCTAATATTGACCTCTTCTGAACCCCTTTGTGCCCAGTCATAACGAAACGTCTGTTTTGCCTCAGCAGAAACACGGAGTCAGAGGTGTTAGATAACAATGTGTGATGTTGGCAAGCCGATATCTTGACCGCAGTTTCTCTTTCAGAGTTTCCTTTTGACTTTGAACAGCGTCACAAGTCTCAATGTGCTTCATCACTGTTCAGCCTGCCCTGTCTTATATATGTATAAAAATATAAAATAATAATATATGTCTTTCATTTTGTTGCTTCTTTCTTGACGTACCTTGAGTCTTCACATGACTTCAGTAAACACTTATAAATTTGCACCAACTCTATCAATCCTTGGACTACTGCAGCAGTTTTGCAACGCCAAAGTTTGCAGGGTCAGAATTAGGTTTCACTTGACATTGCATTAACTTTAGCTCTGCTCAAAGGAGGGGTGCTTCAACTTTTTTTTTTTTTTTTTTGGTTTGGGACCCAAGTAATAAATGTAGTCTGTCACCCTGGGAGCCAGACTAATTAAAAACTAGTCCTCTTGACATGTAGGGATGCTGTAATATTAGGGCTTGCTATCTATTTCAGGTCTCGAAGTGTGACCCAGTGTTTCAAAAAATCAGAATACATGCCCACATATTGGCCTAATTGCGGCTGACATGGTTGCTGCCGCCACGGCACAGAGCGCGTTTGGTGGTAACACCAACGGACAGCTGCTCCCTCAGAAGTATTGTCATCTCAGTGTTCACATATTGATTTTATTTACTGGGAAGTGTGGCGGTGAGAATCAGACCCAACCGATGTCATGGAAAAATAGTGTAATGCTGGCTGATGCTGTGTGTGTGTATGTGTGTGTGTGTGTGTGTGTGTGGTGGGTGGATGTTGACAAGAGATATATATCCAGCAAGTTGGCATCTTTTCTTGAATTTGAAAGTTAAACGCTATATTATTGCACCCTGCAGTAAATTACACACCTCGAACCTTCTTTAAAGGGGAATTGTGGTTCATTTGAATCTGCTGTACTTCAAATAAACCTATACTCTGTGGCTCTTATAGCCTTGCTTGTGCTTTGATAATTGGAGATTTGTAGCGTGGCATATAGCTATAACACATTTGGGACTTGAAGCGCATGACTTGTTTTACGGGAGCCAATCGGAACGCATCTTTCTGAATCTAATCAAAAGTGAACATTAGCTGCCTGGAACAAAGCTCACGTTAACTGCGTATGGGAATCTCCGCCGAGGTCACCTTGCCCACTGAGGTAATAACAAATTTAAATGAGGTTGACTTTCTTTGTGATCATACAGTACTAGAGGACAAACAACAGCTTAAAGCAAAGGCAGATTACCCTGCAGACGTTTATGAGTATGATAAGAGGTTATTTTAAATTGATTCCCGGTTAAGTTTATTGGATGCAGAGTTCATTGGCTAAATTAAAGACACCTGGATGCCAGAAAAAAACAACACCCACTGCAAGAAACAAGCAGAAATCTTCTCCTGTTAATGACCTGCTGATGCCAGATTTGGTGCATTCATTGTTATCATGAGACAAGAGGAGAATGTTAGTTCTGGCTAAGACAGCGAATGGCTTTTCTTTCTGCTGTTGGACGACTTCAAATGGTTTGAAAAGTCACGTACAAAAATGATCTTTGTTTAAAAGAATACTTAAAGCTTTGTGGTAATATGTGACTTGAATGTGTCAGCGTGCAGCTTTGCAGATGCCTTGCAGAGGCCCGAAGGAAATGTGACCATCATGGCCACAATTTAATCAATAACGGGAAATACGCCAGGCTGGATGCATCGCGAACGTCCTTTTGGAGTAACTTTCTGAAGCTTTTACTGGCCTGATTCCCATCATTCATAGCAGACACCAACCTCTCAAAGCTGATTAATTTCTGTCTTTTATTGATATACATCATCAAATATGCAATCATGACAAAACTGCAGAGTCGGCATCTGAAAGCCGACGTGGACGAATCGGCCAAACAGATTGAGCGAGCCGCAGCTACCTACTGACCCACATCTGCCAGGATATGCTTTGTAAATAAACAACCTGTGCATCTGATCAGCCAGGAAATTGCATTAGTGCACATTAAAAGGAGCATGCAGTGGGTCACAGACTGTTTCCTCGGGATGGAGGTGGGGGGGTTGGGGGGTGGGGGGGGGATACCTGCCTGTGTTGTGTGGAGGAGAGGACAGTGAAGGGAGGAGGAGGAGGGGGGGAAGAAACTGCGGGAGGCTGCTGTTGCATTTGAATGTGTGCCAGAGAAATACCTCCTCTGTGTCCTTCACCGCCTCATTTCACTTTGTGCAAAACAGCATCACTCCCTCTTTTCCTCCCCCCCTCCCTCCCCTCCCTCTCTCTTCACTTTCTGAGTGACACCTGATACAGCAGGGATGAGCGTTTCAGCGCCTTGTGCGTGCGCACGCTAAAAGTCCAGCCGTCCCATTTTGTCCATCTGAATGACCTTAATTTCCAGCGGGCCTCCGCCAGACGCTCCAGAGTCAGAAAGTGAGCCGAGATGAATCGCCACAGCGGATGCGAGCTGCCGTCTGTCGCTGCAGAGGTGCAGAGTGAGGAGCTTCCTTTGCATACCTAACGAAACGGAGACAGTTCAAGGGTAATGAAGACGGATTTGTTTGTGAAAGCAGAGAGGGATTTTTTTTTTTTTTTTTTTTTTGTTGGGTGGGAAGAAGTGGGAGAAAATCTCAGCCTTGCTGGATGACAGGCAGGGGACAGTGATTTAGACAGTGGATGGCGGCGGACGAGGCATCGATCAAACACCTCTCTTCCCCTTTAAATATAGATTTTTGTGAAAATGTGAAGGAAGGTAATTTACTTGCCAACCGCTCCCTTTAGATCACTGTGCGCAAATCAATCAGCGGTGCAGAGATATCATCGCTTACAGTAAAGTGGAACCGCTGGCCTTCACTTTATAATTCCAAGAGCCAGCTGCCACTCATCACCACAACAGTTAGTGAGGATGGCCAGGATTAACTGTTGCCTTTAAAAACGGGTTTGGAGACAATTTAAAAATGACTATACATTTCAGACTTTTGAAGTATATTAAAGTTATCCTTCTATGAAGTGCTGCCTGTGACATGTCCATCAGGAAAACCAGTTGGAAGTGAAGTCAATTACTCACATTTTATTAGATACTGGCCAAAGGTGTGATGGTTAGCGCTCTGGAGGTCTGTTTCCCCTGTGATGGACCGGTGACCTGTCGACTCAGGATGCTGGGATCAGCCCCAGCTCCCCCGCCACGCTAAAAGAGAAGAAGGAAAGTAAAGAGCAAGGGTCAGTTTTATCATGCAGACATTTTCATTAATTATTGAGTAAAAGGGCAGGCCAGACAGAGGAGACTGCATAGATATAGAAAGAAGGGAATTACTCCTTTTCTGTCTTCATCTCTTTGAACAACTAATGCAAGGAGTTTTTTTTTTCCAGTGGAACTTGCTGAAGTACCTGTTTCTCTGTTATTTACGGACATGGGAATAGCATAAGTCTACAAATTAACCCTCAGAGTGTGTTGTACCGTTGCTGCAGTATATCAAACGAAGAGGTGTCCCAGGCCGACTCCATTATGTGCTATAAATTTTAGTACTGACATAAATAATATTCTTGAGTTGTGCACCAAGAAAAGCCTTGAAGTGCAGAGTCGGTGAAGGAAATCTCACAGATACCTTGAAATGAACAAGAGACGGGTACTGCAAGAATGTGAGTTTGTCCAGCTTGGACATGAGGCGCAAACTGCATCCAGGCTGATTCATCCTGGATATATCACAGTTTTAAAATATTCAATAAATAGCAATGAGAGGGAATGCTACAACATTTTATTAAGCAATTATTGAAGCTGTCATTCATCTTCGGCTGGAATAATGGTGACAAACTGTTTCAGAATAAGAGTCTTTTCATTAAAAAGCTGGGTTGATCAAATTTTTTCTTCAATAGCTCATTTTGTTCAAATCAGCCTGAAACAGAGTCACATTGTGATTTGACGACCATATTGTGGTTGGATTTATCAACGTTTATTTGTGGCAAACTATGTAAATAGTGTTGTTATTTGAGCATGTTATTCTTGGTTTCTTTTTATATACTAACAGATGACAGAGGAAAGGTCCATGTTGTGAATTTACTTATTTTATCAAAGTTATTCATTCGTTGTGTAAATTTAATATGTTGTGTTGCATGACTGAAATGAATTGATTTATCTTTTCTAAACTGGGGGCTAATGCTCCACTGTGGAGGACGCGACTCAAAGCAGCTGCAGAGGAGAAAATTTATTATTTATTTTTTAATTTTATTATCTTGGTCTTATATTGAAATCTGTTTGATCTGAATTTTAGGAGCAGATTCAGGGCATGCCACCCATAGCGTTCTGAAATCCTGGTTGGTTAAACCACTGTGTTACTAATGGCCATTGAAGGAGTCCAGGCTTCATACAGATGTCCACACAAGGTTTATTCTTCACAGAAGATAAGTCATTTCGTGGAGCACCGTGGAACACCGTGAAAACTATAAACACACACAATGTCACATTAGATTCACAAAAGAGGAAATACACAGTCAGCTTTGTCTCTCACGTCTCTCTTAAACAAAATACACAGCTCTATGAAAGCATACCAAAATGAATAATTACCGTGTTCGCCTGGTTGACCAACAGAAAACAATAAATGCAGACGGGATGATACTGACTGCTTTACCCACTGCTGTTTCTCTCTCTCTCCTGCACTGCCCACTTCCTGGAATACGTGAGTCACATGATATTCAGTGAAACTTTATCAACCAGGACAAACAAAAAACTAAATTTAGTTTAGTTTATTCATTTATTTAATCAGGGACAATGTACAGGAAAACATTAATCCACAGAAGGAAAATATGCATGTGCCAGGTTATAGCAAAAAATGCTAATTTCCACCTGTAGTCCCTGGACAGGTTGACGTTATCAAATACAGACTATTAAAATTTACACAAGTAAAACATCAACAATCAATCATTTTTAAAACCAATTTCATTTGTACACGATGGTCACAGTCACACATACAATTACTGTTTGCCTCAGTCACTCAATGTGTACAAGCCTGCTGAGACAATAACCATGTTCTAGTAAGACGTCTAAACAAGCTACAGTCTGTACACGCCATGATCTCGCTAGGAAGAGTGTTCCAGAGGCTCACCACTTTGTAAGAAAACGACTGCTGACCAAAAGCAGTTCTGCACCTGGGAATGATGCACTCTCCTCTGACTGTTGACCGTGTGGACCGAGAGATTTGTTCTGCACTCAGGGTAATAAACTTTCTCAGTGGGGGGGCAGCCAAGTTATGAATTATTTTAAATAATGAGGAGATTTGGTTAAATTTGATCAGATTGTCAAAGCTAAAAAAATTGTATTTATTAAGAATATTACAGTGATGGTATAGGCGAGGCTTTTTGTCATGAATTTTTAGAGCTCTTTTGTACAATGATTCTCGTGGTTTCAATGATGTTTTGCAGGCTTGAAACTCAATTTTTAACACAAAGAACGATCAAAGGTAAGACAGTATTGTTTAACATTAGTTTCCAAAAAAAAAAAAAAAGTTTCATGATTATGAATTGAAGCAGCTTCCTGTCCTGCCATGGCAGCCTGAGGACTCAGCAACACTGGGCGTGACGTCGCTGATCGTAGCTTTCTGTGCCTGCTCTGATGACATCATCATGTGTTCTGTTCATTTCAGCTCAGCTGATCTGGTCCACATTGTGCCTGAACTCCAGCAAGGAAGGAAGCGTCTCGTGGCTCTGCAGCTCTCAGCACCACATTTAGCGACATTCAACACATTTCACACACAGTTAGCAGCGTTCCACACGTTTCAGCTCACTTCAACACACTTCAAACACGTTTAGCGGCAAACATTTCAGAAATGTCCCAGAGTCAGGATCCCAGATTCAGAGGTGCATTTCCTTGAAACTCCCGCCGGAGATTCAATGTTCCTCGGGAGCTTCTAGATATCCGCTCTCATATCGACGAGCTATTACAGACGCTCCAAAACCGTGAAATGGAGATCATTGCTTTGAAAAGCGAACTGAGGGAGAAGACGGGAACCCTGGAGCAGGAGGTCCTCCAGGAGAGAAACGAGTCCCTCCGGGAGAGGAATGAGTTCCTCGAAGCACAGAACCACTCCCTCCTGGAGAAGAACCAGACCCTGCAGGAGAACAACCATGCCCTGCAGGAAGAGAACAAGACCCTGCAGGAAGAGAACGAGACTCTGAAGGAAGACAATCAGTTCCTGCAGGATGAGAACAATACCTTTCTAGGAGACCAAGATCCTCCAGGACGAAAAGCAAACTCTCCAGCAGGAGAAGACCAAGGTTAAAGACACAAACAAGATCTTTGTGGAGACCATAAAGGCCAGGAGGAAGCAAAAACAAGGCTTCCGGAAGCTGTTCAGCAAAAAAGAAAAGAAGAAGAAGTCTGAAAACAGCATGGAGGAGACCAAGAAAGTTATTGTTTTGGAGACAAAGGATTTATTTGGAAGATGGACAGTATTACACTTAAAGAACAGCTCTGGGATGAAGGAGGTTGTCACCACCATAGAGGGCAACATGACTGTGTCAGAAGTAGAAGTGCTGGAGGAAGGAGAGGACCTCAAAAGAAAGGTCAAAGAATTAGAGGAGCTGGCGATCAGGCAGTCAGAGGAAGCAGATTGTAAAAAAGAGGATGTGGTGAAAACAGCAGACAAGGAGGAGGACAGCCGGCCCAAGGGCTGCTGGAGCTGGTTGTTCCAGAGAAGAAAGAAACCTGACCCCAGTCAGTAGAAACAAGGAGGAGGAGGAGGAGGAGGAGGAGGCTGCTGTGTGACCGGTGGGTGCTCTGGTTTCCCCAAAACTCAGATTTAATCTGAGTTTAAAAAAAAACTGGTGGCTGCAGACCCGTCGCCAGACCCGTCAGTCTCAGGGGGGCCATGTCAAGTGTCTGGGGGGGCACCACAAATGTCGGGGGGCGCATGCAGCGTCGGAGTGAGGGGCTGGGGGATTTGCTTTGAGGGGGCCAGGCCCGCTCTTGCCCCTGCGTAGACCCGGCCCTGCTGCTCCATCCATCTGCAGTGAGGAGAACCAGCCTGTCTGCCAGTCCTCTGCCGTCCTCTCCTCCAGCAGAGAGTCTCCACTGCTTCTCCAAAGGCTTTGTCCTTTTTAAAGGTAGGCTTCATGCTTCCTCAGTCAAACTGTTTTTCTGCACTATATTAAGATGAACCGAAAAAAAACTTGTGTTGATTCAGACTGATTGCAGGTTGTAATTGTTGTCCCTCAAAAAACCCATTCAGCTTGGATTGAGGTGAAGAAAGAAGAAATTCATTCCAGCTGTACTGTTACCACTACGTGTTAGATACTCCGTGTATGTTAACGTAGATGAACAGCAAGCCAAACTCGTTTTCACAAGCCAGGATCCGAGCGTCTTGCTCCTTTAATACAGTCTTCTGAAGACAGCTTACAATACAAATTGTGGCTTGAAAAGGTCGAGTGAAACTGAAATACATGAAATGGAAAAGAAAAAACACATCAGTTTGTAATCAGAAAAATAACACATAATGAGCATCAAACAGTGCATTAAACTTAATCAAACTGCCATCCTCAAAGTCACATATTCTTACAACAGCAAGATTGGTTCATTCATAATATAATTAGATCGTCAACACATGTGAAAAGCTGCATTAACATGTTTCAGCATTACAACAGGCTAGAAAATGAATGGGATCTGTCTACTTCCTGGTAACACACAGCACAAAAACGATCTCTAAGAGCTTCCACAGCTTCACAGGATAACACATTCTCATTTCTTTAGTTATTAAACGCTTTTTGAACTTACAGCCGTTGTTTTCGGAGGCTTAGATGAGCTTTGAGACACAGGAGAAACTCAGATGACAGCAGACAGACTGATAACACGTTTCCTAGGCTGAGCTTCTGTTACCCACAATGCATCAACTTCATTTCAAAATAAAAGGCAGATAAACACAAATTGACTGTATAACATTTTCTTCTTTTTAGCATGTACTTTTTTAAAATTAATTTTAACAAATGAACTATGAAATATTTATTAGAAATTATGAACTTTTTTAACTTGTTTACCAAACAGTGAGGCAGTTACTGAGGGCAGAACACTCCCTGCCTGGCATTACTAATGCCACTGCTACTTTTCTGATCAGCCACTTTTCAATCGTTCTCCAAGAGAAAAATAACATCCGAGATGGGACGCAGGACAGTCTTTGACACACCTTGAGATGATGTCTTCACTTCCACTTTCCTAACCTTCCCATCACTGCTCGGGATGGTCGATGTGATCATGGCCATTGTCCATTCATTCCTCGCTGCCTGATTTTGTTTCAGAAGCACAATGTCATCTGTTTGAAGATTGTGACATGTTTTATGCCACTTGCACCTCGATTGAAGGGTGTTGAGATACTCATTCCTCCAGCGGCCCCAGAATTCATTTGCAAGTGCCTGCACCTGCTTCCACTGGTTCTTGAGTAGATCTTTGGTAGTGAAATCTCCTGGCGG
This sequence comes from Salarias fasciatus, assembly GCF_902148845.1. Taxonomy (NCBI): domain Eukaryota; kingdom Metazoa; phylum Chordata; class Actinopteri; order Blenniiformes; family Blenniidae; genus Salarias; species Salarias fasciatus. The sequence goes on from NC_043754.1 coordinate 15,722,443, forward strand.
AGGAGGCACATGTTGCTTTTGGGTCAAGAGCATTGCTGGGCAGAGCAAGAATGGAGATGACGGATCTGTTGGGATGGGAACTAGAGGTCTCGCGTTGATGGTGGAGGATACCTCAGCCATTAAGGTACAAAGCACCTCATGTGTCAGACGGGTGTGTTTGTTCTGCAAAAGCATAGAGTCAAATATTTTGCGTGTCACCCCGATCATTCTCTCCCAAACACCTCTCATGTGGGATGCATGAGGAGGGTTAAACTCCCACGTGCAGCCGTTGATGTGGAGGTAGTTGAGGATGTTTGGCTGATTGTTGTTTGATTGTGTCATGCCAAGTTCCACGCTGGCTGCAATGAAGTTTTTGCCCCTGTCTGATCGGAGTTGCTTTGCTGGCCCTCTAATAGCAAAGAATCTGCGTAATGCCTTAATGCAGCTGTTGACATCCATAGATTCAATGACTTCCATGTGGACACCTCTAGTAGTCATGCACGTGAACAATATGACCCATCTTTTGCTGTCAGCTGCACTGCCTCGTGTGCGTCGTGTGATGACTGTCCATGGACCGAATACATCCAGACCGACGTAGGAGAAAGGTGGGGAGGTGTCGAGTCTCTCAGGGGGGAGAGTCGCCATTTTTTCAGTTTCCAATTTGCCCCTGAGTTTTCGGCATGTTACACAGTGGTGAATAATGGATGACATCAGTCTTTTACCAGCCACAACCCAGAGTCCAGCTTGCCGAATGGCTCCCTCTGTGAACTGCCTTCCTTGGTGCATTACCATTGTGTGGTAGTGTTTTGCTACCAGCTTAGTGACATGGTGATTGTTAGGGAAAATGACAGGGTATTTGACCTCTGTTTTCAGAGACGAGTGTCTGAGACGGCCCCCAACTCTGATGAGGCCTTCACTCATGTAAGGGTCAAGAGGTAAGATGGTACTTGAACTTGGGACAGGTTGCTTGGCTTGGAGAGCAGCATACTCCTCTGGATAGGCAGTTCTTTGAACAGACTGGAGAATGAGCTCCTGAGCTTTTTGCAGTTCTTCAGGAGTGCGTGGCTTGTTACACTGATGCCAGCCTTTGCACGAGTGATGAGATGAGTTGACAGTTGAGTGAGAGCGGTCTTGATGAATCAGAAAGGCAATGGCACGCACTGATGGCTTCCATATCGAGAAGCGGTTGAAGCGTTCTGGTGTGAGGTCCTTTTTTTGAATGTTTGTGGCAAGAGTAGTGACTTGTCTGATTTCGATGTCTTTTTCAGGCTGCATGAGATCAAAGGGCTGAAATGTCTCTGGTTCGGGAGATTTGTGGAGAAAGTCAGGCCCTTTGAACCACATAGTGTCCATGAGCTGTGACGGGGGAACAGATCTGGTCGCTAGATCTGCAGGGTTTTGCTCTGATATGACATAGTGCCACTGTTCAGGGGTAGTAGTCTGACGTATCTGGTGGACATGGTTGTGGACGTATACGTAGAAGCGCTTTGCCTCGTTGCAGATGTAACCAAGGACCACTTTGCTATCGCAATAGAATTTGACAGCATTTGGTTTGTGATCCAGTTCATCCAGGATGAGCTCAGCTATCTCGACCCCGAGAACAGCTTCGCATAGTTCAAGGCGAAGTATTGTGGGCTCTGGGCGTGGTGACAGTTTTGCTTTTCCGAGCACAAATCAGACTTCACAATGTCCTTGTTCATTGACTGTTCTTAGGTATGCCACTGCTGCAATTGCCCAGCTCAAAACATCAGAAAAGATGCACAGTTCAGTGTAGGTGGACTCTGAGAGCGAAGTCGGTACATAGCAGCGTGGGACTTGAAGACTGTGCAGATCTTGGAGGGACATTTTCCATGCTTCCCATGTGTACATTCTGTCCTCGGGGAGAGGAGCGTCCCAATCTTGAACACCACTGGCAAGTTCATGTAGCAGCAGTATGCCTTTTATTGTCACAGGTGCTGCTAATTCCAAGGGGTCAAAGATGCTGTTAATCACAGAGAGCACGCCGCGGTGGGTGTCGGGTTTGTCATTCACCGCTACCTTGAACATAAAGGTGTCTGTGTTTATGTCCCAGCAGAGGCCCAAGCTTCTTTGTGCTGGTAGAGTGTCGTCGTCTAAGCTTAGGTCTTTGATACCTGTGGCTAGATCTTCGGGCTCAAATGCCTGCATGACCGAAACACTGTTTGAGGCGATTTTGTGGAGCTTGACATTAGACTCGGCTAGGGATGCACATGTGCGCTTGACCAGGTCTATTGCTGCAGATTCGGTGGGAAGCGAAATCAGCCCGTCGTCCACATAGAAATGTCTCTCGACAAAATGCCTTGTGTCGCTTCCGAACTTGGGCTCGCCCTTCTGGATTGCTCTCCGAAGGCAGTGGATCACTACTGCTGGTGATGGGCTGTTTCTGAAAACGTATACAGGCATGCGGCACTCCTGCAGTTCTGTTGATAGGTCGTGGTCTTTGTGCCATAAGAACCTGAGATAATCCCTGTGGTCGTGTCTCACAAGAAATCCATAGTGCTGGGGGGTGTACTGGCCTGGGGTGGGCAGCCGCCCGTGAGGGCCGGTTCTCCCGGGTGGGTCATGGCCCTCCGCCTGTGTGGGGGGTCGGCTCTTGGGCTTTTGGGCCTTGGGCTCTCGGCTCTGCCCGCCCCGGGCGTCTGGCGCCCGGGGTGGACCGGCTCCTGCCGGTCGTGGCTCCGCGGGGCCCGGGTCCCGGGACCGCCGGGGTCCCCGGCCGGGACTTTCCTCTGCCCCATTTCTGAACCGGAGCATGGGCCTCTGCCTGGGGGAGCGGCTTGGATCCGGGCTCTGTGATGACCGCCGGCTGTCTGGGCTCTGAGGGCCTCTCTGGCCTGCTGCTGGCCTTCTCATGGGTCAGAGGTCATATATGCATGATTACTATCACCATCACTATCACCATCATATTTGCATGATCACGCTGATCTTTAAACGCTGATCTTTAATCACTCTTCACATACTGGGTTACCTTGTCTTCTTGTGATGGTTAGAATAATGGTGATCTGTAGTAGACCTCTCTTGATGCACGCCCCGAGTTTACTACTAGTTACTACTAGCTATATCTCAAAAAAAAAAGAAAAAAAAAATATATATATATACATGTATATGTATGGTTCTCTCAGTTTTTGTGTTGGTTGTCGGTTTTTGTGTTGGTTGTGGGCTCTGTATTGGTGTTGTCTAGATTGGGGCGAACTGAGAGAGAAGACGGGAACCCTGTAGCAGGAGGTCCCAGATTCAGAGGTGCATTTCCTTGAAACTCCCGCCGGAGATTCAATGTTCCTCGGGAGCTTCTAGATATGCGCTCTCATATCGACGAGCTATTACAGATGCTTCAAAACCGTGAAATGGAGATCATTGCTTGAAAAGCGAACTGAGGGAGAAGACGGGAACCCAGGAGCAGGAGGTCCTCCAGGAGAGAAACGAGTCCCTCCGGGCGAGGATTGAGTTCCTCGAAGCACAGAACCACTCCCTCCTGGAGAAGAACCAGACCCTGCAGGAGAACAACCACGCCCTGCAGGAAGAGAAAAAGACCCTCCAGTATCAGATCCAGTCCCTCCAGAATGAGAAGCAGACCCTGCAGGAGGACAACCAGACCCTGCAGGAAGAGAACGAGACTCTGAAGGAAGACAATCAGTTCCTGCAGGATGAGAACAATACCTTTCTAGAGGAGACCAAGATCCTCCAGGACGAAAAGCAAACTCTCCAGCAGGAGAAGACCAAGGTTAAAGACACAAACAAGATCTTGGTGGAGACCATAAAGGCAAGGAGGAAGCAAAAACAAGGCTTCCGGAAGCTGTTCAGCAAAAAAGACAAGAAGAAGAAGTCTGAAAACAGCATGGAGGAGACCAAGAAAGTTATTGTTTTGGAGACAAAGGATTTATTTGGAAGATGGACAGTATTACACTTAAAGAACAGCTCTGGGATGAAGGAGGTTGTCACCACCATAGAGGGCAACATGACTGTGTCAGAAGTAGAAGTGCTGGAGGAAGGAGAGGACCTCAAAAGAAAGGTCAAAGAATTAGAGGAGCTGGCGATCAGGCAGTCAGAGGAAGCAGATTGTAAAAAAGAGGATGTGGTGAAAACAGCAGACAAGGAGGAGGACAGCCGGCCCAAGGGCTGCTGGAGCTGGTTGTTCCAGAGAAGAAAGAAACCTGACCCCAGTCAGTAGAAACAAGGAGGAGGAGGAGGAGGAGGAGGAGGAGGAGGCTGTGTGACCGGTGGGTGCTCTGGTTTCCCCAAAACTCAGATTTAATCTGAGTTTAAAAAAAAACTAGTGGCTGCAGACCCGTCGCCAGACCCGTCAGTCTCAGGGGGGCCATGTCAAGTGTCTGGGGGGGCACCACAAATGTCGGGGGGCGCGTGTAGCATCGGAGTGAGGGGCTGGGGGATTTGGTTTGAGGGGGCCAGGCCCGCTCTTGCCCCTGCGTAGACCCGGCCCTGCTGCTCCATCCATCTGCAGTGAGGAGAACCAGCCTGTCTGCCAGTCCTCTGCCGTCCTCTCCTCCAGCAGAGAGTCTCCACTGCTTCTCCAAAGGCTTTGTCCTTTTTAAAGGTAGGCTTCATGCTTCCTCAGTCAAACTGTTTTTCTGCACTATATTAAGATGAACTGAAAAGAAAACTTGTGTTGATTCAGACTGATTGCAGGTTGTAATTATTGTCCATTAAAAAACCCATTCAGGTTGAATTGAGGTGAAGAAAGAAGAAATTCATTCCAGCCATCGTTGATCCAGTTCACACCACTTCAACGGGCGATTCAAAACGCAAGCACCCATGCGAAAGAAGGCTCACATGGACAAGGAAGGAACAAAAACATTACATTAAACATGTTATCATAAACAGCTTATGATGATTCTGAATGAAATTCAATGAAGGAAATGTAACTTATTGGTGTGAACAGAAACATTTGTCTTGGTGTCTCACATACTTGTGAATTTGGGATCCAAATCACCAAACTCAATGAGAAAAATCAAAGATCAACGTGAATGAATACATTCTAAACATAACGTAGCTTGACTTTGACCTGCTTCACAAGAGAGCTGGCATGTTTTGTTTGATTGAATTTAAAACAGAATCGCCTTGGGAGAGTGAAAATGCAACCCATGAAGTATCTGAAAGCTACAGGTGTGTTTGTGCTGCATTACTGAAAGAATATGGAAATTATGGTATTTCCAGAGAGAAACATTTTTTTCCCCAACCGTGACTCACATGAAAAATAGAATCCAACAGAAGTTTCTGTCATAGCAGAACTTATATTTAAATTCTTACCCAAACATTTTATAAAATTCACAATATGTGCAAGATCGATAGATTGCACAAATATGAACCTGTACGATTGATCCATTGCAACTATTGCATGTTAATTTGTATTGATAAAATGCACAGTGTTAGCGACAGATCTTTGCACAAATAAAAGTCCCATTATCTGCATAGTGGTAGACCGGGCAAATATTCTATTAGCACTTCACCCAAATATTTCAAAACTCACTACTTGGTTAGTGAAATCTCTTTGCACCTTTTAAGTGTTTTGACTTTCATTAACAGTACTTTAAATAAACATGGAAATATTCAAATGCTAAATATTACTCTCAATGCAACAATTTTTTTTAAAAGGTAGCAGAAAAATTTTCTGTCTCATGTTCCAAAATGCAGCTCAGCAAGCCTGTGAGCAGAGGGAGGAGGCAGGTGAAGGTTCAATCCCCGTCCTCTCCTCTCCGAGGCGCAGTACTCTCGCGTTTGTCAGAGGAGGAAGTGCAGTTTGCGGTAACGCTGAATTGAAAGTACGCCATAAATATGGCGCCAAAAGAGTTTTCAAGCTGATGATAAGAGCTGATTTCTCTCTGTGTTGTCTTTTTTTTTTCTTCCGTGGGGGTGGGAGGGAGAGGTTGCAAGACGAGACCCGCCTGTGCAGTTTGTGCAGAGCGGCGTGCACGTACCGCGGAGAGGAAGCCGAGCGGAGGGAGCAAGTGAAGACGAGGAGAGCGCTTATGTTTTATTTGTGAAGGAGGGACGTTGCGAAACTGGTTGGTAATCTTTTTCTGACTCATCGTTTGGAAATAAAGCCCCCCTTTCTCTCTTTTTTTTTTCTTCTTTATTTTTTATCCTCCCCTCAAGCCTCCTTCTCTCGCTGCTCCGTCCCCCCTCCCGTGTGCGCCTGGCACCGGGGAGCAGAGCAGCCGGATTTTGACACCACGTTTGGGGCTGCTTTTTTTTTTTTTTTTTTTTTTTTTTTTTTGCAAAATGCGACATGCTTTCCTGTGAGCGCCGCGCGGTGCGCACCTCGCAGTTTGGCATAGAACCGTGAGCCGCGAGCAGGACCCGCAACCGGCACCGACCGACTTGTGAGAGGCTGTATCCCAGCCTGGCTGCCACTTTTTCTTTTTTTTTTTGTGGATTTTTATCCCAGGATTTGGACTCGGTCGTCGCTCTTTGCGGAGCTGACGCGCTGTCAGCGCGCACCGTGAGGGGAGGGGACCGGGAAGGGACGGTCCTGTCACCCAACGTGGACGCAGGCTGCCGGAGAGAGAAGGGGGGGAACTGAGTGGGAACCGGTCCTTAAACCCGACTCTGTTAAACTACAAATGCCCGGCTCTCAATGATTTCCTAATCTCTCCCGCCGTCCACGACCGAGGACGTTTCTGTACCCGAAGCTGACTGCGATCAAGGTAAAAACAAAAAAACAGAAATAAGAAATACTGCGAGGATTCGCACAAATGTGCAGAAACGTGAAAGTGTGAGCATTGCAACTTTGCAGCCGGTGCTATTTGGGAGCTGCGCGACCAGCAGGGCAGCAGCACTGTGCGCACTTTTGCAGCGGGCTTGTCAGTCACAGGCAGCGGGCAGCAGCTTAGCCTGAGCGGTGCATGTGGGTCGAAGAGGAGGAGGAGGAGGAGGAAGGGGGGGGGGGGGGGGGGGGGGGGGGGCATGTGTTTGTCGTGTTTCAGTAATTTGAAGCACAAATAGCCCAGCACCCCCTTTTTTTTTTTTTTTTTGTATTAAATTTAAATCCTTGCATGTGCGCATCCGAAAGAAAACTTGAACATGCGATGCTGCAGAAACGGAACGTGAACGAGCCTCCCCGGAGGGAATCAAGTGTGCGCGCTGGTAGTTGGAGAGTGTCCAAGTGCGCGTTATTTTTGCGCGTAATTGCAACAAATAGGCTCATTTGCAGCAGTGTGGCGAGGAATGTGAGTAGGTTATTTTTTTCCCCCCTCCCTCTCTCTCTTGCTTTTCTGGACAGCTTGGACCTCCAGACGCTCACAGCCGAGCGTGCACGAGAGGAGGTGAAGTTGTGTGTGCAGGGTGGTGGCACCGAGCGTCCACCGTCCCTGGGGATCCGGCAGGTTGCTTCACTGCTCAGTAAAAAAAAAAAAAATCAAATAAATAAAAAGGGGGCAAAGGGAAGCAGGGAGAAGCGGAGCTGCTTTTAGGAAGGCTGAGCACGCATGCACAGATACACGCATCAAGGAATTAGAGCAACTCCTCTCTGCCTCCTTCACCCCCCCCTCCTCCTCCTCCTGCTGCTGCTGCTACTGCTGCTGCTTCGTGCTGTGCAAGTCTAGCTGGCTCTGGAAGAGGGGGAGTGGCTGTTGTTTACCTCCTCAAAGTCAGAGCTCGAGCTGTATTGCCCAAGTTGCACGAGTGCAGGAGAGAGGCGCCCTTAACCAGGTTTTTGTTGTTGTTGTTGGGGATGCGTGTGGATGCAGATGGTGATGCCTTGAGCCACATGTCAGTAGGATTAATGGGGGTGCACGAGGCATTTTCCTCCTGTGTGTTTTCCATCCTTGCGTTGTGGCCACCTGCCCTTCATAATTGCATGGAGAACCTCTGTTAGCGCTGATCTTTAATGGATGGAGCAATTTATCTGTTTTCGGAGCTTAAGATGGCACACATGAGGCTCAAGTGACTCCAGCCTTGAATCAATTAAGCTGGAATCGTCTGGGGACTTGTTAAACGTTCCCATTTGTGACAGCAGCTTCCCCTCCACCCTCCACACGCTTACTCTTTTTCACACACGCACACACACACACACACACACACACACACACACACACACACACACACACACACACACACATATTATCACCACCACGTACATCATGCCACGCACGCCAGCATCCCTCCATCACAACATACGCACATTCAAGTACAGATGCACGTAGCGCTCTCTTGAAACTGTCTCCGTCACACACAGCCCTCCTCCCGCTGGGTATGAAACCGGAGATGAGTCACGGTGTGTGGGGGCATAACAGCTCTCGCTCTATTCCTCTGCCCCCCCCCCCCCTCCTCAGTCTTTCGTATCATCCATGATGCACTGCTGTCTTGTCTTCACTCATGCTCTCCCTCTCCTCCTCTCTCCACCTACTTCTGGGTCTCTCCCTCCTCTCGCCTAGAGACAGTGGTTGTTTACAAAAGCAAGTGAACGGGGATGAGTGATGTTTTTATTTTGCATCCATTTTTTTTTTTTTTTGATGACAGCCCTCTCAAGTCAATCATCCATCTTTTACTCCCTCCTTCAGCATCCATTGCTCCACTTCTTCTCCAGCATTTTATCCATCGTTGTACTCGTCCCTTGGCGATTGCACTCTGGCTTCTCTGATCATATGACTTCATAGCTCAGTTGAGAGGAGTGCGTCAGCCCTCCAGTAGTCGTATGAAACTCGAGCATGCACCCATTCGAAGCCTCATGTGTTCATACGCACACGTGTGTGAACGCGGGGGGGTGTGTACGTCTGTATTTGTGTCTGCTGCGTCGAGCGCTGAGCTCCGATTGGCTGCAAAAGGGGGTAAGGACCCCCACGTGGTGTGCTGTATCGCATTAGCAGCTATGTAGTGAAGACGATGAGGAAGAGGAGGAGGAGGAGGAGGGATGTTGTACATGAATGGACCGTTGACGTCACATGAAGCGTACCCTCAGTCCTCCACGCTCACACACACATTTTCACACACGTTGATGAAGAGGGTTTCAGGGCAGTGTGCGTGATTAGGAAATGTGTGTCATATAAGAGGGATGGGAGCGGAGCGAGAGCAGAGGGATTTATGGGGTTTGTGTTTGAGCTGCCTGCAGGCATGTTGGCGAGCTGTCATGGAACCAGCTCTCTGCTGCACGCTGCTTACTAACCAACCATTCTGCATGTTAGCTGCAAAGATAACGCTATAATGATGTGTAATCTATGTCTTATTCCATGCGCCCTTTTGGCTTTACAAAGCAGTTGAGTACAACTTCCACTCTGGATGGCGATGTTTCATTTTTCTTATTGTCTGAATGGAAACACAGAATGAACAAAAAGTCAACGTAAAAATAGTTTTTCAGTTCATGAAGATTATTGTAAAGAGGTTACAAAGCAACAACATCAGTGCTGTAACATGTAATTCTCCTGGCAAACTCTGAAAATCTGCTCTCATTTAAGTCTGTTTCGCTGTGGTTGGTGAAGCGTCAGGATCCTCAGAGAGCTCATAGTCTCAATGATTTAGAGGAAGAAGCGGCTGCAGAGTCCAGCAGGAGCAAACATAACAGTCACAACATGTCAAGAAGTCCTCAATAGCCCCTAATAATCCACTTAGCCTCTTGTGCACAAGAGGCAAGCCGACGGATTTGCGATACAGCTAGTTTGTGAGGATCAACTTCTGGCTTTCAGTTATGAATGGATGTGTATGGGCTTGTCTGCCTCTTCAGCATGTCTGCTTTTGTAAAGCAGCTTTGGGATGCAGGTGACTGACAGGTCAGTGGAACCTCTTCTGGGATGCCTGTATTGATGTGGACGGATGCCCTTCAATATTCTGCCCATGTTGCAGACGCCACACTCAAAATCTACAAACATCTGCAAATAATGCATTCGCCGGGCTGCAGGGTTCTGTAGTGTTTTAGCTCACTCATCTCATTGTGAGAAAACAACTAGTGCAGGTTGGCTTGGGGAATGTTTCTGTGTGGAGTTTGCATGTTCTGTGCATGCATGATGGCAGTTTGCCTCTCACAGTCTACAAGAGTTCCTTTGAGCTTAACTGTTCTTTTCTGATTTTCAATCAGTTAAAAAACTGTATATCATAACCTATCGTTGCAAAAGCAACAGGATTTCAAAAATGAATTGTGTGCACGTCCATTTAAATGACTCACTGGCGCTACAGCTGTAGATCAGTTAAGCTGCTGTAATTGTGTTGGTCCTGTTGCCCGACCTGTCCAGAAAGCACTCTGTATTTGCACAGTGTCAACTAGTATATGCTCCAGCCTCTAACAACCCAGACATGGATGAAGCGGCGTGGAAGATGCACGGCTGCATGGACGGATTCCTCATTTCTGTGGAAAGATCCTTTATCTGTAATCACGCTGTCAAACCCTGATAAATGTCACCGTGTGGCAATTAGTTGATGTCTTGTGTTACAAATTTTGCAACATGAAAACTGTCATGCGGTTGAAAAACCTCTGCAAGCATGCTTTCCTGCATTACTCACAGTGACGTGTTTTGCCACGGCTTGCTCTCGGTGGATGACCCCGCTGTGGCTTGGAAGCTCATTAAGCAGCAGCAGCAGCTTCTCCAGCGTGCATGTGTGCACATGTTAACCTGCTGTTCAGCGGCCAGGAGGTGACGTCAGACCCCTACTGGAGAGGAAGTCTTATGGAGTTTCTTCATGCTTTTTTTCATCTTCTTGTCCACGTGTCGGCATGACTCAGCCTTGTTAGGGAAGTATAATTGCAAACGCTGCACACCTGCACACATGACTGGCGAGGAGGAAAATGCGGCGGATATTTCATGGCAATACTATCTGCAGGAATAATTGGAATGTGCTTCATAACAGTTTGGCCTGCAAAACCTGTCCCTCGCTGACTGAATGAGAGCAGTGGATGTTCTGGCGCAGCAGATGGCTTTTCAGATAAAATTAATGATCTGCTTTTTTGTCATAGCTTACAGTGAAGTCTGTTGGTACTACAGAGTGAGACAGTGGCATCATTAAGAGCACAACTCACAGAGCTCATCTTTAACAGTCTTTATTCCAATTTCTTTGGTGTCTTTTCTGTATGTCTTCTTCTGGATATTAGCTCAGTGGCTTTGTAGCCTGATTAAATCATTATTTGTGCCTTTCTTTCTTATTTGACTGGTGGCCATGTACGTATTGAGACAGCTGGGAACTGCTGCGATGAGTCAGAGAGATCTCGACTTATGAGATGTGGGAATCTTGGCATCATGTCTTTCTCTCTGGTGACCTCATGTAATAATTCCCAGCAATGCTGTGCAACCATCAGCAGCCATAGTACTTTGCAGTATCTTTAACCTTTTAAAAAGAATGACTTGGCAAAATGATAAAATAATGGGAAGAGAGAAGCGTTACCGACAGGCACTTTAGGAGTTCGTTGCTATAATATTCATCTTCAGAGCACCTCAGGTATCGAGATTGCACAGTCCAGCGACGCAACGTGTTACTGGATGCACAGCAGGGTTCCTCCCCTGTCCGTACGGCAGGTACTCAATGACAGTTAAGTGAGCTGGATGCCGTTCAATTTATTATCGCTTTCTTGCTCAAGAAATCTAAGTGGTAAAGTGTCCCAGTCAAGGACACGACAAAGAGAACCCAGCCTGTGACCTCCGGCAGACAGGATAACTTCACTTTTCAAATGCTGAATTGGCAACACAGGTATGGAAATGAATGAATAAAATAAAGTAGGATTAGAAAACAATATTATTATAACAATGTTAGCACCTATGGGAAATTTGGAGGTACCAACTAACCTCAAAAGCATGTTTTTGGACTGGTATACAAAGAAAATCCATGCATGCAAATCCCACACAAGTGACAATCTTAAAACCTATTTATAATCCCAATTTCGCTGTATTAAATATTTGCAATTCTTAGTAATAAAACTATCATGTCAGGGAGTTTTGATGCCATAATATACTAATCGTTCTCGGTCTGGGGTTGGATTCAGGAAAGATTTACTGATTTTACAACTTCTACTGACAAGACAGCTTTATGAGTGACCTGATTACTCAAAAGGCTAAAATGACTCCCAGAAGTCCATCCATGGATGAAGGTTTCTGTTGTAGTCAGTGATATCAGAATTCACCACAGCTGAAAAATTAAACGAGACACTAACAGTGGTAGAAAAGAACTTAGATCTCTGATAGACTTTCAATATTTTTCTTTCCTTGAACATAAAGTTAAAATTGAACCACTGTTAACATTTACAGAACCCTGGCTCTTTTCTCTTACTGAGTATTGAACTGTTCTTTCCCTGCCTGTTTGCTGCCTCCCACTCCTGCCTCCAATAAAAAGCAGCATCTGAAAGGGTGTCAGCGCATTGATGGACAGGCTGACAGATGCTGCTTGAGCTCCTGATGGGATGAGCTTCAGGAGTGTGTGTTTTGTGTGTGCTTTGTGTGTTTGGTGTGTGTGTGTGGAGACAGAGGGCAAATAAATATTAGGCAAAAGCAGTATGCCTGGCCTTATTTTGCTTTTTGAGCATCCGGTGATCCAAAAAGAAATTACATACTTAATCAGGATGCCATTCTGATATATTTTTCAGAGGTAATTCAGAGTAATCCAGTAATTAGAATATACTGTAAACACTAAAGATAATGTGTGGAGAGGACGTAGTTGAAAGGAAGCATCGATGTGTGTTTTTAACTTTTACACTTCTGAGAGTCACGAGGAGTGAAGGGCACTGCCCCCCCCCCCCCCCCCCCCCCCCCCCCATCACCCCATCACCCCCCGCCCCTCCACTCTCCTCCAGCAGATAATGAACTCCTGATGGCAACAGGGACGGGAGCTATGGATCAGTCTCTGTGTTCCTCCGCCCTCCTCCCACCTGTCCCCCCCCCCCCCTTCGCTCCGTTTCTCTCCTCCTGAGTTTTGGCTCGGCCCCAGCCTCCCTGGCTCCGGCTCACCTCCCTCATTGTTTGTCAGCAGATTTCAGGAGATGGAGCAAGAGGCTTAGTTAGAAAATTATTTGGACCTCAGCCCCTTTCTTCTGTTTTTCTGTTTACTCATTTCTTCTCTCTCTCTCTCTCTCTCTCCCTCCAATCTTTTCTGTTTTCCGCTCGCTCATTCCTGCCCTCATAATGTAGCAGCAGCAGCAGGAGCAGTGGCAGCATCAATAAATATTGTGTTAATGTTCTGGTGGCTGGAGCCAGCAAGGTGATAAAGGAAATCTATTTGATTTCTGTGGCTTGTTTCTTTGGCCCAACGCCTCTCTGCTCGGTGTGTGTCTGTGTGTGTACTTATGGTGTTGCAGCGTGCAGTATGTGTGTGTAAGGACATCACTTTTTTGTTTGGCGAGACTTAATTTTTTATTCATAACACCACTACACTGCTTTCATATCTTCACTCGTCCTCTACTTTTTTATTTCCTCCTATGTTTCCACATTTATTTCCTGCAGATATCGACATTTATTTATTCGTTTTATTACACATGCCCTCGAGGACATAATCCAAATTTTTTATGGTCAGCATAATGGTCAAACACTCATAATATTGAGAATCAGCTACTGCATAGTAATGCCACGCAAAGAAGCTGCTTTAGTCCACATTATGTACGAAGCAAACCAGTTTGTATAAAGAGTTATTTGACAGCCTCTTGGTGAACAATTGATGATCTATCAGATGGAGATAATCAGACTCATTCTTGGACTCTCAGGGTTTCATCGAGAAAAGTATTGAATCTGATTTTAAAACAAATGTGAATGCTAAACAACATGGCTTTTTGTAGTTAGATATTGATGCCTGAGGTTATTATTTCATTCTGCCTTGCTTGGATCAATGGTTCATACCTGCAGTCTGTGAACACTGCCAGATAAAATAGTTATTTGAAAAAAACAACAAAACACTCAATTTTTAACCACTGATCTTCTAGATCTTATATGCAACTTAAAGAAGAAAGGTTCAGCTTACAATATATTACCAAAGGTCGATTGACCGATAATAACAGTAAAGTCGACATTGGGAGGAGCGTGGGGTGGATGGATGGATGGATGGATGGATGGATGGATGCAGCTTAACAGCATCTCATTAAGATGCCACAAACCTAATCAAGAATTTCATGTGCTTAAGCTAAACCAATTAGTGACCTTTGACAAGGTGCATTTCACCATATACATTTATTTTTCAGGAAATTAGCATGCAATCTCAGGAGGACCAGGCTGTCCGAAGAGCGAGGATATTTTTATATCTTCAAGGTACATGATGGCAAAAGCAATGCACAGCTCGAGCTGTTCTTTACTGGTGTAATTATCTAATGCCATTTTGAGGTACTGATAATATCCTGGCTTTATAGAGTTTCTTTTTCACACATTACTGAATAAAATACTAAAGGATTTTGCTGTTTACTGGATGTTAAAATGTTTTAGTTTGACCAACATGTGGCTATTTCTTACCTCCATCATTCATTTGTGTGTAATTGACTAAAACTGTGGGACTATTTCTATTAACAGAAATTAACATTAATTTCCACGATGATGCATTTAGATTTGCGGTAAATACAGTGGTGTGAATGTCTGTCATGACACTGACAGCATAAAGTATCATACATAAACAAACATTTTTCAAAAAGATGTCAATAATCCACACACATCCTTAATAAATCTCATCAAGTAGGTGAAGTTACTTCGGGAATAATCTCGGCTATCTTTCTGAAGAGTCAACTGATGTTTCTGGCATTGTTAACTCACCTCTCTGAAGCCGTGCTGCAGCGAGCAGGGGTCATTTATTACTTGTTTCTCTGTTGCTTTACTCTTCGCTTCAGGAAGCCCCGCTCCCCCGAGTGCAATACGAAAATAACTAATTCACTTAGCCGAGACCACAGTCTTCAGTATTTGACATCAGGAGCGAACTTCCTTCTATCCAACGGTTCCCCATGGAGCATTCAGTGGGGGGTGAGAGGGTGAAGGGGTGAGGGGGTGAGGGGGTGGGGGGGGGGGGGGGGCAACAGGGAAGAGAGCTGATGGGAATGGTGATGGTGATATCAGCATCGGAGGGTGACTCATGACTGCTCTTAAGTGGCTGTGAGCCTTCCAGTCAGTCAGGAGACTGTGTGTGTGTGTGTGTGTGTGTGTGTGTGTGTGTGTGTGTGTGTGTGTGTGTGTGTGTGTGTGTGTGTGTGCGCCGAATGAGGTCGTGCGCTCAGCAGTGAAGTTCCCAGCTTGGAAGTTAAGCGCAGCCTGCATGTGCTGTGTTCCTCTCACTGTGTCAATAAAATTGACTTCAGCTTCTCACATTGAGGGATTATTCAATCAAAACTTCAAGATTTATTCTCCTCTCTGTGGGATGTAAAGCTTTCTTTTTTTGTTTTTTTGTTTTTTTTCTTTTTTTCTGTTCTGAAACCAGAGTGAAATCATTTTCAGGAGATCCAGAAGCGTTGCGTTGCACATGTTGTAGCAGCATGCGGTATTTACAGAGCCCCATAGACTTAAGCTGGATTAAATCAAATTGTATGGCACAATCTTTCAGATCACAATTTTCTTTGGAATATCCATCTAACGTCTTCATCCAACTTAAGATCTTTGTTGTACTGGAGCCGATCTCGCGGGACTATAGGTAAAGTCAGGTTACTCCCTGGACAGGTCAAAGTATTCTTGGTTGGAGGTGAGAACTGCTCCCTAGGAAAACCTGAAGTGGGGTCAAGAAAGAAGAAACCTCAGAAAAAAAAAATAACCATGATGAGAGTCCCTCCTCCAAAACAGATTGGCAGTGGATCAAAACAATGCCTTTGTAAAAGAAGGAACTGAAAGGTTCAAAACAAAGTGGGTGGCTGCGCTCCAGGACTGCACGGCTAACCACTTCCTCTGGTTCAGAGAATGCACATTACGCCGCGTCACAGTCTGCGTGGACGGTAGCTTCTTCCCTCGGCGTGAGAGAAGGTGCTTGATGACAGCTGAATGGGCCAGGTGCCCTCCATCTGTCTCCTGTACCTGCTCTCTCCTGTCAGTCTGGGAGAGAGAGAGACACTCCCACACAGATTCAAGTCTGCAGCCAATTTAAAGTCACCCATTAACCTAAAATGCTTTTTGGATTGTGGGAAGGAGCTAAAGAAAAGGAGCTAAAGTATCCAATAAAGCCAGAAAATCTGTACAGAAAAAGGATGTATCTGATTTGTTGTGTGGATTCAGAACATATGAGGATGAGATGCAACTCCCAGTTGTGTCTATTTAAATTCTGGAAGGAGTGAGATTTCATTAACTGAAGGAGAAAACAAAAAAAACAAAAAACTGAAGCACATCGTTTTTTTGTTTACTATGCAGAAACCGAGTTAGAGAGGCAAGGACAGCATGAACACCTGCGAGACAGAAGCAGAGGGAACAAAAACCTCATTCTGTCATTGTCTGTGCATAATGTGTCAGGCTGCTTTATTGAGTTTAGGTCACCGAAGCAAATGAAGCGTGAGCCACTTCGCTCCCCTTGTGGACGGCTGCATCGATCGAAGTGGAGGCATGTCTGTTCTGTCTGACATGTGAGATGAACGGGTGAAAAATGCGCCTGAAGCGGCTTCGAGTGTTGACGAGTTGTGACAGTCCACAGCCGTACTATCAGGTGCACTTACACACACACACACACGCAGCTGAACTTGAAGCTAATTGCTCAGCATTTTGCTTTGACCCGATTATATATTACAGCATCGGACACAATAACTCCGGCCACTAATGATGGCGCTCCATGAAAAAGCAGGATTTGCTGACATGGCTGTTTCTGAGGTCAAAGCCACAACTTCAGGCTGCTTTTGGCGGTGAAAGAAAAGCCAGGGGATGTCTGGAGGTCCCGCCGCTGTGCGTAGAAATGTTAATGATGGCGTAATTGTTGACATAAAACATGCTGATCGGGACCAAAGTGCCGGGCTGACTGACAGGCTGGAATTGCAGACCTTTAACGCAAACCGGCAGCAAATCCTCTTGATGGAAGCGGTCAAACCTGCAAGTGTTTGGCATTTCTGCTTGATACATAGCTCGCATGATCAATCAACAAATCATTTACTGGGAACTTGCTGTTGATTGACCTATCAGTCATTGGGCTTCTCACATAATTACAAGTTAATGCACACTCGAGCTCAAAATAAACATGTCAGATAGCCTGAAGGAGAGCCGCTTCAAGTTACTCCCTCCTGCACGAAGACAGGAGGGGCTGGGAAATGACTGGCCTCGTCTTTCTCTGTTCAGAATTGAGAATACAAGCTAAATGTCCAGAAAATTGAAGAAAAACTTCCTAAATTAGAAGACAACAGGAAACAAAAGGGGGAAATTCAGGAGATTATTGGGGGATGTTTTGCACACTTGCAAACGACCTAATTATGAGAACTGGATTCAGAATGTCTAAGTAAAACAGCCCCCCCCCCCAAAATAAACTCTTCATCTAAAAATGTCAGGGTGTTAAAAGATGGAGCCCTGTCTTTTTTTTATCCATACACTGAGGGAGAGAGAGAGAGTGTGCATCTGTGTGCGTGTGTGTGTGTGTGTGTGTCTACCTTTCATGTTGGGATGTGTGTTGGGTGCTTTCTTTTTCTTGCACACCTGTTAGCGTGGCCCTGATGATGATGTTTGATGTGTGCGATGTGTGTCAAATGTGTTTTTCTTTTTTCTATCACTTGCAAGTGCAAGCGTCTTTTCTCTGTGTGTGTGTGTGTGTGTGCGTGTGTGCGTGTGCGTGTGTATGCACGCGCGCACGTGCCCATGTTTGATGTTGAGGTAAATACTTGATACCCAGCCTCACACGTTCAAACACATACCCTGACATTTTGATTTTTTCAGATCATTCCTAAGAGTTGCCCTATTTCCCCAGCTCTCTCTCTCTCTCTCTCTCTCTCTCTCCCTCTCCCTCTCTCCCTCTCTCCCCCCACCTCCCTCCTCTGTATTTTTTCTTTTATACTTAATGTCTCTTTCTCACTCTGCCTCTGTCTTTTCTCTCCCTGGTCCCTCAACCTTACTTAATAAATCTTTGTGATTCTTTTCTTTGCTGCTCTCTCCCTCTCTCTTTCTCTCTCTCCCTCTCTCTCTCTCTCTCTCCCTCTCCCTCTATACCTGTCAGACTTGTCAGTGTAAACTGCTTTCTTTTGCCGAGTGTCTCTCTAGTGAATCTGTCCAAAAATAGCTCTGAGTGTGTGTGTCTGTGTCTGTGTTTGTGTGTGTGTGTGTGTGTGTGTGTGTGTGTGTGTGTGTGTGTGTGTGTGTGTGTGTGTGTGTTTCAGTTGAAGCTGTATGTCCTCTGTCTTGCTTGTACACATGGCATTACCACTGCATGGACAAAGTGGTGCTCAACACACACACACACACACACACACACACACACACACACACACACACACACACACACGTGCCATCTTGGCTGTCATTTTTTTGTTTTTCACCATGAGGAGGAGGAAGCGTTCAGTGTTTATGGGATGGCAGAGGAGGGTAGGTGAAGGACAGGATCATTAAGTGTAGAGAGACTCGACGATATACGGTCAAGGAGATTTCCTTTTTGTTGATTTGTGTGGATGGATGATTGACTTTGGTCTGCTGTGTATCTAAACTACACACACACACAATATGCTTGACATGATTTCCTCTAAGAAAGGTTGTGGACCCCGTCTAAACACTCGCTTTGAAAATAAAAGCATTTTGACAACGTCAGGCTGTGAAGGCAGCCTTCTGACATGATGCTGCCTCCGCCCTACCTCCGTACCTCACTATGGGAACAGCTGTCTCATGCTGGTATATGGTTCTTGTTTTTGGCCCTGCGTGGAGCTGCCAGTCCTTCCCCAACAGTTCGGTCAGTAAATGAACCATTTATCCAGGAAACTTTGGATTCATTTGAAAAAGTTCTCCATGTTGTCCCAGCGACGTCGCCAAAATGGATCAAATTGATGATGAGGATATTTCTACTTAGAATGCAGCTCGATTTAACAAAGCTGCAGTTTGATTTCACCATAATAACTTCCTTGTATTGTAAGCATTATATGTATTGAATATGTTCTGCTGCTGCAATTTATTAGGAGAAGGATTCTGTTGCTTTCAAGTTTTAATAAAGAAATGAAATGTTACTTTTATGGGCGAAGCACGTTTTGTTTGGTTGTTCTTTCGATTTACAAGCAGATCAGATCATTTTTTATAACAGATTCTTCAAGAAAACTATAATTTTTAAAAGGTTTACACACTTGATCTTGGCATGTTGGAGAGTAGCTGCATGAAAATGACAAATTAGAAAAAGATAACAGACAGTTAGTAACTCCCCATTTTTCCAGTTTGGATGTTGCCAAAGGCTTTTAAGATTTTTTTTTTTCATTCTTGCTCCCCAGACATCAGGTCTTACCCTGTTTAATCAAACCCCCAACACACACACCATTAGGATCACTGAAGCAGGAAAGCACCACACGTGTGCTCACACAAACAAACACACATTTTATCTGCACTAACACATCTCTGCACACACACACACACACACACACACACACACACACACACACACAGACACACACAGACACACAGGCAGAGCACTGCCTCAGAGAGATGGCTTGTTATGAAGCAATTTATATGCAAGGATTCTTTATCAAACTGACTGACCTCTGGCACCTCGAGGAGTGCTGAGCACCGGCCAACTCTGCGTGTGTGTGTGTGTGTGTGTGTGTGTGAGCTGATTGGCAAACGGCCTCACGACCAGAGATTGTTGTTGTTGATGCTTGCGTCTTTTTTCAGTGTGTTTTTGTGTGTGTGTGTATGCGAGCATGTACGCTTAGCACCTTCATGGTCTGAACTATTGAAATCCTTTTTATGTGCATGGCAGAAAAACAAAAAAACAAAACTGCAAACGCATTTGGCGGCCTCTCGTTTGATGTGTGTGTCCAGATGTTCCAGCAGTCACTTAGTGTCTGTTTATTGTTGATGGTTCTGTCTGCTTCTTCTGATGAGCCAGCCCGCCTACTCATCTCGAGAGAGGACCGTGTCTGTGTGTGTGCACGTATCTGTGTGTGTGTGTGTGTGTGTTACCCACTGGGCTTCTGCATCTCCAAGTCTCTTAATAATAGATCGCCATCGTGGTAACTGTTGTTGTTCTGACCTTAAGTGCTGCAAAGTGCTAAAAAAGACACCATCCCCTCAGCAGCGTCTCTGCTGAAGTAAATGCACCGTCATGTACGGGGCCAACTGAGGGGGGTTGGGGAGTGTGTGTGGGGGGGGGGGGGGGGGGGGGCGGGGGCAAGCCAAGCAATGGAGTGACATACTTCCAGACAGACAAACAGATGGCGGGCAAATGGGGAGATGGGCAGAGAGGCAAAGAGTCAAGCAGTCAGAGAGACAGAAAGACAGATGGCGAGCTTACAGGGAGACAGACGGACGGACAGAATGACAAACGGGATGCAGCCAGTCGGACAGGTTTGGAAGCTGAAAGACGAGGAGACAATGTCCAGCGAGCGTCCCGCCTCTTTATTCACAGCAGATCAAGCAGATTATTTCAGTAACATCTGACGGGTTTGTGCCATCACGCCGGCTTTTCCTGCGAACCTGATTGGGATGAAAGATTAAATTTAACCTGGGTTCAGTTCTGACAGCAGTGTCTGGAGACTTTATTATTCAATCAACAGGCAGTTATGCTTGAATATTCCCAAAAGTGACATTTGTCAAAGCTGACAAGCATTTGTCTAATTCAGGCTCTCTTCCCAAGGAATCTGTCATAATTAAAACATTTGTTGTCTCATTTATGTTTCAATTGCACAAGTCTTTTAAAAATGCAGACACAATATCAAATAATAACTCCTACAGCTTCATATTATTGGGGATGCTGGTGTCAAATTACTCAATGGATGTTGTTTAGTAGCAAAATATGAAGTTTTTTCTGAAACTTTGTTGATGTCTTTAGATTTGGATGTTGATCGACATGTTTCAGACAGACGATGGACTTGGGTAAAAATAGTAACGCTGTTCTCTCACAGCCAGAGAATTTTCGATTCAAGCCCGAGCTTATTGGCCTTAAAGTGTAGAGTTTGCATGTTCTCCCAGTGTGTTCATGGATCTTTTTTTTTTCCCCAGGTAAATGTTTTTTTTATAGACTTAAGACTTAAGAGACATTGTCTGAACATCATTTGGTTTGTTAAATTCCACCAGAAATAGTTTTATCTTCAGAACAAAGTGACACAATTTACAGGGAATATAAAGAAATAAAAGGAATGCACAGTCGCACTCACATTAGGACTGACAGACAGCTTCGGCTTTCTGAATTCAGCACTTTTCTGCACATTTACTCTTGCCTGAGGTGGACCTTGTGTTGCTGTCAACAAAGAGAGCTTCTCATTGTACCGTTTTCCGTTTTCATCTGCAGTGACATCTGCTCACTTCACAATGGAGCAGATCAAGCTTCAGCAGCGCTGCTGATTCTGCTGGAATGATGAATCTGTCTCTTACTCCGCGATATAATGTGATCCTAAGTGTTTCTAATGATACTCTGCAGAATGCACAAACGAGCTGGGAGCGTTGGATTTCCTAATGCACAACTTTGGCGGTTTTTGTGCAGATTTGAGTCCTTTAGACTGTGCATGGATGACGAGGGATACTTTATGGAATCAAAATTTGATTGTGAAATGTCAGTCAGTCGGTTCAGTAGTTTTACAAAATGCCAAAAAAATGTATCCAAAATGGTGTTTTTTTTTTTTTTTTTTTTGCTGAGGTTGAATTACTTAAACATCTTTCACTGTGCTTCTAAATGATTGTGCAGTTTTGTAAAAACACATTTTCTCCTTGAGGGAGAAAACTAAGCTTTGTGTCTTACAGAAGACTTAAAGGACTTAACATCATTTCAATAAATGGCAGCTTTGTGCAGTTTCCTGTAGTCTGACTTGCATCTTTGTGACCTGCTCAAATTAGAAACCAAAAGGAGGAAAAACACCTACATGTGAAGAAGCTGCTACTTGCTGTGAGTGTTGGCACGTTCGGAGCGAGTCATGTATGAAGCAAACGCAATTAATTATCCCGCAGGAAGAGCTGCTCTCACCTGGCGCTGTCCTCCAACAAACACGTCTTTAAACTCACCCTCCTTTATCAGCACATGCGTGCATTTTGCTGAAACAGCTGATGTGCCACTTTCCGCTCTCCCACCTGCACTTCTGGTGTCCACGTCACTGTTTTCTGCGGCCCGAACTGCAGCTCATTTCAGAGACCGGCCCCCCCCTTTAAACATTCAGTCAGACGTAGTGCTCTCGGCAGTGTCATAGTCAGCCAATTAATTAGCTCCCCAGGTGACTTGGCTCTCCCAGCATGCATTAGTCAACCTTCTCACTGTAAATGTTTTGGGCTGTGCAGAGAGGATGTGGCTTACACCAGCTGATGCTGTTCAAACGGGAGCCGTAGGTGGTTTTCCAGACCCAGCAGAACGCATCAGGCCGGGTGCTTCTGTAGTATGGGATTATGGGAAGCATGTCTCTGTGTGCTTGACTTCTTTTCTTTTCATTTTTTTTTTTTTCGCACCCACCAGCACGCTCACAATAGACAGACTCTCTGACCACGTGGCGTCCTTCACGTCACCGAGTGTTTTCACAGAGAACAGTGCAACATGTCCCCAGACAGACTTTACACTCACACTCCATGTTGGTCCTATTAAACCTCCTTATCAGGGAGGAAAAACAGAATTTGCCGAAACTTGTTTCTCTCCGTTGCTTAAAGACACGGAGTTCAGATCCACGCCATTAGCTTATTATTTGAATTAATGAGCTCATTAGCAAAGCCAGCTCTGTTTAATAAAGCAGAGTGATTACAGCAGGATGTAGAGCTTAAGGTTCAAGGTTGTGTGTGTGTGTGTGTGTGTGTGTGTGTGTGTGTGTGTGTGTGCCTGCTTATTTTCCAAATTATGGTTATAAACTCTTGTGAACATTTGTTCAAATGCAGTTTGTTTTTTTGTGATACTCCTCTGTTTGCTTCTTAAACTCTTCTTCCTTCTGTTTTCCTCTGGGCTCTCAGTCTTTTCCAGTGATCTATAGTCTACCAGTCTGGATATATTCCTCCAATCTAACTCGGATCTTTCTGTCTGCCTCCACCTTTTGTGATATCTGTGTGTTTTCCTTTTGACTGACGATCCCTCTGTTCCATCTTCTGTATTGATCTTGAATTTACCGAGTCCTCATTCCTTCTCTCATGTCGTTTCCAAAATGTTCCCCCCTCCTTCACACAGCAGACAGAGCAATTATTTATTTGACAGAAGTGTTCAGCTGCTCCGCAATCACTTTATTTCATGATATGGTTGGGTTTGATTCTGTTTGATAGTGCTCTCTTCCTCGTGCAACACGGTCTCATTGATTCTGACATCTGTTTGCCTCCAGCTATTGTCCTGCTTCAACTCTGACAAAGCGCAGGTTGAGGCGGTGTTGCTGCAGGATGGGTTCCTAATTCAACAGAAAGCAGCAGTTTGTCAAAACATACACAACGCTGCACTGCTGTGCATCAGTACTCAGCAGCACTGTGCCGTCCGGGCTTTCACTACTTCAACTAATCTTCCTGTTGTTTCAATAATCTTTTAATTTTTTTATCATCTAAAAGACTTCCTATCAACGCATCCAAACATGAATGACCAACATATGCAGAAAGGTTAGTGTTAGAATCATATTCCAAATTATTTTATCGTCCAAATAAATGAGCAGATGAAAAATATTGCAGCCATCAGGCAGACAGGTGGTGGAGCAAAATCCAACGGTTTGTTTGTTTACTCTCGTTTGCTTTTACCCACATGGTGGCGAGTCAGGATTACTCCTGAGGGAACTCCCGGCCCTCCATACGAGGGAAGGAGCAGCTGAAAAGTCAACCAGGAGGCTATAAACTGTGTACACACACCGTGACATAGCGAGCTGTCCTGCACGGTATCAATAATCCACTTTGTTGTTGAGCAAACATCCGTCCGTCTGCGGCGAGGACCATGTCTTCAACCTGTCCGCCTGCATGTCGCTGCTTTTTCACTCCAGTGGAACGCTTGCCCTCTAATTCACACAGTTCTGTGTGATCACGTTAATGTTGACTGCAGGTGAAACGCAGGTCTTTGGGTTCGTAAGGTGCTCTGCTTCCAACGCCACACTCTGGCCATGTGGATGATCAGTAATCAGTAATGAATTATTATTTTTAAAGGAATAAATCATAGGTTTTCATTCAGGGATGCTTTGACAACCCTTTAAATAAATATTTCTTTATTTATTTTTTCATTTTTTTGTATGTTGTGCTCTGTGGGGTAACATGAATCGTCAGGAAACCGTACCCTGAGCGCGACGCACCGTTCAGCAGAACAGAATGATCTCCACTGTGTCTGCACTCCAGTGGATAAGTGAAGCCTGTTGCTGTAATAGCGATTATTACCATCATCAGAATGAGACACTTAGGTTTTGTATTGAGGCAGCGGCTGTAAGAAATGTCAAAGTCATCTTTTGCTGTGCAATACAGGTTTTTTAATTTTTTTTTTTTTTTTTTTAAAGAAACACTCACCTGTCATCGAGCGTTTTCAGCAGCAAATGTAAAAGCGCTAATAAGATGCTTTTAAGCAGAATAATCAGCACACTTAGCGAGGAGGAAAATCAAAGTCAGAAGTCGAATTAAAAACGGATTCAATTACAGGAAAAATGTGGTTTAAAGGAGTGTGGCTGGTGAGATAAAAGCGCGCTGCACCATCTGCTGTAGCCGCTTGGCAGGAGCAGACTGTCACATACCGCCTCTTTTTCTTTCTGTTCGGGAAGTAACCTAGTAAAGACCTGGAGTCTGGTTCACTGGACTGATTGAGATGAAGTTGTTCATTTGTGAGTCTTTTTCCATCTCCCTTTTTTCCTCCTTCACCCACTCCGGCTCTCCGGAGAACACAAAACATCTCAATCTTTTCTCTGGGCCGTGGCTCACTGGACTGATTGAAGACAGGGGTGTGTGTGTGTGTGTGTGTGTGTGTGTGTGTGTGTGTGTGTGTGTGTGTGTGTGTGTGTGTGTGTGTGTGTGTGTGTGTACAGCATGGGAGAAGGGCGGAAGGGAAGGCGTACGGCTGATGTGGAAGGGAAGGATGAAAGCGAAACGAAACAAAGGGGATGGCGAGCAGATGAAGAGAGAGTGAGGCGGCGTAATGAGGAATGGAGAGGATGGACTTCGAGGAGGTTCCTGGCAGCTGCAGAGCTGTTCGCCTGACTTGCGCCTCGGGTGATTCCTGCTCCTTAAAGAAGGAGGGATGTAGGTTTTAAGGAGATAAAGTGACATTTCCAATTACTGTCATGTTTTACACTTGATCGGGACGGCGATTTTCCTCCCTCACATTCAGAGATGCTGGATGGGAGGTGGAAGGGTTGTGAAGTTCAGCCCTCCTGGTAGCTGTGTGTCATACAAACCTTTCAGTATTGTCTGCTTAACAAAGATTTCAAGATTCAGGAATGGCATCAAATTGACATTTAAAAACAAAAGTGTTTTATGTTGTTAATACTTCCTACATCAAACATTTTTCAGCAGCCAAAAAAGTGGTTGTCGATGATTTCTCAAGCAGAAAAGTAGCAGCAGTGCCAAAGAAATGGCAAAGCACTGAGGGAAATTTCTTTAATTCGGTGCAGTTTCATCATCTGACTCGATGTACGAGCATTTGGCTCCGGCTTTCCTCCTAACAGGCATACGCCGAAACTGTTTCAGGACTAAAACACCAAAAGTGGGACAGACGAGCCCGACTCTCCAGCTGGTACAGTAGCGAGAAATTATACAGAGAATCAGTGTGGAAAGTCTTCACACGACGGGGAATACGGTTCTGGATTCCTGCACTTCACCAAGTCACAGCTTGTTAGCATTATCAGAAAACCAAATGAAATCCAAATGTCAGACGCGAGCTGTGGGCTCCCTGTACGTCAGTGTGAGGACACAAGTGATTTAAAGGATGTGCGCCTTTTATTCCAAACCGTTTTCACATTTAACATCTGTTAAATACCAAAACTGTGACGTAATCCTAATCAAACCATAATTTAATTCCTCTATTTTTAACTACCAGCTGCTGCTTTGAAGACTGATCAACAGAGGAGAAATGGGGAATGATTTATTTAAGATAATTATTTTCCTACAGGCTGCTTGGAAAATAAACCTTCCTTATGCAAAAACCTAAGCACTTAATGAATTTATGTATTCAACCTCTCTTAAACCAGAAGCTTAATTTATTGACGTCTTTGAAATAGGAATGTTCTCTGTTGGGATTTTATAGTTCAGTCTAATCCAGATGCTTTTGTTTGTTTCTCAGTGGGATGTTTTCTCTCAGTATGTGAAGGATAATGTGATGGGTTGATGCTGGTTGTGCCTTTTAATGGGATGTAACTGTTACTGAAGATATCAAAATGGATGGGTAATAAACAGACAGATGGGTCAAAATGTAAAATTATTGATCTCTTCATTTATTTTGAAATACCACTGCTTTTAGCTTCACAGTTAATCAGAGTGAGCTGTTCAAACTACTGTGCTCAGCTCCGGCACATTAAAGTCAGCTGGTCCCTCTTCACTGAATTTAACATTTTCATCTGTGTGGATCTTTGATCTCACGGAGAATTTAAACCGCGCTCGATTTTATCTCCATCATTTTATTCCTCGTAGTAGCGAAAGCACACATGTTACAGATTACATTAACAGCGGCTCGATGCGTTTCCTCTCCGTTCTGAGTGAAACCGCAACAGCCTGACGGTGTAAACAACACTCACACTCTGACCTGACGGAGGTCAGCCATCCACAGTTTTATTACAAGGACGTGTTTTTCCTTTCTCGACTTGTCGTCATGTCTTTTCAGAAAAAGTCCCTTTGTGTAACTCTATTTGCGTTTCTGTTTTTCACCAGTACCCACAAGTGTCCTTGAGCTGTCTTGTGGTTATATTTTTTCACGTTTGTCCCACCATCACTGACTTTACTGCGGACCCCAGCGCGGCGGCCGGGTGTCATAACCACAGTTTGTTGTATGAACTCTACTCGCTGTCACATGTCTGAATCAGATGTGAAGAGTTGATGGGAGCGCGGTCGAGGTGCAGCAGATTCTGTGTCTTTGAAAGGAACGTTAGAACAAGTGAGACATAACGGAGGAGCAGTTCGCATTGAGTATGTCTGTCTGCAAATTCTGCAAAAATGATTTCCAATGGCGGGAAGCCCAACCTTAATGATCCATCGCCTAAAAAGTGTTGCAGTCTTAGATGTGGAGAAATTAGTGCATAATTGTAAAGTCTCACATATGTTCAGTTTAAAAGTTAAGAACATTTGTCTCTCATATAAGTTAAAGTATCTAAATAGTGCAGAATGTGTTATTTATGGCTTGTGATGTACATTTTCTGTTTTTTGTTATTCCGGCAGCTCAGGTTCCTCAAACAACACTAAGCTTTTGTTGTGGATTTTTTTATGCTTGTTGTTTAAGGAACCCTGAAAACCTTTTGATCAGAGTTTTTTTCTTTCCTTTCCACTTTTTTTTCAGTCATTAAGCAGCTCTTCAAAGTAGAGGGACTGATGGTTTGCCTGACATCAGTGGGGTGAAAATCACTTGCTGAGAGGGCCTGGAGTTTGCATGTTCTACTTGCATGTTTGCAGGTTTTTGCACATTATTTTTGCTTTGTTTTCACAATGGAGGGCAATTCAATATTGAATTGTTGGGTATGCAACCCACTGACATCCATCCATCCATCCATCCATCCATCCATCCATCCATCCATCCACTCCAGTTACTGCAATGGACAAACCCACAAAAACTATTTAATGTCACTTGCTTGTTTGACTTGTCTGGAAAAATGTTGACTGAGTTGCTTTGAAAGAAGCCAAACGCCACATCGGGAGCCTGAAAGCGGTTTCTGCGGGTCGCCGGAGTTTAACGGGTGAGGGGGAAACCCTGAGAGGGATCCAAGTGTGCAGACTGAACGTACGACGGCAGTCAGCGATGTACTTAACCACTTTGCTCAGAGGCAGGAGGACGAGGTAGAGCCAGGCAGATGGGAAGAGCTGGGTAGAGAAGAGAGAGAGAGACTGAGGAAGTCAATAATATACTTAACCTTGCTCCGCACACTCCCTGTGTCCCTGTTATTGTAAGACAAGCAAGACGAGGAAAAGAGGCGGGAGAGAGCGAAATGCCAGGACTCCGGAATGGAAACAGTCAAAGAGGCGGCGAAGAAGAGATGTTTTTTTGTCAGCACAAATGTCAGAGTAGTTAAGTGTGCACGGGGCAGGCAGGGAGGCCGGGGTACAGGAAGAGCTCCATATAAGAGGGAATAGCCCAGTTTTACTGCCACATAAATCTCTTCCCCCCTCACGGAGGGTTGTAACGCACCTCCTCCTCTTGGCTCTCCTGCTTCAGTCTGTCAGTATGTGAAAAACCTCCTTTTGACTCCTTGACTCTATCTGTGGCTGTCTTTTTTTTCTCTTTTTGCTTCATATTTCTTACCTCCACACTCTCTTGACCCATGCCCTCCTTTTTTTTCACTCTGACTGAGGCTCTATATATCTCTTCCACTGACCCTTCAGCCGGCAGGGTGAGCCATTAAGCATTTATTTAGACTGTGGTTTTAACCTTCTGCCTTTGATAACTTTCCCTCTTCACTCCTCTTTTCATTGTCTCCTTGTCGGGATTGTAATTTGAATAAAAGTTTAATTTTTGTTTTGAATTTCAATGGGAGGTTTGTTGAACAAAGCGTTGCTTAATATTGCATGACTTTCACAGCCATGAAAGATTTATAGTCAAAGTCAAAGTGAGCTTTATCGCCAGTTACTACTACACATGCAAGACAATCAGTGGAATCTGAACTGTGTCCTGCTTTACGCATTAAACTACAGCTGAGTCTGCTAATGCAATAATATTTATGAATGAAAAATTGATCATTAATATTTGACCAGAATTAACTTTTTTGCTAACTATCAGTTTGTCTTTTTTGCTCTTCTTTCGTGTGAGATGCATTCGGACCTACGTTAACCAATCTTACTGGATTATTACGGTGATGAGTGGAATCTATCTCAGACTGGGAGCTGAAGCAATGTCAAATCAGAGAGGAAGAGGGGAATTAGTCTGTGCTTCATCATCAAACCGATGGAAATAAAGTGTTGATTCAAAATGAGCCTCAATAACAATTTTTTTGGTGGAAAATTTCATCTCCAAGTTTTGCTTATGTTGCTAATGACAAGAAAATCAGAAACTCCACAGCAAGGCTGGTGAAATCATTTTTCCCAGTTGGGCCACATGGAAAGTGAGGACGGCTGTGAAGGATCCAGCCAGAAACTCTGCAGTCTGATGATAATATCTCTTATTAAAGGGCCTCGTGGTTTTGTAGCAACTCCTGATGGGGAAATGAGAGAAGACGTTTGCAGGTGTTTGATCTGCATGTGTCGAGTTCTTTCTCTTCCTCTTCCACTGATTAATGGAGGATTAAAAATTAAATGTTTGTTCAATTTCAGCTTCTTATAAGAAAGTGAATGTTTAATAAATAGTTTTGGTCTATTTTAATCCTGTTTAAGTAACACTATTTGATTCATAGCTGACTGTCCTTTCTCTCTGATGTTCCTCCTTTGTGCCAGTAGCATTTCCTTTTCTTATTTCATCTTATTCCTCTCTCCAGAAGCCGTCCTTTCTTATCACCGCTATCTCCTCCTCAGCTCGGCTCGTCCTTTCTCCTGCGTGGCGCTGAAATGAAACCCATACTTCACAGTGTCAGAACATGAGTAGAGCCATTAAAACTGCTCTGAGCTGTTTGTTGCTTTGTAAATTGGAGTGAAATTGCTTTCTCCATGTAACACTTCACGTTAGTTGGTAAAGCGAGCGTAATTGTAGACGTATTTAAATGCAAGTTGAGGAAGTGGCGAAACTTTTTTTTTTTCTCCTTTGCGCTCTACAAGTGATGCTTAATTTAGCGTAAAAACATGTGCAAATAATTCAGTCGGAATAATTAGTGATGTTTTTCTCCTCCGCGAACATCTTGAACACTGATTATTTACCTGAGGAACTTTCGCATCAGAGAGGGACTGCATTTACGACTGAAACGAGGGACTATGTGTGCCATGGTTGCTCATGAGAGAATTGACTTTTGAGAGTTTTTCGAGGATTTCAGGCAGCACAGCACTAATACAGAGTGAAACTGTAACCGGCTCGTACAAGGACTCCCACGATATGTGAAGAAGTGGAACAACTGTAATGTTGTGAAGTTCCCAGCGAGTCCGAGGCGCTAATGTGTAACGGTGATCAAGTGGGTTTATCCTGGCAGCCGGCCCGCTGCAGGCTCTGACAGATTGGTGCCATCAGCGCATTATTTCATTAACACTTGTGTTTTCATGGTGAACATCTTCTCACTTGTCGTTTCTCTCTCTCTCTCTCTCTCTTATTTTCTTGCTCCCTTCCCTACCTCCTCCTCTGCCCCCCCCCCACCCTCCCCGCCTGCCACCCCCCTGACAGATGGAGAGCGAAAAGAAGAGGAGAAAATACTCCACGAGCAGCAATGACTCTGACACCACTGACAGTAAGTTGGAGAGGGAGGAATTCAGAGAATGTGTGTGTGTGTGTGTGTGTGTGTGTGTGTGTGTGTGTGTGTGTGTGTGTGTGTGTGTGTGTGTGTGTGTACAGTGAGCGGCCTGATTCTAGTCAGCTCCCACAGAGGACTCCTCACATTCGTTCTGCATGCAGACTTTCCTCCTGTCTCGTTGTTTTTTTTTCTTTCCGTTCCTCTGCTCATTAAGACTTCCCATTTTTAACCGCAGAAACAATGCAAATATAAATACAGCAGCAGTCAGTTGTGTCACGAAATACCGCCCGCAATGAGATGGGTTGGCAGGAAAGTCACAATAATTTGACTGAAAAAAACCTGATTTTATTGGGAAGTTACATTTTTCTTTGACACTGCGTTCCAGGTAAACTAATGGATGGGACCATTTCCTGTCTGTCTGCATGGCCGTTTAAAGAAAAGCATTGTAGTAGCAATCGATCTGTCAGATTCCTGGTTCTGAATTGTGATTGGTTGTCTCTTAGGCTCATTTAGACAAAAACACTTCAAGTGAAAACATAATTTTTCCATTTTTGTTTCAGAAAACTTCCATGTTTACACGGCAATGTTCTGATAATGATGTAGTTAGCACGAGTTGGTCTCTTGTTGGTCATTTTTGTAATGTAACCACATTTTTGCAAGCACACAATAGCTGCTATTATTGCTTTTTCATCACTTTAATAAGTTTTTTTGTGTTGATTTGCCAGACTCTCAGTAAAGTGGGAAGAAACTCAACATATCTGTTTGATCTGTCGTGGAGACATGTCAGAAATAATCGATATCAGTAATCGATAATTGATTGGCTCCCGCTGATAAAATGGCATTAAATAACATTCATGAAATGTGGTACTCTATAAATATTCGATCAATTAAAGATAGAGATATTTGGAACGATGTCACCAGATTGTGATGAGTTGAATAAAAAACAACACACATACATCTCACTAGCTGTAACTTAACAGTGTTTCGATTTGCTGCAGTTCTACTGAGCTGCTGTTGTTCTTCTAGAACACTGGTTGGTGATCTCTGACAGAGTTCCCCTTTGCTTGCGGAGCGCGTGCCGATCTCAGCTCCGCCGCGGTCCGGGAGCCG
Organism: Salarias fasciatus; assembly: GCF_902148845.1. NCBI lineage: Eukaryota > Metazoa > Chordata > Actinopteri > Blenniiformes > Blenniidae > Salarias > Salarias fasciatus. Next base: position 15,753,935 of record NC_043754.1, read on the forward strand.
TCTGAGCCGACGCTTCACTAAATCAGCCACTTAAGACGCACAGATTGTGGCTGCAAAGTCAATAAAGCCCACATCTCACATTTGCGGTGTTGAATTTATTTAGCAAGTCAGGCCTTATGTGCTTTGGAAGTAATTTGCTGGCAGCGTGATGAATGGATATTAGAGGAAGAATGCGTCGTTTGACAGGCTGATGTGTTTTCTGCCCAGAGTCATGACACCGGCTCTAATAACCACTTATGAGCAGAGCGGCAGACGAGGCGGCGATGGGGAGATATTCTGCGTGATGCTGGGAAACATCTGGCCAGACTGCCGCATTACCACCGCTGGAAACTCTGCCTTCGACATGCAGCGTTCCACAAGCACACTTGGCTCTCACAGCTGATCACTGTCTTCAACAGAAAAAAAAAAAAAAAAAAAGAATGAAGATTTAGTCAGCTAGCAATTTTAATCTAATTTTGAATGCCATTCTTTTTGGCTTCTATCAGCTCAGCGTGACTAATTCTTGGCGTTCGGGAGTGAGAAATAAATATATTTGTTGGGCCGCTCTCATGGCGCTTGTCAGGCGAGAGGAGAATGAAAATTAAACACTTTAGTGATCCAGAACGAACGTGAGAGAAGGTAAAGTTCGTTTGGTTTGGTTTTCCCAAACTCTGTTGCTTTATTTAGATTTAGATACTGTTTTTCTTCTTGGTTAAAGTAGTTAAAATAACACAGAATTTTCTTATGTAATGAGAAACCAGACGCAGTAGTTTTAGTCAGTTTGGTGCCAGGAATGAAAATGATAGTTTTTCATTTGTCTGGCGAAGTACTCATGAATCATTTTTTTTTTCTGGAATAAAGTCCAAATTCAATTAAGAAATATTACAAAGAAAAGAATAAAATCCTTTTGATTCTTGTTCTCTTGCCTCAAAAAATGATGGAGGGTGCATTGATTTAATGTAAGATAACCCTGTAGGCTGTCGTGTTGGGTTAAGAAATGTCTCCACCTCTTTGTTGAAGAACTTTAAGAGCTAACGTCAGATTCAGATCTCCGCACAGATGATTTCTGAATTTGACTGTCAGCCAAACTCACGATTCCAGCTGTTTACACCACAGGCTGAGCTGACCTCTGGTCGGGTTTTACTGTTATGTGGTCACAGGTCTGCATGTATAATGTGTTTTACAGCAGGTTTAACAGGCTGCTCTTCCAGACCCGACCGGAGCGCCCCTGCGCCGAAGGCCGTGCGGCCGGCTTTATAATCAGCCCTAAGCTGTCGGCCTCCCCCGGCCGGTGCCGTGTGGGCTCCAGCTGCATCTGTTCGCTGCAAGTTATCGGGTTTCTAATTGAAGGATGCCCATGGTAATTTTGGCCGCTGTGCACCGAGCGCGGCTTTTAATTAACACGCGGCCATGATGGTAACCTCCAACTGTGCGGCGGCCTGTTTGGTTATCTGGCCGCGGTGATGGGAGTTGTGCAGCTGCCTTGTGTTGGTGGCATGGGCGCAACCTACTCACACACACACACACATACACACACACTAGTGGAATGCAGAGGCTTGTTCTCACTCAAAAATGTCCAGCAGATTAGAGGACAACCCACCAAATATTTTTAAATCGGCAGCACACACACGCAGACGGCGCTGCAGCTCCTGCAGGGTCGTGTGCAGCCGACACTTTGTTAGGAGGCTGAACGTTGACTTTCACTCGGGGTGGACGTGCGGCCGCTCATCTAAATGATGACGGTTACCCGAACCGCGGGACGTTTTGCCTCATTAAGAATGTGTTTGTGTGTTTTGTCTTTCTCGTTCCAAAGGGTGTACAAAAATCGCAGATGGTCGAATTTTCTGTGTAGAACTGTGACAAATAATAAGCCAAACAACAATGTCTTAGTAGGGAGCAGTTTAACACAAAGACTTTAGAGCAAATGTCCTGCTCCTGCTGCCTGACTCTTCTTATGCTTGAGATAGTTGCGCAACTCCAAGCCAAAGCCTGGTATTTACATGAACTCATTTAATATACCAGATTGGTTTTAATCAAAATGATAGCTTTAAGTTTCAAACTGTTGCACACATCCTGACACTTGTTTGTGTTTCCAATTGTGTTGTACAACTGTGTTTGTAGAGATGCTGTTTGTGTGATAATCCAAAATGAAAAATACAAGACAATGTTTAGTGTAGTGTTGTAGGGAAGGTGAACTTAACTTGAACAGAACTGTACGGAAAACAGATGGGTGGCGAGAGGATCCCTTTGGGGATCCTAAAATGGAGAACTTTTGTGGCGTTCTGGGGGTTCATTCGAGGACCACGGTGCTCGGAGCCTCTGAAAAGACAACTTTCTGAAACGACTCCCAAGGTGGAACTTTGTTAAACTGCTCGGACTCCGTCTCCATATAAATGACGGAGAATGCAGCTGTTCTCCAGCAACAGCAATCCGACTCCATGTTCTCACCATTGTTAATATTTACAGCGTGCTGCGCGTTGCTGTGTAAATGAAACTTTTCTGAAACACAAAAACCTATGCTGAATTGTTAAACCAAATACGATGAGAGGAGCTGATCCACTAGCATGTATGTATGCATGTATGTGTTCGTTCGGGGGAGGGAGGCGGAGCCGCTGATTTCGACGACAGGCCTGACAGCAGCTCTGCCCCCGGCGCAGTTAGCTGTTCGCACGTCACCAGTAAAATTAGCATGGTGGCAGTACTGCTGGCGGTGGCGAGGGAAATATGTTGAGTGGGAGGCAGCACACACACACACACACACACACACACACACACACACACACACACACACACACACACACACACACACACACACACACACACATGCGCGCACTCTCATGGAGTCATGGTCACAATGTGCTACATTACACAGTATTGTGTTTTCTATTACGCCAGTGTGATGTAATTTAATTGGCAATTTGATGCCTTTTTTTAATGACAGTCTTCTTCACATTGCACACTTGAAAATAAGCTTTTATCTTTATCTGCTGCAGCGATTTCGTGATTTAAGAAAATGTAGGGAAATGGAATGAATGAAATTACACACTCGCTTGTTCTCTCTCTCCTCGTATTAAAGCCTATATGCACATGCATTAGAAGACGTGCACGCGGATACAGAGAAACACACGGCGCTGTTAATTGAAGTGGTGGGTGGGATATTGGCTCTAGTGTCTGGTTAATTGCATTTAAGTTGTGTATTAATGAGGTTGTAAAGGACCACTGTGGACTAACAGCTTAACAAGATGCTATTTATACTGCCATTACTTATTAAACCTCTTAATAGATCATCATCAGTCTGCTTCAATTAGAGGCCTGACGCAGAGTAGTGGTACCGCTTCCAGCTTCGGAAGCCGCTTTTGTTTGTCTGCTTTCTTCGAGTCTTTGTTTGTGGCGCGTCAACGTTCCACATCAGTGTGAATTACAAGTGTTAACAGTGACCGCCACTTCATGATTGCTGCAGTGCTTTTATCGCGAAACAATAGCATTTCTTCGGTTCAAGCTGCTGGGTATCACAGCACTGATTTGTCACCCCAACCATGCTTCAGCTTTGTTTTTCTTTTTTTCTTTCTGCAGGTCAAGTGACGTCGTGGTCCAGGTCCTCAAAAAATATGGGCACCAGCAGCACATGGGTCCGACACCAGCACCAGAAACCATCAGAAGTGAGTGTGTATGGAACTCTGCTTCGGTGACCCTGGCATGTTACAGTACACAAAACAGTGTTTGATGAAATTCTCCCTCTATTTGACCATCACAAGCCTGCAGTTTTTGTTCCACCTCAGTGCCGCCTGGGAAGGATATTTGTTGTGGTTTTGGCCAGATTTCATTTTATCTGGTTTTTGCTTTACATTGAGTTTTTTGCGCCACTTGTGATCGCTTTATATGAAGTGAAATCTTTGACATGCAAAATTCTGGATTAATGCTGTTGGGTTTCTGCACAGGCTCGTGTATCAGAGCTGCTGCAGCTGCTGTTGTTTTGGTCACACAGATAAATGCCTGAGGTGGCAAAAGCACACTTTTTTTCAGAGTAGAGGTGCAAATACTTGTGCAAAAAAAACTGGTGAAAGTAGAAATACTCCAGCTAATAAAGTGTCTTACTTAAGTAAAATTAAAACAGTTGAGGTTTTCAACTGTACAAAGTGAGAAGTGACACTTTTTTTGGCTGTCGCCTGGATGTGGAGTGTGTTTCGTGTTTGATAATTTTTCCTCTCGTGTCTGTCATACGTAAGCGGAGCTGACAGATGCACAAAGGTTTCATCTTCTCTCTGCGGATTTGTCTCGTCTGCTGAAATCAGTGTTGATAATTGAGAGTCACACAGAGATCCACTTCATGAATGAACTTTCTAGCAAAAGCAGCTGCAGTTGTATTTGAGTGAAAGAAACACTCCTGTCCAATGTAAATACAGCCATCTCCGACATCAACCGTCCACACTGATGGCACAGATCGGGGTGGCTAAAGTACCAGGTTGGGACATCCATATGGTCATGATGAATGATCCCAAGGGCTCCCAAATGACCACCCTGAGGGAAAAACTGGCATAATCCGGTTGGAAAATGGTGCTCTGGACCAGTTGTGGCAAGGCACTGCCTGCCACAATCACACATTCCTCCCACTCCGCCACTGAAGTGGGTTCAAATCTGTTTAAGGAGAACTCGTCTCTCGCTTGTTTGAAGAGTTTGTCTCCCGAAAATAATTTCTACCATTTGGAAGAAATTACCCCCCACCTTGAAAAATGAAGGACGGACTGAAAAGAAGAACTTTTCAATGACGAAGATCTTTCACAAAATTGAAATTTATAACCGTTTCAAAGGGCAATTTGTTTCACCTCCGCTGTGATTTGTCCCTGTCCTTTCTCTGAAAAACTAAAGAAATGGATGAGCGCAAATGATTTTTTTTTTTTTTTTTTTTTTTGAAACTTTTCAAAGGAGAATGAATAAAGCTGAAATGGCATGCATGGCCCCGAACCGCCCTGAAGTACAAGTCATCAGCAGAGCATCTGTCAGGATTGTGCATCTGAAGCTTCCTCCCCCTCAGCTCCATCCAGTTAACCACAGGCTGTTGGAAGGTCCTGTCAGCAATCAGACTCTCAGTAATTACTACTGTAGCTCTTTGCTCTGACCCGGGCCTCAGCTGAAGAGCCAGGGGCCACGTTCCCTTTCATAATGCAGCCTCCCGGCTCCGGGGCGCGCTGCTCTTTCAGAGAGGACGATGTTTTACACTCACGTTTGTTTCTTGCTTTTTTTGGAGGCTGTGAGTGACAGAGGGGGGGAGAGGTTGAGCAAACAAAAAGGGCGAGTGACATCTGACAAAGGTTCGCTGCGAAGGTTTTGAAGTAGCAAGGGCATCCGAGCAGTTGGAAGAAAAGCTGAACATGTTGAGTGTGAAAAGTGCCGCTTGAGGGGCATCGATAAATCTCACTGCTTTTTTCCCCCCCCATCTTTTTTAAATAGTCTTGTTTAAATAGTGAGTAGTAAATAGTACGTTTTCTTAACTCACATTTTTATACAGTAAGCAGCCTTCATGTCTGTCTCTGCTTCAGATAAGCTGCCACACTGCATCTGAACAACATTTCTAACTTTGAAATCGTCTGTTTACGTCCACTTTTTTTCCGAAACTTGACAACCGTGCACACCATACATTAAGATGCACCAGGCGTAAAAACGAGCAGCCTCTCTTAAGTTCCTCTTTTTCATTCTGAGCACAGTTATGTAATTTTCCTCGTATATTGAAGTGCAGCACCGTGACTGTCTTTCAGGACATATACCAAAAAAAAAAAAATTACATATGCTGTCTGTCATTTTCTTAAGATTCAAAGTGCTTGGACTGAAAATAATTCCTGCTACAAGATTAGAGAAGTGGCCAAAATATGTCGACGATGGTCTTCGAGTGTGGCTGTGCCAAACATGTATAAACAATTCAGATGTGGTGGGTGACACTCCAGCGAGGGGAGTTTATTTTCGGCGCACCCAAACCTTTACTTAGCCGAACTGAGATGTTTCTTGACTCTCACGATGTTTCTAAAAGGCTGCTCGTACTTTGACATCCGGTTGATGAATTAACTAAGGAGCCTTTGTCTATTATTTGCTTTCCTGGAAGTTATCTGCATTTCTTCACTGAAATACAGCTCTGTTGGTCTATTTCTGGATTTTCTTTCAGAGATCGAATGTTTTACTTCCATGACCTGAATATTCAGGAAAGGTGAAGAGGCATTCTTTGTATATGAGTAGATAAATTTGGTTAATATAGATCAGGAACTGCCAAATGTCACATTTACATGTGGCATTTGGTGTTGGAATTGTTGAAGTAGCCTGCGAGGCTATCGGGCTTGTTAGTTTCGTTTCTAAATATCATGTGGTTTTTTTTTTTTTCCCTTCGCTGATGGGTTTCGATTGGCGCCGTCCCGCCTCTGCTCGCGAATCACATCAGTACGTTGTGATAAACGGGACGTATTTTCTTAGTGGAAGAAACACCAGATCTTTCTGAAACGAAGTGGTTTTGAAAACAATCAGAACTTTAGCAAAGTTGAAAAGGTGATATTTTTAGTGGACGGAAAACGTCCCGGTCCTCGTATCGCTGTAGGGAAGAAAATTAAACAGTGGCTCTCAGTGTGGGCGAGTTTATGAGATGATGCTGAGGGAGGTGTGGCGACTGGTAAACACTCTGGTCTTGTAATGACAGCGTAGCTCTTTTCTAAAAATGAGCCTTCTCTATTTGCACCTTCCACTCCACGCTTCACTTTTCTTAGAAGTGGTTTGAATGGTTTCACTTGGCGGAAGGAGGACATCGTCAAATGCTTCCTCTTTTTTTTGTGTGTGTGTGTGTGTGTGTGTGTGTGTTTAACTGTATTTATCTCAGTTGAACTGCGGGTGGAAGCTGAAAAAAAAGCAGCAGTCGTATGGACAAACAGGATGTCGTTGTCGCACACAGTGTGCGCACACAGAAAGCACACGTTTGGTCTTGCGGTTAATGGTTAGAAGCACCGATTGAGGCCGAGCTGAAAGGAAACACGGCGGTAAGGAAGCCGAGCGGGTCGACTTGCTCGCGCGCAGAGGAGGAAGAAGCTCGCTTTAAGACGACGCGCCGTAATGTAACGTGGCTGCAGCGACACTGAGTCGCCGGCCAGATTGAGGACTCGGTCTTAAGACGCGCCCGGCCTCATCTCTTGTGACAAAAGCAGAGCTCCCCTTCTTCAGAGAGAATTCCCCGACTCTCCCCCTGAGGATTGTGTGACACTTGTCAAAACACTGCAACACGGGCAGAGGACACACGCGCGCATTTCTTGGAGGAAGCTTGTCACAAAGTATCGAGACAGAAACATGAACACACACACACTTTTCACTCTGGGGGTTTCCTCTGGGCTTGTGGTATTGAAATTTTGTAGCACATAGTCAGATGGAGGGTGTCAGTATTCAGATTCCTTGTTTCCTCTGAATCTTTTCTGTCCTCTATGTGGCGATCAGACCTTAAGCACTTGATGTTTAACAGATTTTCTTCATGCTGATTTTTAACGAGGATTGTCAGTTATTGCAGAGATCTGACTTTTTTATGAACAGGAAAGTTTGGGAAAACACTTAATAAATGACCATGTGTACATGCGGTGCTTCGATGTCAGCATGAATGCGGGACATTTAGCTCCTTGTGCCATATGGTTACAGGATGAATCAAATGATTGTTGCGATTTCACTGAAATTCAGCATTTCTGCATTAGTGCGGCTCACACAAATGAGCTGTGAAGCATTAGCCCCGATGCCAAACTATGGTCTAATGATCTGTTCTAATTGTATGAGTTATATCACAAGCACAGTACTAATTTGTGACATTATACAGTTTACAACTTGGCAGTTAGTAAAACGCTGTGGCTCGCAATCAGCCCAACAGTTAATAAGTATGAATTAATCCATTCTCGCTGCCGAGGAAGAAAGCAGGTTGGTGTGAAGTCCCTGGCAGCGACGGCAAAGGGAGAAGGCGCTCATTTAGTTTCCTTTCATTTTAAAGGCCTTTTCCCTACGAATCATTCACAGCTTAAGTCTGCGATTTTTCACTTACTCGTATTTCTTTACATGTAGTGTTCTGTCTGTTGAAATGATTGTGTAGAAGCTGATGTGGTGGAGTCTGAGTCACACAAGCACAGGAAGAACATGCATACTCCACGCAGAAAGGTAGAATCCAACAGGTCTTGATGCTGTGAGGTGGAAGTACGGCAGTATTTGTCGTCTGTATGTTGATATAATGAGATAACTCTGAGCTGCATGTACATGTCGTATTTGTCCGAGCTGTAACTGAACCGGGATCAGTCTCCTGAACGCCGGGCTGCAGCGTCTCCGTCCCAAGGTTGGGAGAAAAGGCACCGTTAATGTGTTTACACACAAAGACGCTCGCACACTGTCCGTGCCACTGCACTCCAGAGTAATACAATAGAGACACACACTCCTCAGTAAATCCAGTCACCAATTACAAACCTCGTCTGTTTGAACAGAGCCGTTCCATTTAATCTGATCCAGCGTCAGCCTCCTGCTCATTAGCTACCTGTTGTCTCCATTCAGACTCCCTCACTTCATGCAGTGAGTCTGAATCGAGAAGCTTTAACGGTGAAGGGTTTTTGTTTTTTCCTGGATGACAGATGATGTAGGAAAAGTTCTGTTCACATGACGATAAAAATCCACAAACTGACAGGAATCCGATGATCACAATAATTGGATCTCATGCTTTAATGTGCGTGTTTTTTTGGTGTTGATACATCGCAACGCAAGACTCAAACCTCCTCTTATTTGGAAAACATCTGGCCTTGTTTTGCTGAACTCCGCTGAACGTTAGCTGTGTTGAAGAGTTTTATTTAACGTGAGTTTGGTCTCCTCCTCATGCCAGAAGAGGCTGGCTTCACATTGTTTTCTCCTGTTATGATTCGCTGCTCATGTTCACTACAGTTTTCCTCCTTAAAATAAATGAGCAGACGGAACTATGTCAGATTTAGTACACACAGACTGAAGCTTCACAGAATTGGGGAGAATTCTGCATTTATCCATCTTTTTTCATCATCAGATATCTGCCTTTATTTGATAAAGCATATCACATTATTCTGTTTACATGAATAATTTGCTCACTGAAGAAATGGATAGTGATCAGATTTTTAGTTTAAACAGACTCAGCAATACATCATTTGGAATGTGTTTGCTATTTATTTTTGAGTTCTTAGTTTCTGTTTCTATAGATGTTGACGAGTGTTCATGTCTCAAAAAGTGAACTTTGAAGGATATGAAGTCCGTCTTCTGTGGCGTTGTACAAATTCGAAGCAGCCGAAGCAAGTGATGGAAAACATTACAAACCTCATAAATCACCTTTGCTCCTCGTTACTTACACTTGTTGAAGTAATATTACGATCAAATTAGGTCATTGGAAAATGGCTTCAGGCTCTGGACGAGCTGTGTGAACCATCCTTAAGTGTTTTCTTAATCAACTTGTGCGTTAAGATGGGAAGTTATCGCTCTGAGGCAGCTGTGTGCGCATCGAGATGTCCAGATGTTGTAGGTGGACCACAGGCAGAAGCCGTTATAATCTCTATGGAGTGGGCTCGTCGTTGTCTTTGAAGCCAAATTGTAGCTGCCAGATGTTACAACTTGTAATGCTGTGGATTTCTGTTTGCACAAACAGTTGAATTACAAAGATAAGGGAAAAAGAAAGCCTGAAACTCGGAATGGAACTTGCAGGTTTGAGTGGAGCACACTTCCCAACATAGGTGCGGTTCTGTTCACTGTTATTTTGAGGCAGTGTTTTTTTCCAGTGATTTCTGAAACCCAGAAGCTTACCACAGCACCAAGTGTCACCTTTTAGCCTTAATTCTCCTTCACTCATGGAAACATTTTTATCTTGTAACACTGGCCAGAGTGTGGATTTTCTTTGACATCTTCATAAATGAAGCAGACGATTCAAGGAAGCGAAGCTTGGTCCACTTGAAGTGGTGTGGAAGTGCCCTGAAAATGACTCAGTGAACTTTTGACACATCTAATTATACTTTGGACAAAAACTTGAGAAAACAAATCCTTAATGAGGCAATTTAATGGGTTGTTATGTCCCCAGAAATAAATATTAAAAACAATATTTATCTCTCCGCGGGAAAATCCTGCCCTACTAAATATGAACTTCTTGGAGAGTTTGCAGCGCTGTTCAGGCATCATCAAGGTCAAATCCATCTTAAGAGTTAAGTATCTACGAAGGGTTTATTACTGATGATACTTTAGGATACATCAATGATTAAAAATGTGTACAGTTCACAATATGTTTATGGTGCCAGTGCACAAGTGTGTGTGTGTGTGTGTGTGTGTGTGTGTGTGTGTGTGTGTGTGTGTGTGTGCGTGTGCGGGCTTTGATGCCTCCAGCTGCTGACACTCATTAGCAAATGGGATAAACAGCTGTGAAACTCCATGGCAACCAGATGCAAACAAGTTTGAGCTGATGTGTGACAACCGCACGAACACACGCATACACGTGCACACGTGCACATGCACGCACGTGCGTGCCAAACCCAGTGAATAGATGAGAATAGAGGAGCGGCCCAGAGAGATGGTGGAGGGCTTTGCATGCCGACACCCCATACCAGCCGGGAAATCTGTGTAAACACATGTAAGCACACACACACGCGCACACACACACACACACACACACACACACACACACACACACACACACACACACACACACACACACACACACACACACACAAACATAGCTTCTAACCGCTGTATTAAACTGCCAGGATTACTAACCCCGCTCATCTGCCAGGTGCTGAAATCTAGAAAAACAGAAGTCATTGTTTTCCCTTCAATGCGAAGAAGGCAGATAAAATGAAGGCGGATTAATAGAAGTATGGATGTTGAAAAGAGGGTTTAGGTGGACGGATAGAGTGAGATCGTGATCGGCTGGTTGTGAAGGTGAAGAAAGAATGGTGGAGGGAACGGACAGACGGGTGAATAAGATGGGTGAGGAATGCCAAAAAATGAGGCAATGGAGACGAGTGTGCTTCAGTCAGAGATCTGAGGTGGATGGAAGATCATGAAATGACGACAGGTGATGTGAGGAGAAATTTAGATTCCGATTGATTTTACGTCAAATTTTGAAGGCTGGAGATAGAATATTTTTTTAAAACAATGCTGTTTTTGAATTGATAACAAAAATCTGAGCTGTTCTGAGTTGTTCTACTCAACAGAAATGTCTTCATGTGTTGTGTTGCTAACATCCCGTTCGAAGGATTAAACAAAACTCTGCATTTTTGTTTGTCTGCATTTGACTGAATTCCACTTCACCAAAGGACTCATTTTGATTGTTCTGCTCCCATCTCAAATCACTAATGTTTGTTGCCGAGACCCAAAACTAACACCACTGGCCAGAAAACGTCTTGGAACAATATAAACAGTAATCAGATGTGTGTTTTTTTCTGGTTAAAAAAAGTGAATTTGTGTTTGCCCATGAGCCTTTGCTTTGTTTAAGCGTGTCGTTTGTGTTTGTGTGTTTAACTTCTGGTGAGTGTGTGTGTGTGTGTCTGCCTGCCTTTCATGGGGACGATGACCCATATTTTTTACGTTCAGTCATGTGTGATGGTTTCATGGCAGAACATCAAAGTTGCAGGTTGTGAGACCTGGTGGAGTGCAACTCTGCACAAACTACTGCCATCTCAACGAAACATGTTTTTATTACAAATATTCAGAAAACATGTAAATAATATGTCCATCCATGCACGTTTTTTCCAATTTCCCCACTGTTGTCTTAATGCTCAGTTTCTCGGTGTTGTGCGCCACCGTTGTTGTGAGTGTTGTGAATCAACAGCAGATGAAAAAGACGGAAAATTGTGAAACATCAAAACCCGTTGTTACATAACTGCAGGACTTTTTCTCAGTGAAGCTTTTCTTTTTTTTAAAAAAATGGATAGTTATATTTGTGTTTGTTACTTAAAGTGACTCAGAACGCTCTCAGCAATCGAGTGGGCGTCAATATGAAGCCCGTTGAGGAGTTGATGTGCTATTCCGAGGCCTGGCCGAGCCGCTCTCATTTGCAAGTCTTAGTGTTTATTTTGGCCTGAGCGCAGCGCCGGCCGGGTGGAGTTCAGGGCTTCAGGGGCAATGCATTAAAAAAAAAAAACTGTTCGCCGGCAGGAACGTGAATCCGGCAGAAGCTGGATGAAAACGGAGCTAATGAAGGTGCGCATGAGAAGGCTGGCCGTCACCTGAAGGCTGTCCGAGCAGCAGACTAAAAAAATGGCATTGAATGAAGACAAAAAAACAAAACAAAACGAATTAATCAGTTTGATGGAATTCATTCACTCATAGCAAAGCAAGCTATAGATCCGTGGCACGCTATTCAAACTTTTTCCTCTTTGTCTTTTCCAAAGCTGCGCGTCACGTATATCTGCTGAGATTCAAAAGGAAGCATGGGTTGATTTTCATTTAAATAAGTTTGTTTGTCCCTGTTAATTAAGTCTGCCGCTGAAAAGCATGACAACTGCTTATGGATGCAGACGCACGCCGCAGCATTAATGATGTAGTTGTTTTGGTTGTTTTCAGCCACACATCTCCTAAAAAAAACTAGGTCACATCTTCCCCCAGCCTTCGCTTGCCATTTTACCAGATCGTCTGCCTCAGCTGCCATTCGAAGAATGATATTTGCATCGGACTCTGCGGGGGGAAATTGGCTTATCGCTTCTGCCTCTTAAGTCTCCTTCACTCTTTCTTGTCAGTGACCCAGTTTTTTAACCTTTATTTATTGAGGGAAGGTTTTTCTGAGCATGGTTCCCCCCTGCTCTCTCTCTCTCTCTCCCTCTTCCAGAAACAGCTTGCTTCATATTCATGATTTTACACACTTTCACACCTGGGAGTTGCAGAGTACAAGTGCAGCCTCCACTGAGCAGATCCACCGGAGCGCTTCGGAGGCTGCATGCTACGCTCGCCAAGCCAGCGGCGGAAAAATGTATACCTCTTTTTGTCAACATCAAATAGATTGTTTCTTTTATGCAATACCTTTAACAATTATAATTTCTATAATTCCATACTGTCTCTCTGTAATGCAAGACATGCAAGAGTTTCACCCTGATGAAACACCACTCCAAGCAGCTTTTAGGCTACAGATATTTTGATTTACATTTTTGGACAAGCTGCACTGATGATCATTTCTTCCTTTCATTCATTTATTATTATTATTATTGTTATTTTTTTTTAAAAGGATTCTTGTACAATGGAGGATGTGAACAGAGGGCACAATTTCAGCTTTCTAGAGGCCAAAAATCACATCTGTTCAAACGGGGGAGTGCAACCAGTCAGTCAAAGCCTTATTGAAGCGGGAACAAAGCTTAATTGCGTGACCTTTGAGTGAAGCCCTGGCAATCAGCCTGCCCTTGGCGTGGAGGGGCGTGCCGCCGCTTCACGCATCATTCAGGCCTGGAGCTCATGATGAGGAGCCCGCGTTCGCGGAAATCTCAAAAGGACTTGTTCTCTGTCTCGTCTCGCGCTAATGAGGGCCATAGATTGTAGGCTGAGTGTCTTTTCAGGGCACGGCGCCACGACGCTAGGCTAATAGGTACGGATGTGACATTTGGGATCTGAGAGGGGAGCCGGGACTATAGAAAGAGCAAGAGGAAATCCTTTTCACGTTCCTATCAAGTTCTTTGTGCGCCGTTTGAAAAGTGTCAAGCTGCTAAAGGCTGTGGATGCGAGTGATTCATGTTAGCGAGAGATGTTTCTGCATAATAGCGGTGACTCCCTTCACTGTTGCTTTTACCCCCCCCCCCCACCCGATCCGTCCTGTGCTGAAGCAGTGTGCGAGCGAGGGCGCTGAAAGGTTTCTTCAGGCCCGTGCTCTCGGTGCCCCGCATGGTGCCTGCTCTGCTGCGCTCACACAAAGAACAAGCTGCCATCTGAGCCATGTCTGACGCCATAAACCAAGAAAAACCAGAAGCGAAAAAAAAAAAAAAAAATCATTCTGAATGGCACTGGCTCAGCTGTAAAAATCAGAGGTTAGTGATCGAAATTGTTGCTTAGATGTTACACAGTTACAGTGTGTGTTTGGATATATATCCATTTTAAATCCAGCGTGCGCGTCAGCACCAATTTAACTCTGCATTTTCAGAATTTCACAATTTAATCTCATGCAAAAAGGCTCCAAGAATGTGACTGCAATTACCTTTCATCATTCCACAGATGATTGCCTGAAATGCAACATGTGATAACAAGCTCTCCGCACATGAAGGTGCTTTCATGAACCGAATAATGCTTGAACCGCTCTTTGCTGTGTATCAAGATGGAGCACGCCTTGTAATTAAAAACACAAAGGATATTTACTGTGAGAACACCTGGGCTTTGTGCTAATCCGGGCTTGATTACTTTTCTGGCAGTTTATTGGCTGATGTGGGACAGCTCCTCTGTGCACATTTATCTTCCAGATAGCCTTTTATCGTGTTTTAAAGAAACATTTCCTCCTTCGCTGTTTGTACTGTTTTTTTTTTTTTTGTTTTGTTTTTTTATTGCTGTGTATTTTCAGAGCATCTTGTTCGCTGTATAACACATGGTTTAGTTTCCGTCCGAGTGAAAAAGCAAGAAAAAAAAATTGAGAGTTAAAAATTTTGGCGAGTGTGTGATCTGAAGTGGAAAGCTGCTGCTGGAAGACTGTGAGGAAAAGATGCCTGCTGAATGTGTACTGGAGCTAGCTCTTCTTCTTTTCCTCTTCTTCCTTCTTATCCTCAGTCTTTGTCGTTTCCTTAACTCTGGAGGAGGTGTCGGACGAGCCAAACGTTTTCTCCTCCTTGAGTGTTTTCATCTCGTCGCATCCAAAAGTCTATCTTCTACTTCCTCTCTGCTCTCACTTCTCCGTGTCCGGCTTTGTAAAAGAAGAGATAAACAACTGAGAAAGCAGCTTTTTTCAAAAAATAAAATAAATAAATCTGCTTCTAGAGGAGAAAGCAAACTCGGAAATAACTTTTTATGATGAAATGCTTTTCGTGATCTGTCTTTTTCACCTCTTTGCTCACACTGTCATTGCGAATATATACCGCGTATACATTCATATATTCATGCTGATGTGGATACCAACATGACCAGTTTGCATATTGTAAAGCTACAACGCAGGTTCAGTGGGAATAACTGTGGTGAATTCACAGTTAGATTAACTAATTTGAAAAATTTTATTGAGCAGCAGCTCAAATTATTTCATACCCGATGACCACAAGGCAGCAGCCAACCGACCTCTTCTGGCTGGCTGATGGGTTCTGTGATGGAAAAATAAAGGAAAGCAAAAAACAACATCAAAAGGATCTGTCCATCATCCGTCCATCGCAAACCACATTATCTCAACACACTATCGCAGTGCTAATTCTAATGCTTTCTGTTAACTAATTCGTTTTAAGAAGATGCTCATGCGTCTTGTTTATCTGTAAAACTTTGCTGCTTGTGTTTTTCTTCTACTCTCGTAAAGTAGCAGCGCTCTGCTGTAGTGATTAATCCTGAAGTGATGCCCAGCGGCTTTTTTGTGGTCGATTTTTCTGTTGTGCCAGTCAGAAAAGTCTTCATTTAAACCCGGTGCCTGCGTCGAGCTTAATTGAGGCCTCCTGCTTTTGTACATCCTGTATCACTGTCATCAGCTTCCTGGGACTTTCGGTGGAACGGAGCCATCATTCATTTAATCTGGACTTTCCCCGCTGCGACCGGCCCGCATGGCGACCGTTAAAACCGGCTCAGATGCCGAGGAGCAGCATGCACGTCGCTCCAGTGCGCTCTTTGGTTGCTGCTTTGCAACAGACAAATCAACCTGGCTTCTTCTCTCACAATCCAACGTGCGTCAGAAGCCGGTGCGCCGGAGCGGAGCGGGATGTGCGCTCCTCAAGATAAAGCCTGTAATTTGTTGAATCTGTCACTGTTGATACTGAGACAGATTTATGTCTCTGTGGATATTAGAGACTGTTTGGATATATGTGTTTGTGCTCGCTGATATCACCGAAACGCTGCACTAATGCACTCACCACACACACACACACTGGAGCTCTCTCTTCTCTCAGTCTCCCATCAACCGCTCTCTCTCCTTCTCTGTCTTTTTCTCACTCTTAATCACCCACTCAACACTGTAACGCACACGCACACACACACACACACACACGCACACACTCCTTCCTGAGTCCTGTGGACCTTCCAAGCAGCCAATCATTAGAGGCCGTGCTGTGATGTGGCTGCTAAAATTATCCCCCTCTCTCTGTGAGTCGACATCTGCCATGACGCACTGCGAGGAGCCAGGTAGCCATAATGCCCACAGGAGGGAGGGAGCGAGAGAGAGAGAGAGAATGAACACCTCTCTCCTGTTTCCACGCTCCTGTGTTTGATTCTGCTTAGCCCCCGAATTCCTTGTTATTCGCTGGAACTCGCCACAATGCCGGCGCGGGTGTTTGTAGTCGGTCAGCAGAGATGCAGCTTCACCCTCTTGTCCTTTAAATGTCGCACCCTTTATTAGACATTCACAACGGCTCTTCTCAACCTTTTTCAAACCCGGGACACCTCCTCATGGTGTGTGTTTTTTTTTTTTTTTTCGTGGCACCTGCCCATTGACTTGCAGTGCCAATTTGTTGAACCACCGTACCTTGTTAAATACTTTCTCCTCTCTTCAGACAAATCAAATTAATGGATTCTCAAGGAGAAATAAAGAAAAATGTGCATTTAAGCAAGGTTCCACGTTGAGTGTTTCTGATGCTTGTTTGTGTTTTTTGTCCATTTTTATGAGTTTGAAGTTGAAATGTATTCAAGAAATATTGTGCAAATTGCATCAAGGTTTTTTTCTGCTGAGTAAAAAAAATAAAATCTTTTTCCAGTCCATAAAGCTCTGCATTAGTCAGAGTTTGTTTTAGTGTCACACTGCAGATACCAGTAAACAACTGAAATGTGACTTTAATAAAGTGGATGATGCCATCGAGGTGCAAAGAAAGCTGTTTTGTTCAAGTGCTGGTTCAGTTCGAGGAATGCTGCGGGAACGAAACAGAGCAGCTTTCAAGGGGAAAACCAACAATGCAGCCAAATGTACTGCTATGACAGGAATGACGCATTTATTATTGCTCAGTGTTTACGTGTTTGGGGGTTTAGCACCTGCTGGGCACTGCTGGTTTGAGTCAGACTGGGGATTTTTCAGTTTCACCAGATACTTCTGACTTTTGTGTTTTATTGGTGACTATAAATAGCCTGTTATATGTATCATTACGTATAAAATTATAGTTACTTTTTGTGTTTTACACCAATGGATGCATGTCTGGATGACAATTGAAACTGTGTGATATAATGTCAAATATCTCCAAGCAGATAACATGAAACAATCCAAATTTTCTTGAGAACAGACTTCTATGTGTAAGTGTTCTCCACCATTGAAATTACAGTCTTTATTTCTTAGAATTATTTGGTAGTTTCTCAGATTGGATGAGTTTTTTTTTTTTTTTAACATTGACTCATGCTGCTCTCATGGGTCGTTTTGCACTACGCAGGGTGCTGATCACTATCACGCCACTGCAGTACCTGTACTCAAAGACACAGAGGGTCCTGCCCGGTGTTTAGCAGTCTAATAATAACTAACAGCAGGATGAGAAGCGAAGGGCGAAGCATCCTCGTTCCCTTTCTCTCGGCGCTTTCATCCCTTTCGAAGTCACACATGAACAAAGCTGATTGTGTTTGAAGATAACCAGCCCGTCGAGCGATAGCGCGTTTTGTCGGCTGGCCTTTAAAAGCACTTAAAACACTTTGTCACTGCGCTTCAAGGAAACTGGCTCAGCAACACCGTAATAACAAGTCTCCTGTGTGGGTGAAGGCTGGATGTGCACCGGCGTGCATGTGTGTCTCAGCAGAGTGTGAACACATTTGTGTACGACCGTGTATACCTTGTGTGTTCTTTTTCCGTGCGTGGGTGTGTTTAGTCATGTAAGCGCAGTGCATCTGAGTGTATTTGTGTCCGTGTTTATGTGCATTTGAGTAATGTGCATCCCAATTTATTTGTGTGTGTGTTGTGTGCGTGCATGTGTGTGTGTGTGTGTGTATTTCCTGATTTGAAATGTCAGCTCTCAACAGCCATCCTCTGTGGTTTCTGTTCTGTTCGGCTCGGGAGGCAGCAGACAGTCCTAATCTATCAGCGCTCCGCAGATGGTCAGAGATACAAGTCAGTCCACAAAATAAGACGGACAGGTAGAGCGCCCCGTGCAGCATACAAACAAGCCCAGTCACAGATCAGCAGAAGCTCAGTTTACAGGAGAAAAAAAAAAAGGTGAGGATTGTTACTGATAGACTGCAAGGTTGAATCTCGGATGAATTTTGTACTTTTTTTTTTTCCTTTCTGAATCCAAAACGTGCAAAAGATCTGAAATATATTTTTATGGTTCATAGTAGTGGTTACATGTAGTGAAATGGGATCAGTGGTGGGCATTAAAGAAATCATCTTGAGTTTGATGAGACGCTCTCTGAAGAAGTAGCCACTTGTTGCAGACTTCCTGAGTATTTATTTTATGTGTGTATCCCAGCTGACGGCACATAAAATCCATCTTATGATCCTGACTATGATCCTATCAGTGTTTTAAGTTTTAACACGCTCTGCGAACTTCATTTCATAAACCTGGTTAGGAAAGCATGTTTCCATGCGTGAAATCTGCCTCTGCTGAATCGGAGGAGACGTCGAGACATGGCAGCCGCGACGCCACGTGAGACGTACGGCGGCTGATAATGCAGTGTCACAGTGCTGCGGTCACGGTGGGAGCCGGAGCTGCAGGCCGCATTGTGTAAACAGCTTCTGCTGCCACACTTCTGCAAGGTCGCTTGTTGTGTTGTTACACCGACGTTGCTCGGGTGACGAGTAGCCGCGGGTGGTCGGTGTGCGCCGTAATGACAGCGTCGGTCGCTCGGGCTTCAGTCGGCCATCTTCAAACCCGCTTCACTCCTCTGAACAAGGCTACATGTATCATTAGGATTACTCTTCTGTCTGAGGTGGTCCGGTGTGCAGCTGTGACAACACGGATACATCACCAATCA